>NC_141144.1:29542512-29864178 GCF_053477565.2 Lygodium microphyllum | reverse complement strand
CTTTAGTGAGCAACCACCTGCAAAGTGTGGACACACCACAAACATGATAATCATCGAGAGGTTCTCGCAAACAAAGCTAAGTGTGGGTACCAAACACATGATGGACGTTCAAAGGTTGCAACAAGGGCTTCACAACGTGCACAAAGGCTGTAGTGCCAAGTTATAGAAGGAGTTTACAAGCTTATGATACCAAGCTTGCTTTGATAGTGAGAACCAAAGTCTCTCTCGAGCAATCACCAAAGAAAAGAGTCTACAATAGCAACAATAGGCAAGATTGGCATGCAAATGGTGGAAGCTTTAGAAAGGCATTGTTCAAGCCAAGAATCAAGGTGGGCAAAAGACTCAACCACTTAAGGGTTCAACAAGCATGGAAAACGAATACTCTAAGGTGTATCACAAGCCTCTAGGAACCAATAACAATGCCGACCACCACCACTGGAAAAATTGGAAACATGCTTGCATCTAAGTCCCACATCAAGGGCCTAGATGTTCCTATTGCATGGTACAAAGTCTAACATGTTCTTAAGAAGATCAAGCGACACAAGATGGTAAGCATAGACGACATCACTCTTCCAGTATTCAAAATTGCATACAAGGACAATGGATGTCGCAGACAAAGGAAAGTCCCAAAGTCCCCTTTACAAGCACGCAATGTTTAAGGTACTAAATGTGATCTTTGAGGCACATAAGATTCTGACGGCTTGGGAGTCATCCATAATGGTCTCCATCCCAAAGAAAGGCAATATTATCGACCCCAACAACTATGGCAATCTCTCTTTAATCTCACTTCTACTCAAAAGTACGCAATGTTTAAGGTACGAAATGTGATATTTGAGGCAAGTAAGATTCTGATGACTTGGGAGTCATCCATAATGGTCTCCATCCCAAAGAAAGGCAATATTATCCACCCCAACAACTATGGCAATCTCTCTTTAATCTCACTTCTACTCAAAAGTGTTGATGTCTGTCGTGATAACTAGGATCTATAAGGCCCTAAAAGGCTGCAAGTTCTTCCTTAAAACATAGGTTGGATTCCATGAGCATGAGTGTATTACAAAGTTATATGCCTTGAGCAAATTGTGAAGCATTGGCACATTAAGGGTAAATCAACATGCGTTGCATTCATTGACTTTAAGAAGTCATATGATACTATGCCACACCAAGCCCTATTCTGCATGTAGTGGAAGGACATATCAAATTCATAGAAAGTCTCTACCAAGCTTCTAAGGTAAGGTCAACGTGGAGACCTCATATCTGAGGCCATTGTTGTTGAGTAAGGTGTACGCCAAGGGTGTCTTGAATCCCCCATCCTCGGCATATTTATCAATGATATCATGAACGAGGATAACAAATCCAAAGTCAATGTTCACAAGCTTCAAGAGAAGATTTGAAGCCATCTTTTGCAAATGACTTGCTATTGTTCGCAAAGTCTCCTAAAGACCTACAAGCAACCTTAAGATGGTTGAATGAGTGGGCCAACAAATGCGGAATGAGTTTTGGTCTCTCCAAGTGCAATATCATGGTCTTTTTTGAGGACTTACACACTAAGGTCTCAACCACTCTACTTCAAAACTAAACGATGGATCAAAGTTTGTGAGATGTACACTTACTTAGGTATTATGTTGGGTAGTGAGTTCTCAATAGAGAGAATCAGTAGTAAAGAATTGAGAAGGGTCACAAGACTCTACATGCCCATCAAGCCTTCCTTTCTACTCACTTGGTTCCTATGTGTAATAGACTAAACGCATTCAAGGCATGTGTGCTACCAATTCTTACGTACGAGCCTGAAATTATGGGAGATCATCATCAAACACTTCAACCATTGGAAACACTACCAATCACGGGGATGAAGTGGATCCTTGGAAAAGGAACTAAGTTGACAACTACTGGTGCAACCACCCTCCACAAGGTGTCTCATTTCCCCTCATCCCATCGTTTTGTGATGTGCAATGTGCACATGGCTTTGGAAAAGCACCCCAAGCACACCTCTACTCATTGTAAGACTTCATATCTAGAAGAAATGGAAACGGCATTGAATGCTCGAGGAATTCCTATTTTACACCAACTTATCAAATAACATCAAGGCTACAAAGAAATGGTTCTCATGTCTTGCAAGGGTCGACAATGTCAAGATGGCAGACAACTATCGTCACTCACATCATCAAATATGTCCCTTATGCTAGTACACACACACACACACACACACACGTGAGAAAAGTAAAGTTGTCAACATAGCACAGCTTTGCTTTACTCATGAAGCAACTTTACATAACAGCGTGAAGCTGCGGCGATGCAGCCTAGTTCTTTACATGCAGTTAATCGCCAACATCTGCAGCTGAAACAAACCTGAAAATATTCCAAGACACCTGAAGATGAATGGTGCATCTGAAAGCCCAAATGGTAACTGCTACAAAACTGAAATGATTCCAAATAGACCTTGAAAAGATTTAGGAGATGTGAGATATTTCCCCCACCTAAGAATCTTAAATTTCTCCAAACCAATTAATGTTTCCGTTAAGTTTTGAACCGTGAGTAAAGGGATCAAGTACATTTGGACTACTCAATGTCAATGGGCATTCGGCCCAACTGTAACCCTTATACAGATGGAAATCACTTGTGCGATCCAATCTTCAGTAGATCGCATACGTTTCAATCCCAAGGTCATTTGGGTGAAGAGTGCCTTACATGAAGCACAAACCCATAGATCAAAGGAACATGACCTTCAGCAAAACCTAAGGACCAAGCTAAGAGCAAACAACACACCTGTTTGCAGCTAGATTTAAATCCACACCAGGATGCATGCACCCCTTCCAAAAACATGTATCGATACCTGATCATTAATTCTCATGTTTCCACAAAATACCAATTTCTTCAAAGGCAAGGGTACCTGCCTCAACTAAAGAGCATACCACAGCATCAAAATCTCCTCAGCGTTGATACAGCTCTGTCACACTTGAATAAACGGAATACGGGCTACAAACCTGGAAATTTCAATCACTGAACAAGTCTAGACCAGGCTACAGACTGAGCTTAAGTTAACCCAGACTGGTAACGCTCTTCTACTGGTTCTATGATATGTCTACATAGTGACAACCCCACTACTAACATCAGACAAACATCCTGCATGTTGCTTGATTAGCAACTCAAACAACCACGGCTTAAAGATCATGTTTTACACAGGTTTATCTATCAATGTAACTTACTTTGCATTAACTTAAATTTAAACCACACTCGCTTACACCTGTGAGATGCTATTCCTCAGTTTCGCTAAGTAAAGGCTCACCTGTAATCTGACTGTCCAAGAGCTCCAGTCACTGTAATAGCCTTCACCACACAATAAGACAATGGGAAGCCAAGATCCCCTCTGAGAGAGATCATTATGCACACCAGATCCCTACACAGTAAAGGGCAGTAAAATAGTAAGGAGAGGAAGGTCAATCCAACATTTCACATCAAATCACTCCGAGATGGTATATCTAATCATCAAGAAAGTGTACATAAGCTGGATCCCTTAAAAATGAGAGTTGGTGAAGCAGCAGTCCAATCCTCAAGAAGTGTGCACCAGCAAAGAAGGGAGAGCCACTAAAGCAGCCATCTATTGCTCAAGGAAGTGAGTATGAGGAAGATTGGAAGAGCCAGAGAGAAGCAAGGAAGGAATCACATGCAAAGGGTTGCAGAATTTCATAACACAACTTGTTGATCCTTTCACATGAACTAGGGACTGGCAATTAATACTTTGCAAATAGTTTCACAATAATTACCAATTCTAGGTTCCTATATTGTTCGTCAATAAATTGCATCCACATTTTTGAGTAGGTGACACACAAGAGAAGCATAGATATGTTTCTCTTAAGAATTCAGAGTACCACAATACTTGAAGCATCAGTGATAACACTTCAACCTGTGCACACTACATAAGAACTAGTACATATGAGAGTTATGATACCAATAAGAGACTATACAAGTAGCTATTTAGAAGCACATCTTGAATAGACAGACCAGATTCTCGCCTCCAAAGACATGCATACAAAGCCCTCCCTTCAATCCATATCAGCCAAACCCAATTGCGCACTTACAATAGTGCTTACATCCTGCTGTGATACAAATTCTCAACTCACATTTTGTGAGTCCATAGAAAGCTCTCAAACAGTTTTTTATGTTCATAGGATATTGACTCGCATGTACAGATTCTTGCGACTGCGAAATCCCAGGTGAGAACATAGATGCTCTAGCTGAAGCACTACATTTGTCTCTAGTAATAATCCCAATAACATATACTGTGCACATGCTTATCATTGAGCAGCACTGTGCTAATAGCCCCCAACAACCTGGAGTTGAGTAGAAAACCCACTTTGGAAGAACACTACAGTGGCATGAAGGAATCTGGCGTCTCACCAGACACTTTGTCTAATGCAAGCAAGGCTGATTCATTGTGCTAGTCTCATTTCATAAACTCTTCTAGTCATAGACTGAACACAGACTTCTCTTAAGTCTTTGAATAGGCTGGGGCTTTGCATATGGGACACAGATTCTTTAACGCAAGCCACTGTTTAATACACAATGTATGATATCCGTGTCCACAATCCAGCCTGCCCAATTCATCATCTTCCACAAATTCTTCCTGCTAGGATGTAAAAATATCAAGCAACACTGTTAGTAGATCTACACTTACATTCTGACAACCAAAAAAATGATCAAGAGAAAGTCCAATGACCTGGCAGATACTGCATTTTATATCACTTTCTTGAGAGATGGCAGCAACTGTCGCATCTAAAGAGGAGTATTTACTCTCTCTCAAACACAGAGAGATGGTTTCACCACTCAATCCTGTACTTACATTGCCAATCCTTTCTTCTAGAGCAAGCAACTCCTACATAAAAGGAAAATATAAATCAGAAGCAAATTTGAGCTCAGATTAACTTCAAGTTTGTCAAGAGATGTGGATAACCAGTGAATAAAATGAAAATATTGTATCCTACATAAAGAAATGCCTCCAAATATCGACTGAGTTTTCACTCACCTCATAAGACATGTTATCAACATCTAAGCGCAAGTCACTGTGCCTGTCATGAGCATCAAGACCTCCATGGATGAGAGCTGGATCAAGCATCACAAGCTCCTGCCAAAATAACGTTGTATCAGCAAGATGTTAACTAAATTAAGGATCCAAGAAACATGTCTTTCCAGGAGCCTGGAACTCTCAATCAGTTGCCTCTCATTCAGCAGGGGTGGGAAGTGATCAAATAGGAAAGGAGGCTGTGCAACCCTACAGCATGAAGCTGATGTATCAAAAACAGCTGAACTCAATTTTGATCAGCTTTTGGCATGAAAGTTGAGTGCATTCAGAAAAATGAATAGAATGTGCCCCCCTTTTAGACAGAAACCGACTACCCATTTCTTTGGAACAGATGAAATTTTGGATGGCATTTCTTGATGCAGGGAAGTATTCCAACCTGTTAAGAATCAAAAATCATGCCATAACCATTCTATACAAAGACAGGCACTGTTTTAAGCTGTGATTGCTGTTGTATACATGAAGTATCATCACAATGATAAATATGCCGTCAAAACTTGTTGGGTAAAACAAACAAAATGTTTCATAACAATCTTCTCAGAAGCACCACTACTGGGTGGGATTTAATGGCTGTGAGAAGTACAACTACTGTATAGGATACTCCAGCAAAGAAAAGCCATTTGCCAACAAATGCAGGTACACAAAGTTGAGGTGAAGTTACGACCTCTGCAAGCTTAAGGATGTAGTTCAACTTTTATTTGATAGATCCTAAAGCTTTGAGTATGTGAAAGTGATTTTTTTGACCATGTGTTTAAACATTTACGGCAGGTGGCAAAATCAACTGGCCCACCTCATAACTCAGCTCTTCACTTCTCCAAGCATGCTCCAATGCAGATAATATCTGCAAAGACGATTAGCAACTTTCAGAATGTGTACTTGAGTGGGAATTAAAAACTGTACTGACACCCTTATAACCAACAAAAAACCCGTAATTCATTAAATTGGAATCTTCTAAAGTTAAGTTTCCAGAAACATAGAACTTGATGCCTAAACTAAAGCTTCGAGACATTAGTACTTGCAATGTTCATTTAGCCCCAAGGAAAAATATTCAGCACCTCAGAAAGGAATCTCTGTCGATGTTCTCCATCTGCTGGTAACATGTGCAGACCTCGGAAAGGGATCCCAAATATGCTCTGAACAGGGGCTGCCATTACACTTTCACCTTGCCGCTCCAGGAACAAAGGTAAGTGAGGAGCTGCTGAGCTGGCACGCGTACCCACAGATGATGGTACAACTTCAGGAGAAGATCCAAATGTGGCCAAATGGCCAGTCGAGGCAGATGGCGGTGGCATAGTTGTGCTCCCCCCAGCAGAGCTGCGGCTGTTAGGGATTGGAGCTGAAAGATGAGATAATGGTCCACTGGAATGGAAAACAGTACTTGGATTTGCAGTAGCCTGGCCACTGCCATCAAGGGGATTCAGCACTCTCTCAAATGAGCCCGGAATCCCACGGACTGCTGCAGCCTGTCCAGACCTGTTTTCAGTACTAGCTCCTGCCCAACTGGGAGCTCTGCCTGACAGACTCCTGAAACGGCTTCCATCAATCAAACTTGAGGAGCTCTCCCGGACAGGAGAAGGAAAAACAATATTGCCTCTCCTGTAAGAACTGTTGCCTCCCCAGCTAGAAAAGACTGAAGGATTGGAGCCTCTCTCACCAAATGCCATGGACCAATGATCAAATCCATTGAAACTAGCAGATTCAGTTCCATTTCCATCTAGCTCGCTGGAGAGCTGCTCACTGGCTCTTCTTGAGATCAGAGGTGCATGTGCCACTGGAGCAGACCTCCTTAGGTTTCTCGCAAAAAGTGAATGTAGCTGTGAGGGGCTCTGTTCTTGGAGAGCATTGTATGTCTGGCTTTGATGGGCTCTTTGGAAGCTCTCACCAGCAGTACTGGTTCTGAAAGATTCCAAAAAATCACTATCATTGCCCACAAAGCCAGACCGATCATTGCGAGAATCATCCCCTGCCTGGACCAAAGAACTGTTACCTGTACCATTTAAGTTGGGACTAGAAGCATTCAAATCAGGCCTAATGGGCCCGATTCCTCCTGTCCTGGTAGGAATGCTTTCTCGTCTACGAGAAGATTCTGAAGCTCGGAATGCTGATGTATCCGATGAAAGACCTGGTGCAGACATCCTTCTTTTACAAGAACTTCTTCCACCATGCACATGATCAGATCTGCTAGTCTCCAGATAATCCACAGAATCACATGCAAGGCTCCCAATTCGAATGGCACCTTCTCCTCCATCAGTTTCAAACAGGGGGGGTGATGGGTAAGCAAAAATCGAGGAATCCAAACCTTGCTTATTTTCAGGAGCTTGCCTTGCATGATGACTATCAGCCACAGAGGAGCTACTGTGATCGCCTACGGCAGTATAAGATACTTGCAACTCTCTTCCTGGATGATCCACTAGGCACCCTTTACCCTTGCTGTTGTCTGTTGACAAAGTTCCAGAGCTTATCCTTGATCCTGCCCCATCAGGGAAAGAACCATCAAACAAGTGAACCGTAGAGGTGCCTGCACTGGACAGTGACCCCTTAGCTACATCCCAACTTTCAGCTCCAGGAGAAACCAATTCTCTAGCTCCACTTCTCGCTACCCAGCTGGGTACCCCATTGCTTGAGCCTCTGTTAACTAAAACATCAGAAGGGTCCTGTGTAAACTCGCTAACAGTATTCACTTGCCCTGAACATGCTGGCTGAAAATAACCATAAGCCCCAGTTTGCCACCCATGCCCCACATTTGCACCAGCTGGCATGTTGGTCCTGCTGGTTCCAGATCCTTGAGAATCAAAATTGCTGAGGTTACCAGACGTTTCAAAACAATTCTGTCGCTTTGCTCGATGTGATCCCTCAACGGTTCGTTCTTGAGGTAGCTCACTTAAGGAAGGTGTTCTCCATGTATCACTCTCCCTGAACCAGCACTCTCCATCAGCCATTCGATTCTTTTTGCCACTTGCACTGCTTCCATTGTGATTACTGGCCACTTGATTGCTCCCACTTGGATGGCCCTCAACATTTGGGGCATAGGCTTGCCTGCCGATACCTAAAAGAGGAGTGTCATTCATGTCCGTACCTTCTTTCATCTCCATAACTTAATTCACACTGCCAACGTACAAGCACCAATGACCTTGAAAGGTGGTGCCGTGAAGAGTGAGCACCGTATCGTGACAGCTCACATCTGCTGATGGATAATGTAACTATTCCAATCTCCCTCCCCAGGGAAATAAAATCCCAATAATGATGGGCATCTGTTTTGCTTTCTATGGAACTCAACTGACCTTTCATTGAAAAACAGAGGAAATAAGCAAGTCAGATGTGTCGTTTAAGAAAACAGAAAGCAATATGCTATCACATGCTAATACTGAGACTTGTAAGCCACAATCTTAAAATAATAATACCACAATCTAATTTAAAATCTAAAACCTTCAAGGGAATCCCCACATATCCCTCTTCCACAGAAGGATGCAATTTCAAAATCCAATCAATCTTGCTTCATAAGATGGGCCTAGAGCCATTGTTCCAGCTTCTAGAAATAGACACAACCTTTTGGTGCAAACAAGATACCCTTAGGCAGCGGGTATTCACAAACACATTTATGAAGTTTACCATGTTCCATACAGAATCCATTCACTTCAGAGGGACAAGAAATGGCAGCATGCATGCCCGTCTCCCAAAGAACAATGAAATGGACATCGAGTAGACATCAGAAATTTGAACAATCTTACTTCACAAAATGGACATCAAGCCATGTGTTGTAACTTCATAAAATAAACACAACGCTCCACTGGAAACAAGATACTCTTAGACAGTGGATAGTCAGAAACACGTTTTTGAAGTATTGCACGTCCCATAGAGAACCCATTCAGCTTGGAGGGACAAGAGAGGAAGCCAAGAGCATCAAACCATATCAATAGTTCACCCATTGCTTCATGCTTAGGATTTCAAACATCTAGGAACCATGCATATGCATTTATTTCCCTGTGCTGTAACCATGGATTCCACAAATCCATGTGAATTGGAGCTCCTATACTCCATTTCGGGAACAACTCCTGGATAACCCACTTGCCCAAACAGACATCTTTTGCATGCTGTGAGAGGACCATTATATGCACGGTATGGATCGCCATTAACTAATTATCCTCTATTCGGGCAATCTGCAACCTGGATCAAACCACCTGATCTTTTGTTATGAATTACATCAAACAACATGATATCTCTTCAGAAGAATTGACAGATCACATGCGAGATATCAGCTGATTGATGGTTTCATGATTGTGTTGCAGAATCTGGAAGATCTCTGATAAACAAAGTGGTGCAGGTCAGTAGGGCATTAACAAGGTCTTGATCACAAACTGTAACCCTCCTTCATAGCAGTGGAAAAAGAAGAGGACAGGCGATGATGTGATCATAAGAAAACCGCATGTCATATGATCACATCCTTTACAAAAAGGTGAGCAGACATTAAGGTGCTTACATACTATGGTGCCATAATCACATCCTTAACAAAAGGCAAACAAACATCAAGGCGTTTTCGTCCTATCATTACCATGGTTGAGATTTAGGTCACAGAAGCATCGGCAGGGGGAGCCTAAGAGGCATTGTCGACATGGAGGAAATGGGACATTATGCAAGGGCAGCAGCATACCCGTTACTTGATGATGTCCTCTACTCGATGTGCCGCAGACATGCCTGCGTGCTGATCTTTTGCGTTGCAGGCGGAGGTTTCAAAACGCAGGCCTATCGGTAGGCGGGTATCCTTGCAGGAGGGAGCCTGCTAGGGTTTTCTGATGAAGCTCCCTCCTTTCCTGGCTTAGGGTTGCTGAGATCTATGCACGGCCGGGTGGCATGGCTGAGGCTGAGGGAGGGCGGGCAGGCAGGCAGGAAGACAGGCCGGGGCCTGAGGAACAGGAGAGGAGAAGGAGATGGAAAGAAGAAGAGAGACGCGGAGCGAAGGACAGAATAGAAGAGAGAAGAAAATGAAGAGGGGAGACGGCAAAAGAGGAAAAATGGATGAATGAGAGAGAGAGAGAGAGAGAGAGAGAGAGAGAGGAAGAAGAACCGGGAGTGGAGGGCTAGAGAGGAAAGGCAGGTGTGCTTTAGCTTAACTAGAGGGATGCGTCCTCTCTTTCGAGGAGGCGTGAAAGAGGGCACATTCACACCAATTCCTCAATTCTGAAAAAGGAAAAAACAACTCAATTCAATAAGTGCTTAATCAACAATTAGGTGGCACCAGTTCTTCTTGACAAGCCTAGACCAATCCTTTAATTTGCTTTATGCATCATGTGGAGGCTTATGTGTGAATCAGTGCTAATCATATCTAATGTACCCACTTACATTTTCCTAATTATTGCATCCTTAAGAAGGATTCCCCCCCCCCCCAATTTTCACTTTTTGTTGCCATTGCCCATCTCAAGGCATGCTCACATTATCATAGTAGCTGGTAAAAGAGATGTTTTGTTATAGCACAAATACATCGTATTTTGAAAATGTTTACATCAACAAAGGTCTTACAAGAGAGACCAAATAACCTTACTTCGATCTTGTTGAGGTTTGTAGGCTTTCTTTAAGACTAGGGAAACCTTATGGAGAGTTTCAAGCATTGAGAGTACTTCTCCTAACTCAAGACCTTAAAATGGCCTCTATTGAGCCAATGGTGCCATTTTGCATCAAAAGTCTACTCCTAGATGACCATATGTGCTTCAAATTTGAGGTTGTAGTATAGTACCCCAAATTTTGATATTTTCATGATCCATAGATCCTTTTTCACCAATTAGAGCTATGCACAAATGCAAGAAGTGATTAAGGCCAACCCCTTTGAACCAACTCTTAGCCTTTGAGAAAATGCTTCTAACTACTGTACACCCCAAAACATGTGTGTAATATATTCTTCATGGCTGTAATAGAGTGAGCAATACTCAGAAATACTTACCCCTAGTCAAGAGCTATGATCCTTTATAGCAACAAATCCGCCTTTGATGAGGGGTTGCCTTCCATACAAGAGAGGTGAGGTTTACAAAAAGCCTAGCATGCTTGCAAGGTGAAGAAGAGAGAGGACTTTCCCTCGCATCTCCAGGAGGCCTAGAAGAAGACTTTCCCTTTAACTTTCTAGCGCACTTAGATAAAAGAGGTGTTGGCTTGGGGTAGACAAATCACACAACAGAGCCAAGAGACTGTATTTGTCCTTGTCCAAGAGAACGTGCGACGAGTAGTCATGAAAGGCATGGCTATTTTGCCATCAATATGCCTTTTGGCTTTGGGCCCAATCTAGAATTGGAAAGATGTGTTTCACCATACAAGGCTCTAATGTTGCTCAAGTCAAAGTGTCATCATGGAAATCAAGACAATTGCCTATATGATAAAAAAGGAGATTCCTCACTGAATTAGGTAATTTGCACATGTCCTCATGCATATGAAGATGGACTTCCCTAGGCTAACCAAGCCTAGAGTCTGTCAATCTATTCTTCAAAAGAAGATTGGCATCTGGCATGGGGAGCAATTGTCTTTATGGCTTGATGGGGTCAATATCAATAGTGCACACCAAATGAGAAACATGGTTGCATGAATTGTTGTAGACAATAAATAAGACTTGGCCTACTTTTGCTACTCCTTACCCGTACCACCTAGGAAATCTTTTCATCAAATCGTGTTGATAAGTAGATATGCCATGACAAAAAAGAAAGGTCAGACTTTGAAAAGAGGAATCCATTGTTTTGCTACAACTTAGGGTTATTAGAAAGAAGAGATGCCCCTTTCTAAAATTAGAACTTGGAAGAGGAGAGGCATCAAGTTTGGAAAGCTACTCCCTCAACCAATTTGAACATGATTTCTTGGAAAGGTTGATGAATAATTCCTACAGAAGAAAGACTCATGACAATGGTTGAAGGGTACCTCAATGTTTGCTTGCAAGATATCAGAAGAAATTGTACCAAACTTGTTTTGGAAACATAATGGTGTGAAAGTTTATGGCATATGCTAAAATGGTTGACTAAAGTAGTTGGCCTCTCAAATAGGCTTAGTACAAAGGCTATCTTCTTTGGAGATGTTGGCCACTCTAATGAGGATCGACGAGGAAAGTCCCAAATTTTAGAATGCCATATGAGCTTTGGTGATCAAAACTATGTCAAACAACAAAAATCTACTATTACATCAAAGCATACCATAAATAGATTGTTGTGAACAATGCATCAAAGTGTAGAGAGGAGATATTGGGAATTTTGTAGTTAGTGAGGAAAAAAACTTATATGTTTAAGGTGGCTCATGGGACAGTGGTTAAAAGCAAACACACAACCTATGCTTTGACTTTTCAAGCTTTTTGAAAAAAAGTGGTATATGCATTTCTCATTGTCATAATGTTGTTGTCATTTAAAAGGCTATGTAACAAATTAAGGTACATTCTTGGTTAGAGCAATTGAACTATTGCAAGTTAACTACAATCCACTAGGATACATGCCTTTCCATTTCAAAAAATTTTCAACTGATGGGTTTTTTAATACAACAATTTGTTGTGATGGTAAGCTTATAGAGTCCAAGAAACTAACAACTTCATTCTCAAATGGATTTCATCAACACAATAAGCTTCAAACTAATCAATTCATCCATGTACCCTCCCCACTTCTTTTACACCACCACACTATACAAACATGGTGCTCATTCTCTAAGTCTTAAGGCTTTGCATGCTGTTCGGAGTTGAATCCTGTTCCAATAATGATAGCTTGTAGGTTGATCATCCCTAGATTTGTCGCTAGGGAGCCACATCCTTTCAAGTTGAATTACTCTTCTTAAGGGACCCAAGGTTTGATGTCGAGGTTAAATGCATGTGGACTCCATTGCTAGATTAGTGAAGGACCTATTATAGAGATGGGAGAGATGTGTTAGACTAACCAGTAACATTGCCAAGAGCTTTGGCAAGCAAACAAAAGGATATATGAGATTGATGTAATAGTCTAACATAGAAAAAGCATACTTCATGCTTTAACTAAGGACCCTAACCATGTATCTCTATGTACGAAGCTTAATGAGATAGACCTATGCATTAAGTTGGCTTAACAATATCACATTGAGGTAGCAAAAGTGTAATTAACCAAGTGGATTTTGGAAAGTGAAGCATCTAGTTCTTTCTGTACAGTCAATCAACAAGTGCATAGTGGATACATGTGATGCATTGAATCATGTTCATAACAATGAGAAAGTCACTCACATCATTAATAAAGGACTACTTAAGCTCATCTGCAAAGGTCTTCATATGAGCGATTCCTCTCGATGGAGGCCATTGATTGTGTCAAATGTTATCTATAAGTGGCATTAGGCAAAGCCTTGGCAAGTTTCTTCTTGTAGATTTAGTTTGGTTTTGTACAACTTGTAGGATTCGTGTTGCAATCATGCATCTTGCAATGATTATGGATTATGTCATAAATGATGGGCATAGATGGTTGCTAATGAACATGAACTTTAATAAATCCTATGGCATGATGGGCATAGATGGTTGTTAATGAACATGGACTTTAATAAAGCCTATGGCATGATCATTAGCCTTTCATCATCCACGTTTTGATGGCATTGGATTTGGTATTTTCTTTTGTAACATTGTGACAACCCTTTTATTAATGCTTGTGGTTGCATTTCAATCAATGGGTAGCACATTGGAGAGCTTGCATTAAAATGGTCAGTGAGGCAAGCATGCCCAATAGTCCCACCACTATCGTTTGCTTTTTTTCGCAACCCCTACTTAGAAATGTTGAGCACAAGGTTAAAGTTCTAACACTTATTACTGATGGGAGCAAGTCCATTGCACCAATGTTCACTATTGATAATTCTAATGTGGTAAGTGCAAATAAACATTTCATGAGAGTGCTACTTGGGATTTATGGTGAGTTTGCATTTATCTCTATATCAAACATCAGTCCCCCTAAGATAAATATTGTGTATCTGAAGCTCCAAATTGGCTACACGAGCTTGGCTTCAAGATCATAAAATAGGATGGGATATTTGGGTATTTGGGTTGTCCCCTTAGAATAGAAATCACAATGAAGGATCACTCCAAACAGTCATAATAAGTTTTCAAGATATTGATTTTATATGAGAATTGGCATGGGAGTCAAATGTGGCACAAATCTACATGGCATCATCAACTATTTATATGTTGTTGGGGCCTACTAGAGCAGGGAAGATTAAGGGAGGAAAAGGATTGGGATCTCTTGATAATAAAGCTCAAGGCTTGTAATCAATTGGCTCAAGATCTACTAATTCATTGGGCAATTATTCTTTACTTCAGATAAGGACTACTAGGATTTTGCTAGCATGCCTTGGTGACTTGAATTAGGTCGATAGACTCTTTAGTTATGCAAAAATATTAATTAAAAGTTCATCACTTGCTTAGCCTTTGGTTAGTTCTTGGATACCTCTTGGATCAAATTTAGAGTGGGTGAATTGCAATAGCATTAAGGGGGATTCTTCTTTATTACAAAACAAACTCATAAGGCAGCATATAGGGATGGGGTCTCACCAATAGCTCTCAATGGTGACTGTTCCATGTGGCATAGTAGGAAAATCCCTCACCCTACGGGAGACCAAAGGAATGGGCGTTTATCCAAGGCTAGGGCATGTCACATTGTTGAGGGGAGTGTGTGTCAAGCCACAAACCATGAGGGTTCAAGAGAATAAACATTATGGAAGGAAGAATCAAGAAAACCGAAAATACTTTGTATATTACTTTGCAAAAGACTTTGTACACTATAGATACCATCTTGAATTACAAACACTCTTTTGAAACCTAAGGCATCCACCAATAGGAGGTAAGTAGAAGCCTTGAGGAAGAAACCTTATATCAAAACCCTGAGGTCAGTAGTCATGTCATGAACTTGCTACAACTTGTTTTCACTCTAACTCTCTCCTCCGAACTTAGAATGTGGTTGTCTGGTACTCAAATTGACTAGAACAAATCCAAATGACAAGCTAATGTGGGCAAAATTGCAAAATTTAGTTTTTCTTAGTAAAAAATGTGCTTTTCATAAAAGACATTGCTTTTTTGTATTTTTAGGCCCGAACACCTTGTAGCACTCAAGATAACTCCTTGCATATGTTTTTATCTACCCAAAATAATCACTAAATCAATAGAACTCAATAATGAAAACTTAGACTATTTTTGTAAATCGGTTCTAAACCCTGAAAAACTCGTTCACATCATGAGTAAGTATCCCATAAGCATATATCTGGAATATTAATATAGATGTCTTTTCCTTGGTTTTCTTTCATTAAACACGTAACTACATGACATCCACCCCTCCAATCCTACACATCCTCTAGCATATGCCAACCTATGCATCCCTTTAGGATCAAAAAGCTATCTCATCTTCACCCAAAGTAAAGCTAAATCACAGTCATTCTCAGAAATATGTAGCTATCCAAAGCACTCCCACCCTAATCATAAGGCATCAAAAGCTTATACATCCCAAATAGTATGTAGCCAATAGACTCTCCAATTTCAAACAATAATGATTGCACATCAAACCTTTGTAGCATTCTAAAGTGTGTAAATCCACCTAGATCGTATGGCATCATTGCAGCATTCCACATCCCTTTAATTAGTAGCAACCCACTTGATTTTGGTTTGTCAAGCATACTCACTTTTGTCCCAACGTGATACATAGCAAAGCACATAGCCACATGTATCTTGTCATCATGCATAGAAAAACATATACTCCCAGATTCAAATCTCCATAAAGATGAATCCTCTATGATAGATATATCTTGGCTAACATCTTATTTCACTTGCATAAACTTTGGCGTCTCTACAACTAGAACAAACATAAGTGGTGATGCCCTCTCGAGAACATCTACATCTATCTTATCAACAACATCATTGAAAGCATCCAAGTCTTCTTCATCCCGAGTCCTTAGATCAATTGCATGTGTTGTCAATGTAGAACTAGTATTTCTAGGCATTGTTTCATCCTCACTTAATGCATTATTTGCATGCATTATTGTTATAGTATCTACCTTCTCAGTCAAAGCATCATTACTAGACACTTTCATAATAACATCAGTGGCTAGTTGATCCACATCATCAAATACAACACATATATCATGTGCATCCTCCTCTAATATTGTGTTTGCAGCCATTGCCATTACATCCGTATCATCAATACTAACCTGTACATCGAACAATGTAGAAGCATCCCTAGTTAAGAGCTATGTGTCATCAATACCCTCTAGTATTGTATCTTTACTATCATTTGTCAATGCATCAATACTGTACTATGTCAAAGCATCTATATTCTCCTCTATCAAAACATTTTTATTGTCCTCTACCATCACTTATATATTTTGAGTTTTAGCCAAGTAGGCATAAACTGAGTAGGTTTCAACAAGGGCATCCCATCTAGTCTATGCTCTAATAGTCTTATCTACACTAGCCAAATTTGTTTGAGGTGCTTTGCCCTTTCCTATAATCTACAAGGCATAGGTCCATAGCTCCATCTTTTTGCCTTCATGCTTCTTTTCAATCTACAAAGCCATAGAAGGTTGCATCTACAACAATGTAGGCAATCTACACATAATCATATCCTCAAGGATCTCCTTCATGCCTCATTTCTCAAATTTCATAGCTATAGGTTGTCTTTTTCAGTGGAGCAAGTCTTCCCATCTTGCCCAAAAACCAAAATTTGCCTATGAGCCTTTTTAAAGGCCTCACAATCTTTGTGGTCATGTTCGGTGCTATCGCACCATATGCATATGCTCACAAAGGCTGCTCTTCTTGGACTCCTAAGTGTTGTAGATGGACTTGCAATCTTCACTTGTTATTCCGACCTTGATATCTTCGGTCATACTCGATTAACTCATCCTTGGTAGGAGGAACCAAAGAAATAGGTTTTTTAACCATAGAAATAGCTAAAGTCATAGGAGTAGTTGTTGGAGAAGGTATAGGAGTAGATACATGTGAAGGTATAGAAGAAGAGATTGGAGTAATAGAACAAATATGTAATCTAGTGTGCTACATCTGTCTCTTATTTAGCGTAGAAACACCACCCTTGGCATCCTACCAACTTGTCTTTGGACCCATCACTTTGGTTCCATCTTCAAGTAACTTCTCTAATTCCATTCGTAGAGTGGAGGGTCTGTGGCATGTAGGAATAGCTCTATTTTCTTAGGCTCCAAAGTCATTTGCTCTATTGCATCTAACTAACTGAATTTAAGGTCGAACTCTTATAGAAGCTCAGATGTGATGAGCCCTTTGTTAGGATTATGAAGCCACTCTTGGAAAGATCGATGGGTGATCATCCCCTAACCCTAAGTCTTCAAGGAAGTACTCTTCCTTCAAATCTTTCTTGAATTCTAACCATCCAAAATCTTGCACATAATCACATTCATGCGCGACTTCAATATAGGAGTTACAAGTCATACCAAGTACTAACTCATCATGTGAGTAGGAACCCTGAAGAATTCCATCTTTGCTTCATAGATTTTAGATAACTGGTAAAGTTTTGTGAAAGGTGAGAAGGATCGAAGCTTGCACACGAGAGCTATGGCAGAAGAGCAAGAGCAAGAAAGAGAGAGACAAGAAATGGGAACTCCAATAGTCACAATGTGTGACCGGGCCTTCCTTTATTCAAACTATCACTAAAAGAATAAAGAATAAAGTGACGGTGATGGGCGCCCGCCACCTGTAGTATGTAGTGGCGGTGACTGTCAATGTAATAATATACGGGCAGCTAGACGGAGGCGTCTTTACCCCCAACAACCTCCCACTTAAAGGCGAATCAGCCCTAGTGAGGAGTGAAAAGAAAAAAGGAAAAAAGGCAGTACAACATGTACACATATACAATAGGATGAGGAAAGACGTCATCTCATCCCATGCCCATCAACCTCCTGAGGAAGGCAAAGCGCTCTGTAGAGAGGCTTTTCGTGAGCAGATCTGTAGGATTTTGGTCAGTCGAGATCTTGACAAGGTCAACAGACTTGTCCTCAACGACCCCACGTATGAAGTGATACCTCACATCAATGTGTTTCGTCTTTGCATGGAAGACCGGATTCTTGGCTAACTGAATAGCACTCATAGAATCTGAATGTAGTGTAGGGATAGCATCAATACCAAGGTCAGCAACTAAATGACCCAACCAAATGGCCTCCTTGCAAGCCTCAGTGGCTGCAACATGCTCCGCCTCTGTAGTAAAAAGGGCCGTGCATTTCTGCACCCTAGACATCCAAGAAACAACACCTCCAGTGTGAATACATAGCCGGAAGTGGACTTCCTACTATATGCATGTCCTGCATAATCAGAGTCAGTGTACCCCACGACTCCTGTATCCTGGCTGCCATAGCATATGCACATATCTGCAGTGCCCTTAGGTACCTCATGATACCCTTCACAGCATCCCAATGCTTCTTGCCAGGTGTATCCATATAGCGTGCCACAACACCAACTGTAAAGGCAATATCTGGACGAGTGGCTATCATGGCATATATAAGATTGCCCACTGCGAATGCATAAGGAATCTTGGCCATCTCGGCCCTCTACTCATCTGTCTGCGGACAATCAGCTTATGATACCTTTACATAAGAAGGCAATGGACAACCAATAGGCTTTACGTCATGCATGCGAAAGCGCTCAAGGACTTTATGAATGTACTCCCTCTGTGACAAGTAGAGGAGTCCCTGATGCCTGTCGCATCTAATGCGCATACCAAGTATGTGAGAGGCCTGTCCCAGATCTTTCATCTCAAAGCTCTTCTTGAGCTGAGCTTTAAGAGCATCTAGCTCATCATGAGCTTTCCCTGCTATCAACATATTATCCACATAGAGTACCAAAATCAATAAAGAACCATCACGGGCCTTCTTCGTGTAAAGACACGGATCCATAGCACTCCTGTTGTAGCCCTGTGACTGCATAAAGGCATCAAACTTATGATACCACTCCCTAGATGCCTGCTTCAAGCCATAAAGACTTTTCTTCAATTTGCACACTAGGTGCTCCCTGTCAGGTTTTGCAAAGCCCTTAGGCTGCTCCATATAAATCTCATCATGCAAGTCCCCATGTAAGAAAGCCATCTTGACATCCATCTGGTATAAATCCAAGTCAAGCTGAGCAACCAAAGCCAAGACTAAGCATAGGGTGGTCATCTTAACCACACGAGAAAAGACCTCATCAAAATCCACACCATGGTCATGCTTAAAACCCTTTGCTACCAATCTAGCCTTGTATGCCGGCTTGGGGTGTCCAGGGGTACTTTTCAGCTTGTACATCCACTTGCATGGCAAAGCCTTCTTGCCTGTAGGCAAGGAAACCAAATCCCAAGTCTCATTCTTATGCAAGGAGTCTATCTCAGTGCATAGCCCTCTCCCAGGAGTGACTGTCACCCCTGCGCATAGCCTCATCATAAGTGAAAGGCTCTTTTGCATCTGTAACCAAGACATAATGCATCGAGGGCTGAAATCTATCAGGTGGACGTCTGTCTCTAGCAGACTGTCTCACAGCAGGCTCTACTGCCTGCCCAGCTGCCTGTCCAACACCCTGACCATGAGCATCTACTACAGCTGTAGGCTATCCAACTGGCTGTGCGGGAGCTCTCAGCTCCTCCTGAAATATGACCCTGCGGATCTCAACAACTCTCTCAGGTCGCCTATGCATCTTGTCTTTATGGAATACTACATCATGACTGCAGATGACTTTTCGCGCCTGTGGATCCCAGAGACGGTGACCCATCTCGCCTGCATCCCCATAACCAAGGAAAATGCATTTAACACTCTTAGGATCCAGCTTACTTCTCTTGTCCCTAGGTACATGGCAAAATGCCTCACATCCAAAGACACGGAGATGCGCATAAGAGGGAGGTTTTCTAGTCTATACCTCCTCGGCAACCTGGAAATCCAAACCACTAGAAGGTGATCTGTTTATGATATGCACAGTTGTACTAACTGCCTCAGCCCAAAAGCTCTGTGGTAGGCTTGCATGGCTAAGCATACTGTGTGCACGCTCCTGGATGGTTCTATTCATCCACTCATCCAAACCATTCTGGGGGGGTGTAGGGGGCGGTTAACTGACGCTTAATACCCCTCTCATCACATAGCTGCTCAAAAGCACGTGAGACATACTCACCCCCAGTATCTGTCCTTAGGCATTTTAGCCTATACCCAAGGCTGATTCTCAACCAATGCGAGCCATCTCTGAAACATAGCCAAGACATCGGATTTCAGCTTAATGGGATAAGCCCAAACTTTCCGTGTAAAATCATCTATGAAAGTAACAAAATACTTGGCACCACCCATAGACTGACAAGGCATGGACCCACAAACATCCGAATGTACCAATGCCAAGGGCTCGCTCAAGCGTGGCCTACCAGACTTTTTATGTGTAGACCTAGTTTGCCTACCATAAAGACAATGCTCACATGAATCAAAACATGCATAATGAAGGGGCGGCAAGTACTGCAAACCAGAAAGCATTTTCATTCCCTTCAAAAATATATGGCCCAAACGGGCATGTCAAAGAGATACATGTGGGATAGAACCCACAGACAAAACATAATCAAGGAAAGAAGCGGATACAATCAAGGGATAGAGGCTGCTAGCCTTGACACCTCTAGTAATCACAAGTCTATCACGAGTGATCTTCCATGCAGAGTCTCCAAAAGATACATGATAACCTGCGTCCACTCTCGGCAAGGTGTCACATGAAAGGACGCACCTTAGTCCAAGAGCCAACATTGTGCATACATAGAGTGTATCTCTGTCATCTGCGAAGCACTAGAAGAAGCTGCAAGGATATAATCATCATCAACATCCTTAGGCTGCATAACATTGATCTCTTCAATTTTAACACTGGACTTTGCAGGCACTATGCTGCAATCAGAAGTCTTATCCTGTACTTTGTCTTTCCCCTTATCTTTGCGCCTTTCATTGCGCAGTTCATGGCATTGTGGCCTAATATGGCCCTTTTTCCCACAATGGTGACAAGTAACATCTGCATTCTTGCCACGAGATTTGCTACGTGATTTTCCACGAGACTTGGACCGAGATTTGTGAGAATCCCATCCATGGCCATTGCCACTGCCATGCTTTTCATATCCATCATTCATGCCTCTAACTATCATAGCATTCGACATACGAGAGGCATCCAAATTCTTATGGTTAACCTCTTCCTGCAGAAGAGCACTCTCAACATCAAATAATTTCAAGGTAGCAGTAGAGGCACATAATGCAGTGTGGAATACATCCCATGACTCATTAAGAGTACCAAGCAAGAAAAGAGGAGACATCCTTTGCAAAAGTGATGTCCTGCGAAGTCAAGTTCTTGAGTATAGCATGGAACTGGCTCAAGTGAGTAGACATAGTCACATTTTCCTTCATGCGCAGATCCATAAGCTGCTTTAGCCAATACTTCTGACTCGTTGGACTTTTCTTGTCATAGAGATTCTTGATTTTATCCCACAACTGCCATGCACTCTGTTCTTCCTCAAATACATTATAATGAACCTGTTCTGTGAGAGATAATACAATAGTGGACTTGCATAACTCATCAAGCTTAAGCCATTCATCATCTGGCATAGTTGCAGGCGGATGCCCGCTCAACCTCAATGGTTTGATCTGTGATTTCTGCACCAACACCTGCCAAATCTGGCTCTTCCAATAAGAGTAATTCTTACCATCAAGCTTAGTGATGTTGAAAATAGCATGATCAGTGGATGAACTCGCCATAATGCAAGCTGGAAGACTGCAGACAGTTCAAAACTGCTTGTTGTTTACTGTAGAAAATGTCCAAAAAATCACTAAAATTGAGAGAAAATGGTGAGAAAAGTGTAACCAAAGCTGCTACCCACCAAGTACTAGTGAAAGTACATCATTTCAAAATATTTCAGCATGAAAAATCCATGTCAGTCCGGAGTTATATGCTTGCTGTAATAAATGACAGAAGGGTACTGTGAGAGTCAATTGCTGACCAAATTACTGCACCAAGTCAATAAATGACAGCTAAGATATGACCAGCCATAAACAGGCATAAATTAGCACCAAACAGTCATCATGACCCTGAGCAAACACCCAAACATGTCACCAAAGCATTCGTCAGTGAGAAGGCATACCCCCTGGACAATAGGGCAAAGTATACATAACACTGGCAAGACCTGACACCAGTAGGTGTATGCTCACAAGAGTGCAAAGCCCAAGCTCAGGTCAAAAGCAACTCCAAGATATCAGTGCATGAACCATGCAACATTTAAGTGTAAGAGATCCCAAAGTCTCAAGTATCTGCAAAATGCTCAAATAGCATAAACCTCCTGCTCAATATCGGTCAAGCATACAAGATGCTCTCACTGGCACAAAAGGCGGATAAATGAGCTCAACAGCTCAATCAAACCAAGTCAAAGTACCAAAGACAGGTAATCAAGACAATACCTCAATAGCATCCCAAGAGCATGACGGCCACAAAAAGAAAGGTGAGAAGGATTGAAGCTTGCACTCAAGAGCTATGGTGGGAGAGCAAGAGCAAGAAAGAGAGAGACAAGAAATGGGAACTCCAACAGTCACAATGTGTGACTGGGCCTTCCTTTATTCAAACTGTCACTAAAAGAATAAAGAATAAAGTGACGGTGACGGGCGCCAGCCACCTGCAGTGTACAGTGGCAGTGACTGTCAGTGTAGTAATACACAGGCGGCTAGGCGGAGGCACCTTTACCCCCAACAACCTCCCACTTAAAGGCGAATCTGCCCTAGTGAGGAGTGAAAAGAAAAAAAGAAAAAAAGACAGTACAACATGTACACATGTACAATAGGATGAGGAAAGACGTCATCTCATCCCACGCCCATCAACCTCTTGAGGAAGGCAAAGCGCTCTATAGAGAGGCTTTTCCTGAGTAGATCTGCAGGATTCTAGTCAGTCGAGATCTTGACAAGATCAACAGACTTGTCCTCAATGACCCCACGTATGAACTGATACCTCACCTCAATGTGTTTTGTCTTCGCATGGAAGACCGGATTCTTGGCTACAGATTCTTGGCTAACTGAATAGCACTCATAGAATCCGAATGTAGTGTAGGGATATCATCAATACCAAGGTCAGCAACCAAACGACCCAACCAAATGGCCTCCTTGCAAGCCTCAGTGGCTGCAACATACTCGGCCTCTGTAGTAGAAAGGGCTATGTATTTCTGTACCCTGGACATCCAAGAAACATCACCTCCAGCATAGGTGAATACATAGCCGGAAGTGGACTTCCTACTATCTCCATGTCCTGCATAATTCGAGTTAGTGTACCCCACGATTCCTGTAACCTGGCTACCATAGCATATGCATATATCTGCAGTGCCCTTCAGGTACCTCATGATACCCTTCACGGCATCCCAATGCTTCTTGCCAGGTGTAACCATATAGTGTGCCACAACACCAACTGCAAAGGCAATATCTGGACGAGTGGCTATCATGGCATACATAAGACTGCCCACTACGGATGCATAGGGAATCTTGGCCATATTGGCCCTCTGCTCATCTGTCTGCGAATAATCAGCCTGTGATAACTTCACATAAGATGGACAGCCAATAGGCTTTACGTCCTACATGTGGAAGCGCTCAAGGACTTTATGAATGTACTCCCTCTGTGACAAGTAGAGGAGTCCCTGATGCCTGTCGCGTCTAATGCGCATACCAAGTATGTGAGAGGCCTGTCCCAGATCTTTCATCTCAAAGCTCCTCTTGAGCTTAGCCTTAAGAGCATCTAGCTCATCATGAGCTTTCCATGCTATCAGCATATCATCCACATAGAATACCAAAATCAATAAAGAACCATCACAGGCTTTCTTCTTGTAAAGACACGGATCCATAGCACTCCTGTTGTAGCCCTGTGACTGCATAAAGACATCAAACTTATGATACTACTCCCTAGGTGCCTACTTCAAGCCATAAAGACTTTTCTTCAATTTGCACACTAGGTGCTCCCTGCCAGGTTCTGCAAAGCCCTTAGGTTGCTCCATATAAATCTCATCATGCAAGTCCCCATGTAAGAAAGTTGTCTTGACATCCATCTGGTATAAATCCAAGTCAAGTTGAGCAACCAAGGCCAAGACTAAGCGCCGGGTAGTCATCTTAACCACATGAGAAAAGACCTCATCAAAGTTTACACCATGCTCTTGCTTAAAACCCTTTGCTACCAATCTAGCCTTGTATGCCAGCTTGGGTTGTCCAGGGGTACTTTTCAGCTTGTACACCCACTTCCATGGCAAAGCCTTCTTGCGTGTAGGCAAGGAAACTAAATCCCAAGTCTCATTTTTATGCAAGGAGTCTATCTCAGACTGCATAGCCCTCTCCCAGGAGTGACTGTTACCCTTGCGCATAGTCTCATCATAAGTGAAAGGCTCTCCTGCATTTGTAACCAAGACATAATGCATCGAGGGCTGAAATCTATCAGGTGGACGTCTATCTCTAGTAGACCATCTCATGGAAAACTCTGCTACTTGCCGAGCTGCCTGTCCAACACCCTGACCATGAGCATCTGTTTGCAGCTGTAGATTGTCCAACTGGCTGTGCGGGAGCTCTCGGCTCCTCCTAAAATATGACCCTACGGATCTCAACAACTCTGTTAGGCTGCCTATGCATCTTGTCTTCATGGAAGACTACATCATGACTGCGGATGACTTTCTGTGCTTGCAGATCCCAGAGACGGTAACCCATCTCGCCTACATCCCCATAACCAAGGAAAATGCATTTGACACTCTTAGGATCCAGCTTACTTCTCTTGTCCCTAGGCACATGGCAAAATGCCTCACATCCAAAGACATGGAGATGCCATAAGAGGGAGGTTTTCCAGTCCATACCTCCTCGACAACTTGGAAATCCAAACCACTAGAAGCTGATTTGTTTATGATATGCACAGTTGTACTAACTGCCTCAACCCAAAAGCTCTGTGGTAGGCCTGCGTGGCTAAGCATACTACGTACACGCTCGTGGATGGTTCGATTCATCCGCTCAGCCAAACCATTCTGGGGGGTGTGTAGGGGGCGGTCAACTGACGCTTAATACCCCTCTCATCACATAACTGCTCAAAATCACGTGAGACATACTTACCCCCATTATCTATCCTTAGGCATTTTAGCCTATACCAAGACTGGTTCTCAACCAATGCAAGCCATCTCTGAAACACATCCAAGACATCGGATTTCAGCTTAATGGGATAAGCCCAAACTTTCTGTGAAAAATCATCTATGAAAGTAACAAAATACTTGGCACCACCCATAGACTGACAAGGCATGGGCCCACAGACATCCGAATGTACCAATGCCAAGGGCTCACTCATGCGTGGCCTACCAGACTTTTTATGCATAGACCTAGTTTGCCTGCCATAAAGAGAATGCTCACATGAATCAAAACATGCATAATGAAGGGGCGGCAAGTACTGCAAACCAGAAAGCATTTTCATTCCCTTCAAAGACATATGGCCCAAACGGGCATGTCAAAGAGATACATGTGGGATAGAACCCACAGACAAAACATGATCAAGGAAAGAAGCGGATACAATCAAGGGATAGAGGCTGCCAACCTTGACACCTCTTGCAATCACAAGTCTGCCCACGAGTGATCTTCCATGCAGAGTCTCCAAAAGATACATGATAACCTATGTCATCAAGCTATCCAACTAACATGAGACTGCGTGTCAAAGCAGGTACATGATATACATCATGCATAACAAAACTGTGCTGCCAGAAGGAAACTGCAACCTAACATCACCAACGCCCACAATATCAAGAGACTTGTCATCACCCAAGTGCACAGAACCCGAAACAGTACGGTATGAATGAAACCACTCTCGGCAAGGTGTCACATGAAAGGACGCACCTGAGTCCAAGAGCCAACACTGTGCATACATAGAGTGTATCTCTGTCATCTGTGAAGCACTAGAAGAAGCTGCAAGGATATAATCATCATCAACATCCATAGGCTGCATAACATTGATCTCTTCAATTTTAACACTAGACTTTGTAGGCACTATGCTGCGATCAGAAGACTTATCCTGCACTTTGTCTTTCCCCTTATCTTTGCGACTTTCATTGTGCAGTTCATGGCATTGTGGCCTAATATGGCCCTTTTTTCCACAATGGTGACAAGTAACATCTGCATTCCTGCCACGGGATTTGCTACGTGACTTCCCATGAGAGTTGGACCGAGATTTCTGAGAATCCCGTCCACGGCCACCCACTGCCACTGCCATACTTTCCATATCCATCATTCCAGCCTCTAGCTGTCATAGCACGCGACACACGAGAGGCATCCAAATTCTTATGGTTAATCTCTTCCTGCAGAAGAGCACTCTCAATATCAGATAATTTCAAGGTAGCAGTAGAGGCACATAATGCAGTGCGGAATACATCTCATGACTCATTACGAGTACCAAGCAAGAAAAGAGGCGGGACATCATCTGCAAAAGTGATGTCCTGCGAAGTCAAGCTCTTGAGTATAGCATGGAACTAGTTCAAGTGAGCAGACATAGTCACATTCTCCTTCATGCGTAGATCCATAAGCTGCTTCAGCCAATACATCTGACTTGCTGGACGTTTCTTGTCATAGAGATTCTTGATTTTATCCCACAGCTTCCATGCACTCTGTTCTTCCTCAAAGACATTGTAATGAACTTGTTCTGTGAGAGATAATACAATAGTGGACTTGCATAACTCATCAAGCTCAAGCCATTCCTCATCTGGCATAGTTGCAAGCGGATGCCCGCTCAACCTCAAAGGTTTGATCTGTGATTTCTGCACCAACACCTGCAAAATCTGGCTCTTGCAATAAGAGTAATTCGTACCATCAAGCTTAGTGATGTTGAAAATAGCATGTTCAGTGGTGGTGGACGAACTCGCTATAATGCAGGCTGGAAGACTGTAGACAATTCAAAACTGCTTGCTGTTTACTGCAAAAAATGACCAAAAAATCACCAAAATCAAGAGAAAATGGCGAGAAAAGTGTAACCAAAGCTGCTGTCCACCAAGTACTAGTGAAAGTACATCATTTCAGAATATTTCAGCATGAAAAATCCATGTCAGTCCATACATATATGCTTGCTATAATAAATTACAGATTTCAGTAAATGAGAGCTAACAGTGGCAAAATCGGATGCCAGGTCAATCAGATACTGCCAAGACCAAAGCCAACATCATGTGGGTATAACATAGGCATATGACAGTCGATAAGCATGAATCCAACACCCAAACATGTCATACAAACATCTGCACAGTGAGTAGGCACACCCCCCAATCAACGGGGTAAAGTGTCCCTGCCACTACCAAGACTTGACACAAGTACGTGTTAGCTCACAAAGAGAGGGACCCAAAGAAAAGAGTCAGCTCATAAGCATTAGAGGAACCAAGACATAAGAACCATGCATCATCCTGAAGGGTAAAAGATCCCAAATAGTCTCAAAAGCTCAAAGAGCATAGACCGCCTGCTCAATGGCTGTCAAGCATCCAAAGACGCTCCCACTGGCACAAAAGCCATAAATATCAAGCAACAAAGCTTGAACAAATCATGTACAAGCACCAGTGACAAGTGTCAAAGATCAAGCATCAATGGTACATCCCGGATATGTAGGCGGTAGAGCATCCGTATGTAGCATCCATAAGCATGTAAGACATCAAGTACATCCCAAGATACAACTTTGGCAAGCCAATAAATAGCTCAAGTAAGCTCCGGGAATCCAAGGTCAAGCCAAGACCAAGCTCTTGTAGCAATAGGCTCCAAAAATGTAACTAGTATGTAGTAATGGCATAGGCTAAGCATGTCAAGACCGGTCAGACATAAGCAACATACATGCCATAAGTACATCCAAGACGGAGCATCCAAATGCTTTGCAAAGCGATCTCAAGCTCAACCAACGATCCCGAATCAAAACCAAGCTCTATGTCGAGCCCCAAGTGTCAATACATCACCATATATGCCCGAAACATAGCCCGAAAAGCTTAGGCATAAGCATACATGAGTAACATGACTTCAGCCCAACTATGTACAGCATTGATTTATTGTTCAAAACTGAGAATTTTGGCACCAAAATCAGCTCGAAATGGTTGCCAAACAATAGTCATACATTCCCCTAACATCCGGGTATCAAATGGGACCAACCGGGCATCAAATGACAATGCCAAACAAGCTGTAGTATCAAATGTAACACTATCATAAATTGCATGTGGACTGTTATGACAGTCCCAAAATAGTGTTAAATCAGTCCAAATGCTATGCCAACACATCAATCATAAAAAACAAGCATCAAAGCATGTTCATATGTCCGAAATGGAGCCTTTCCAAGTGCCAATGGAGGGGGAGAGCTGTTGTTGTGACAGTCAATGTTGAAGACACATATGGGAGGGCTGTGTGATTACGCCAACTATAAATGTTGGTCCTGGGGCTGCAAAAAATGGTGGCTAAGCTTCGGAGGGGTCCAGTTAAAGCCAAGGAAGGCCTCAAACAAGCTCCAGCAGGGGAGAGCAGCCCACGTATGAAATGAGAGTTGGGAGTGTAATGGCTGCCCTGTTTCAAGAGACCTGAAAAACTGAGGTAAACCCTGTAAAGAGTGAAGCAATACCTTTTTGTGAATGCCTTGAGGATGCCCAAAGGGGCCGGGAAGGTGCCGAAGCCGGGGAGTGACGGGAGCTCGAAGGAGTCGGATATGCCTTGAGGATGCCCCAAAGCCGAAGCCGGGGAGTGACGGGAGCTCGAAGGAGTCGGATATGGCTGTCGGGAAGGAGACCCAATGCGAGTGGGGAGTCGATGGGAAGCTGAGAATGCCACGAGCCAAGCTCAAGAGTTGGGAAGCCGAGCTCTGATACCAATTGAAAGGTGAGAAGGATCGAAGCTTGCACTCAAGAGCTATGGCAGGAGAGCAAGAGCAAGAAAGAGAGAGACAAGAAATGGGAACTCCAAGAGTCACAATGTGTGACTGGGCCTTCCTTTATTCAAACTGTCACTAAAAGAATAAAGAATAAAGTAATGGTGATGGGTGCCCGCCAGCTGCAGTGTGCAGTGGCGGTGACTGTCAGTGTAGTAATACACGGGTAGCTAGGTGGAGGCGCCTTTACCCCCAACACAAAGCAACTGTAGGTAGCATCCATGAGCAAGACATACATCCCAATAAAGATCTCTTACAACCAAAATGACATCCAATACAAAATTTCGGAATAGCAAATGAGAATCCAAGCCAAGTCTTCAGAGAGCACTAAAGCTCAACAAGTACATGGTACACTGTGCCAAGACAAATGCATCAAGTCGTAGGATTCGGGTAAGCATGTACCCAAAGAGCATATAACTGTCAAAGCACTAACCACTGTCAAGCATAGATCGATGTCAATAAGTGCAGGCTGAAATAATCTCAAGCTTCCAAAAGCATCCGGATCCAATGACAAGCTCGAAGTCATCCCTCGATGATCAATACATCATAGCATAACCCAAGACATACATCCGGAACCAATAGGCATATGTCAAAGCATGAAAGATAGCTTCAGCCCAAGAGTATTCAGCATGCATTTACTGTTATAAACTGTGTATTTCTAGCCCCACAATCAAGCCAACATCATAGCATGACATGTAGTTTCAATCCCCCAATCAATCGTGATGTAATAGGCATCAAACCGGTTATGTAGTCATGTCCAAACAAGCATAGGCATAAACTGTGAATGTAGCACTAGCATCAAATGTCTGTAGACTATTTATAACAGTCCTGAAACACTGTTTTTAGCCACCAAACCAATGCCTAATCTCAAAGGATCAATGCCAAGTATCAATACATATGCAAAAAACCTGAAATGGAGCCCAAACAAGTGCTTAATGCCAAGTTGGAGCTGGAGCTGAAGTAACTAGTGTGTGGCTGAATGAAATCTATCCAAAATTAGGCATAGATCAGCGTGATGATGCTACTGCTCCTGCTGGTCCACATGGCAAGTCTGGAGAGATTGGAGGGCTCAAACATGAGCCAAAGAGGCCTTGGAACAAGCCTCTAGCAACCCACAACCAGTGGCAAAGAGATATGAAGATTGGAAGCTTCAATGGTGGCTGCCCTGTTTACTTAGACATGTGGACTGAAATAAATCTCTAAAATAATGAAGCAATACCTCAATGTCAATGCCCTGATGGTACCTCAGTAGGCTAGGAAGAAGCTCGAAAAGCCGAGGAGTGACAGGAGCTCAAGAGAATGAGCTATGGCTGCCGGGAAGGAGACCCAATGCGAGTGGGGAGTCGATGGGAATCTAAGAATGCCATGAGCCAAGCTCAAGAGTCAGGAAGCCAAGCTTTGATACTAGTTGAAAGGTGAGAAGGATCGAAGCTTGCATGCGAGAGCTATGGCAGGAGAGCAAGAGCAAGAAAAAGAGAGACAAGAAATGGAAACTCCAACAGTCACAATGTGTGATTGGGCCTTCCTTTATTCAAACTATCACTAAAAGAATAAAGAATAAAGTGACAGTGAACGGGCGACCGCCACCTGTAGTGTGCAGTGGCGGTGACTGTCAGTGTAGTAATACACGGGCGGCTAGGCGGAGGTGCCTTTACCCCCAACATTTTGGCAATCAAATAGCTTCATAAGGTTCTCTACAACCTCCACTACTTCGACTACTCTGACTTTATATTGTGCATAAGATTGTAATTGAATTTGTTGTTGATATTGTAATTGTTACTACTATAGTTGTTGCAAATGTTGTTGTTGTTGCTATCATATTTACATATTGAAAGCTTGTAACATCTATTTTACATAATCACAAGCACCTTCCAATCATGTATGTCATGTAGGTCCTAAAGGTACTACTATATCTCCCATATTGTCATAGCTTGGACATGGATTTTCATGTCCCATTCACCAAATGTAGAGGGGGATATGTGTCGAGCCCACATGGGTTCAAGAGAATAGACAAGATGAAAGGAAGAATCAAGAGAACCCAAAATGCTATATATATTACTTTGCAAAAGACTTTGTACATTGTAGACACCCTCTTGGATTACGAATATTCTTTTGATAGCCCAAAGCATCCACCAACATATAAGCAAGTAGAAGCTTAAGAAAAAAACCATGCATCAAAACTTTGAGGTCAGCAATCATGTCTTTAACTTGCTACTACTTAATTTCACTCTAACTTCCTCCTCAAAACTCAAAATATGATCGTCTGGATACTAAAATTAACCCGATCTACAAGCCAATGCAATCAAAATTGAAAAAATCATATTTTCCTAGTTGACAAGACTACTTTTCTTAAAACTTGCTACTTTTTGTATTTTTAGGCCTAGACACCCTATAACACTCAATAGAACTCCTTGCATATGTTTTAAGACTTACACTATTTCTATAGACCTTTCAAACCCAGAAAAACTTACACTATTTCTATAGACCGGTTTCAAATCCAAAAAACTTGTTTGCATCCTGAGTAAGTATGCCATAAGTATATACTTAGAATATTTATATAGATGTCTATAATCGCACAACAACATTTCTCTACAAGGGGAAATGGTAGTTCTTTGCCCTCTCTCGAAGATATATAGCTACATTGTTGTGGTCGACCATAAGCAATAATTCCTCACTCTACAAGAGACCAAATGGATGAGTGAGATTGTGGATAGATCAAAGCAATAATGTCCAACATGTTATGTATATAGGAAGTCTAGTCCATGCAATGATGGTTTACGGGCTTTAGAACATTACTAGAGCAAGAGCTAAGAAAAGAGAGGACTTGAGGGAGAATAGTTTGGGATAGATCATGTAGGCTACATATAAATGAAAAATATACTATTACTTCCTCATTTGTTTCTTTGGAAAAGAGGTTTCGAAAACTGTGGAATTCAACTCCCTCAATGGGGTTGAAGATTTTTTCTAGAGAACAATGCTCAAAAAATGCCTACTAAAGATCATCTTGTGACCTTTAAGGATATGTCTCCTTGTGCTTTTTTGGCAAAACAAGAAAGAAGATGTGACATTTGTTTTGGGCTTTCTTGAAGTAAGGTCATTGGTTAAGGTAACCAAGCATATGCAGATAGAGGGACCTCACAATTAGTAGATAAGAGCTATTGAGAGTGAAAGGAAGGATGAATGATAAATTTAAAATATATGGGATGTTGCTAGAGCATTGGTGCTTAAATACGTACCGACTTCCAAGAATGTTGCTTTGATGGGTAGAGTCAAAGTTGCTAAAGGAATCGTGGCTACATGTTGGATGTTTAAATGTGCTTGAGAGCTCTTCAAAATGGGGGTGGCTACTTGTTGGGAGCTCACGCTCAACTGCCAAGACCCATAGACCAAGCGTTCCAAGCTAAGTGCTAATAGCTACCTCTCACATAGCCGACGCACTATCTCTACGAATGTAGCGAGCTTACCTCCATGCCTGATTGGGTTGCCTCCTCTCCCAAGCACTCCGGTAGCTTCGCGATCCAAGTGCAAGCTTCAAGCAGGCTCGATCCTCAAGCTCTATGCTCCAAGCTCCATTGCCGCGAGCAAGAGAAGATAAGAGAAGAAGAGAGGAGAAGATGGAGAGCTTCTCCACCACGGTCCCTCACCCTCACACACTCACTCCCTCACACTCTCACACCCCCTCTCTCAAGCACGAGCTCAAGCAAGCAAGAACAAGAAGAGGAAGAAGAAGAGGAGAGATACTTTTGGCCACACACAAGAATGAGCTTCTAATTCACTTTTCAACTTTATATACAAAACCCTAAATCCCTTTTGGGCGATCATCCCTTTATCCCCTTTTTTACATGGTTGGCCATGGTCTAGGCACTTTTTCCCATTGTCCTCCTATCTTCTTAGCTTTCTTCATATCACCCATCTACCTTTACAATTTGCACAGATGAGAGCCCAATGCTCTTAAAATAAATCATGGTGTGCCTTGCACTCTTTTACAAAAGTATTGACTTGCGCTTTTTCTTGTGCGCCTTTCTTCTTGATTTAGGACTTTTTTGCACTTCTTGTGTTTCCATATTTTTCTTGGCACACCTTCATCTTCTGTTTCACTTTTGCCTTGGCCTTGTCTTTTGCTTTAGATTTCCAGATTCTCCACCTTGTTCATTTGAGGGTTAACATTACCCCCCTTCCTAGATGAGTGCCAGTCCTATGGCACTCACTGTCATAGGTAGCAGGCTTTGGCATGCACCGAAGACGTGGGTGGAAGAGACCTCTGTGGTTTTCCTTGAAGGAGTTTTGGTGGTGCTGCGGATGAAGGTCATTGGGGGCACGTTGTTGGCATGGTTGTCTGGTGGTAGGGTTGTTGGAATTGGTGATAGGGCTATTCTTTGTTTGGAATTGCACTGATGGCTGGCACAGGTATTGCTTTTGGGAATTCTGCACGTGATGATTCTTTGGTGGGCTTATATGATGATAAAGGACAAGAGCTTAGAGTTGAGTATTGATGAAGAGCTGACGGTACTTTCGTTGGAATCTTCAATACTTGCAATTGAAAACCTCTCATATGTGGTCTCTTCCTGGGGGTAGTGCTAGTCTTCTTATCACGCACAAGACGTAGTTTGATTAGTTTGGGAGACAGATTGAACTCAAGAATATTGTCCTACACTTGAGGACCCAAACTGTGTATAGATTGTGGTGCAAATATTATGTGAGTGCACTTGCGTACTTAGATATTACATAGTTAGAAGATTGTTGGTCTGGTTCCTCATAATAATGTGTGGATGAAGCGAGGGTTCCATGGGGTGGAAAAAATTGTTGATGTTGAGGAGAAGTACACTTGAAGGTTTCTTGAGACATCATTTGTGATTTTGGCGACACAATGTAGTATAATTGAACTCATTGACACCTTAGCTTTTGGTAGCTGGTGGCTACTTGTAGTGTTTGAAGAGTATGGTGTACTTTCCATGGTCTTTCATGCCTTGCTCACCACTATTGATTGCAATGGTACTGAGATGGAGTGTAAAAAAGAATCCTGCAAATGGGTCAGGGTAACATGTCTAGAGACAAGCTCCCTAGGTATGTCATGCCCTTGATGTGCCCTGAACAATTGTGGGGGATGTGTAAGGGGCTAGGGGACTAGGAACGGAGCCAACCGACCAAGGTCACTGGACACACCTAATTTGAGGACCCCTAGGTGCTGTGCTGTGATCGTGGGTACCTTTTGTTTTTTTCTTTTCTTTTCTTTTCTTTTCTTTTCTTTTCTTTTCTTTTTGATTTCTCTTTTTTTTTCTCTTTTTTTTTTAATAAAATGAATACAACCAATGCAATATATTGGGGCTATCAGCCTTTCATTTGGATTGAAAAATGTCGAGATCCAAAGGCTATGAAACATGGATATTACAAAGATGATTTCGTTACTAGCCTCGATGCTAGAGGAAAAATTGTTGAGATGGAGAGATACACTTGAGATTTTGTAAACCTCTTTGTAACATGTGAGACATTGGTACAATTGAGGTAGCAACTGGAATGAGTTGTGCATGGACAAGGAACAGAGCATTTGGCGAATTGAATCCTGGTTGATGAAGAAACGTTTATAATTGCTGAGAGTGTGGCTTCTACCCGAATGTAGAGTTTGGCCAAGAAAGAGAGAATAGCCGATGCCTATGCTTTTAGGCCATGCTCACATGCAATGTGTGCTTTCTGTAGGGGTGATTTTCTCTTTCTTTGTGGATTTTGTCATGGCTTTTTGTTCTTGGTATTTCTATCACTTTTTTCTCCATAATGGTTCTTTGTGGGGTTGGTGGTCTTGTGGTGACTAGGATATTGAAGGCTTTCGTACTACAGAGACCTGTGTTGTCCTGCATTCACTTGGCAACTCGTGAGAGTATATGCAAGTCATATGCTTCGACCATAATGAACAAGTGCAACTCAGAGAGGCATCACTTATTTGAATCCTGTGGTGTTGACTTCGATGCATATCACCTGCGATTGATTATCATTGATATACACAGTCACAAAACACATTGTTTATTTATATACAAGTTTATAAATCCATGTCACTTCATGAGGATAAAAACCAATTGTAGAACTTAGGATTGTACTAGAGTGTGGCACACACATCTAGTACTCATGGTAGCCTACTCAATAACAACATATATTTTGCAACATCGAGTATCATGGTACCTTGTCCGAGTTTACTCGCAACATGTAGCTCCTCCTCAGTGAGAATTTTATCAACCAAATAGTTCTCTTGGCTAGTTGCGGCTAAGTCCATACCCCGAATGGCAGTGAATACTCGAAAGGAAGTTGGAGTCACATAGGTTGGGTCTCTTTGAGACCGCCATTTGGCCAATTGCTCCTTTGAGACTGTCATAATTTGAGCTCCAAGTTTGACCATTGTAGCACAGCTTTCAAACCAATGTTTTTCAACTTGACTTTGATCCTCTGATTATCGCTTTAGTTGCTCTATCTCTAAGATATTTGGTTGGCAAAGTGCTTCGTTGAATGTCACAATTAAGCGTAGTTTGTCGGGTTCATCGTCAAAGATGAGCTGTATGCATTCATGTAGGAGCTTAGCATATTGCTCGTTAAGATATTCTTGCTCTTCCCAGGACAGTGGATATGACCAATATTCCTCAAGCTGCTCCCTAGGGAATGTGCCCATGTCTGCAAGGATGTAAGCACATGCGAATAATTTGAGTTTAGCCTCCAACTTGGTCAAGCACTCTGTGATACTTCTATGTTCTATGAAGGCTTGCTCAGTTGCTATCTCATGCAAGGTTCTGGGAGTTTTCCTAGGATTTAGCATAGCTGGGGGCTCAGGCCTAGACAACTAAGATTGGTCAATGCTAGGATTGCTCCTGTTTTTGGGTTTTTTATGTTTCTCTTGAGGCTTTGTTGCTATTGTGTCATGGTTCTCCTCAAATGTGACTAGTATAGTTTTGTCAACCTATTGTGACGGTGTTGTATCCACTCTTGATTGGTCAATGCAAGTTTTGTTGTTATCGGTAGATTGAGTGTTGCAAGCAACCGTTGATGGTAATGGTTGCTTTGACTTATTAGAACATGCGGATGTGTCTGAGGTTTCACCGTTGTTAGGAGAAATGGCAATGGGTTCATTCGTGGGTGGACTCGATGCTTCATTCCTCACCTTTGGTCTCAATCTTCTTGGTGTCTATTGCCACTTGCAACTATCGTTGTTTTCTCCTCTTTTTCTTGGATAATTGAGGTGTATCCTTTAAAGACTCAAGACCCTGAACTAGGTTAGCTGTTGATGTGCTTGGTTGGGCCTTAGAATTCTCTTTTTCTGGCATGTCCTTATGGGATATAGCTGCGGCCTGTTGAATAACCTTGTGAGGTAGCGACTAGTTCAGTGGACTGGCTACTGTCGATAGACTACGATGTCAAGTCCTTAAGTAGATCAAAAGTGGTTGTTTCTTTTGTTGCCCTTTGCGCACTCACTTGTGCAGATCGAGCTAGTCACGGTGGATTGCACGTGCATATCCTTAGGCTGAGAACTAAGGGTGGTGTCATGTCCTGTATCTTGGACATTTGGAAGCTCAGATGGAGATAGATATTGGGATTGAGCACCTGCACTTGACAACTGTTGTTATGCTTCATGTGTCCGTTTAGGAAAAGAAGGTGTAGGAGATTTAGGACTCCTTAGTGGACTTAACATTGGCTAGAAGATTTGCTCATGGCTGTCAGATGATTCTGCCATTTGCTTTGTTGAGCCATCAGCCTTATCATAAGCAACATTGTGCGTGTGGTGCTCATTATTCTCTTGGGAAGTCAAGGGCTCCTTGGGTATTAATGGTCTTTGTGCACACTCAATGGTTATATCTGACATCCACTTGTTAAGTATGCTAGGTTGAGGATCTACATTTCGAATAGTCATGTTTGGTTTCTTGATTTCAATCGTGAGGGGCTCGACCACTCCAATGTTTTTGACTCGAGACTTGGATTTTTGTTTAGATTTCCTCCTGCACCTCTTTGCTTTTGATACAAACTAGCCTTCAGCTGATAGAGGTGGTTTAGCAGCGGGCTCTGGTACCCAAATCCATTGATCACTTTGGATATCCATTGTGGCATTGTACTGGCTCTCCATTGACACCTTCGTCTACAAGGGTTGGGCTTCTTTTGTGGTCTTCTACGATATTTGTAAGTCCAAAGCCTATACTTGGCATTGTTTCCTGACCTTCTTGTTTCAAGCATGGCCTCACTCACTAGTTCTCTCTATTCAACATGCGCTTCTATCAACTCTTTCAACAAGTCCTTACTCTCATTACTAGGCTTGCCTGGTATGTTAGAATGTTCCTCGTCTTTCCCTCGAGGTTTGATGAGGTCACCCTTACTAAAGGTTGTGATTATCCTCACACACGGTAGTGTCAAGTGTATCCGCTATGCTACATAATCGGCCTCACATTTTGTTGCCCTTTTGAAGGGTCTTCCTAGGAGGGTTTCCTTTCCACAATTAGCACTATTTGGAGGAACATGGAATAGGAGAGGCAAGCTTTCGGTTTCAATAGTTACAAGGATTTTGCACTTCCCTATAAGTGCTTGTGGGTGTCCCCCGTAAGGACTAAGAGTTTCATTAGTTGGTGTGAGCTATGGTTGGCCTAGTAGAGTCCATGCTTCATAGGTCAAGATATTAAAATCTGCTCCTTCATCGATGAGAGCATCAACACTATACTCTCTTTTTGCAGTGAGTTTTACCCTAAGATAAGTAGGCGGTACTATGTCTTCATCTTCTGGGTCTTGGCTTATAAATTCAAGCCCTCTAATACATGCCTTTGAGTCCCTAACTGCACAACCAGATGTGTATTCTCTACTAATTTCTTGGGTTATCTGTAAAGTGCCATTCAAGGTGCATCTATTGTCAGGGCTATCATGTTTAATCATCCGCGCAATTGTAGCTTGATGTTGTTGCATTCTGCTTTGACTAGATGCAGTCTGAATTCAACCTATACATGTTTTTGTGGTGCGGCCTTTTTGCCCTTGTTGGCTAGATTGGCCCATTTAGGTTCAAAGATTTCTGTTTGTCTTTGTTCGGGTATGGGCTTTTTGTTGGTGTTTTGCAAGTGAGAATCTATGCTTGTGTAGAGCCATTACTACACTAGGATCTAATTTGGAGGACCTATCACGACACCTGTCTTATCTTCAACCTACTTGGGGGAGATGGGAGGGGACAGAGCCCCCTCTATGGGGGTCCAAGGGGGGCAGTCCCCCCCAGCCCACGTAGGGCCATTATGCTAAATACCATGCGTGATTTGAAGGACCGTTCATAGCCAAGTTTTGAACTACTTGCTCTAGATTTTAGTCTAGTGATATATCTATGATGTGCTTTTGGCTCTATGTGGTCTTTGGGCCGGTTTCAGGGTCTACAAGTTAAAAATTTGAAAAAAATCCAAATTTGGCCAAGTAGGTCTGAATTGCAGTGGCCGAATGTCCTGATTCGGCCAGTCCGAATGGTCGAGAGACGAATGAGGATGGGCCGAATGTAACTGGTCCGAATTTCCAATTCATCCAGTCCAAATGTGGTTTTCCGAGATTTGAATGGCCGAATTGTAGTGGGCCAAATCAATCGGGTCGAGGGCCGAGTGGTTTGTTTGAATGGGTTTGAGCTTAATGGCCGAGGGCTGAGTCAGGTGGGCCAAGGTCCAAATGGTGAATTCGGTTGGGCCGAATGCCAACTTGTCCAGGCCACAAGTCGATAAGGCCAAGGGCCAAATCAGGTGGGTGGAATGCCAAGTTGATCCGAATGGTCGATTAAAACGGACCTAGCAGTGGGCATCTGAGTAGTAGTGGGCCAAATGGCCGGATACAAGAGGGCCAAGGGCCGCCGTCACTCGGATGGGCCGAACAAGGCACGATTTTGACCGATGCAACAATAAATCACTTAAATCACACGATTTAGATCACAACATATCGCACGCACCTCCAGATCAAAGCTATGGATAGAGGGAAGAGTTGTATATACCTGGAATAGCAAACAAATTCCAAAATGCAAATCAGCAAACAAATCAAACCCTTTTACCTTGTTATGACAGCAGAAACCCCAATGCTTGTTTTCCTTTTCTTTCTTTGTTTTTCCTACCCTAATGCATCCAAATCACAAAGTAAATACCTACGCTACTCTAACATGCTTTTCCAAATCAAAAAACCAAAACTTACTTGCTAAGGAGGTTGAATAGCTCTTCAAACTCCCTCGCTTCCTACCTATCTACCTCAAGCACCAGTTTGGGAAAAACCCTTCTTCAATGCTTGATTTGAAGCATGCAAGTACTCAAGGCTTGAATCTGTTGTGGTCCCGACAACGGAACTAAAATGTTGGGAGCTCAAGCTCAATCGCCAAGACTCACAGAACGCTTATTGTTCAAGCATTTCAAGCCGAGCGCTAATGGCTACTTCTCACATAGCCAACACGCTATCTGTCTCTATGAGTGTAATGAGCTTACCTCCATGCTCGATTGAGTTGCCTCCTCTCCCGAGCACTCCAGTAGCTCCATGATCCAAGTGCAAGCTTCAAACAAGCTTGATCCTCAAGCTCCACGCTCCAAGCTCCATTGCCGCCAGCAAGAGAAAAGAAGAGAAGAGAAGAAGAGAGGAGAAGAAGAGAGGAGAAGATGGAGAGCTTCTCCACCACGGTTCCTCACCCTCGCACTCTCACTCCCTCACACTCTCACACTCCCTCTGTCAAGCACAAGCTCAAGCAAGCAAGAACAAGTAGAGGAAGAAGAAGAGGAGAGCTACTTTTAGCCACACACAAGAATGAGCTTCTCATTCACTTTTCAACTTTATGTACAAAATCCTAAATCCCTTTTGGGCAGTCATCCCCTTATCCCCTTTTTTACATGGCCCTAGGCCCTTTTTCCCATTGTCCTCCTATCTTCTTAGCTTTCTTCGTATCGCCCATCTACCTTTACAATTTGCATAAGTGAGAGCCCATTGCTCTTAAGATAAATCATAGTGCGCCTTGCACTCTTTTACAAAATTATTGACTTGCGCTTTTTCTTGTGCACCTTTCTCCTTGATTAAGGACTTTTCTGCACTTTTTGTGTTTCCATACTTTTCTTGGCGTGCCTTCGTCTTCTGTTTCACTTTTGCCTTGGACTTATCTTTTGCTTTAGATTTTCCAGATTCTCCACCTTGTTCGTTTGAGGATTAACACTATTAAAAGATAACTTATAAGTTACTTAAAAAGGCCATGCTCCTTGCTAAATTTGCAAGTGTCTTTCCTTGGAGTTGTAAATATTTCATAGTATAATTAATGTAAACTCTACATGTACATATAATTATTTGTAATCAAAAGCACATCCTCACCATGCAGATTCTAGAAGCCAATCGTTTAGTCTATATCTAAAAGGAGAGAAGGATCGAAGCTTTCTTGGAAGAGCTATGGCGTGACAGAAAGGGCAAGAAAGAGAGAGAGACCAAATGGGAACTCCAATAGTCACAATGTGTGACTGGGCCTTCCCTTATTCAAACTATAACTTTTAAAAAAAGAATAAAGTGACAGTGACAGGCACTCGCCACCTGTAGTGTGCAGTGGCGGATACTGTCAGTGTAGTAATACACGAGTAGCTAGGCAGAGGCGCCTTTACTCCCAACAACCTCCCACTTAAAGGCAAATCTGTCCCATTGAGGAGTGAAAAGAAAAAGAAAAGACAATATAATGTACACATGTACAACAGGATGAGAAAAAATGTCATCTCATCCAATGCCCGTCAATCTCCAGAGAAAGGCAAAGCGCTCAGTAGTGAGGCTTTTTGCGAGCAGATTGGCAAGATTTTTGTTAGTGGAGATCTTGATAAGGTCAATAGACTTGTCCTCCACGACCCCACGTATGAAGTGATACCTCACCTCAATGTGTTTCATCTTCGCATGGAAGACCAGATTCTTGGCTAATTGAATAGCACTCATAGAATCCGAATGTTGCATATGTATAGAAATAATCCCAAGGTCATGAACCAAATGGTTCAACCATATGGCCTCCTTGCAAGCCTCAATGACTACAACATACTCAGCCTCAGTGGTAGAGAGAGCTGTACACTTTTGAACCCTGGACATCCAAGAGACAACACCTCTAGCATAGGTGAATACATAGCCAGAAGTGGACTTCCTACTATTTGCATGTCCTACATAATCGGAATCTGTGTACCCCACAACTCCTGTATCCTGGCTGCCATAGCAAATACACATATCTGTTGTGCCTTTTAGGTATCTCATGATACCCTTCACGGCATCCCAATGGTTCTTGCCAGGTGTAGCCATATAGTGTGCCACAACACCAACTACAAAGGCAATATCTGGTCGAGTGGCTATCATGGCATACATCAAACTGGCCACAGCTGATGCATAAGGAATCTTGGCCATCTCGGCCCTCTACTCATCTATCTACGAACAATCGGCTTGTGAAACCTTCACTTAAGAAGGTAATGGATAGCCAATAGGCTTCACGTCCTGCATGCAGAAATGCTCAAGGACTTTATGAATGCACTCCCTTTGTGAGAGGTAGAGTAGTCCCTGATGCCTATCACGCTTAATGCGTATACCAAGAATGTGAGGGGCCTATCCCAAATCCTTCATCTCAAAGCTCTTCTACAACTGATATTTAAGAGCATCTAGCCCATCATGAGCTTTCCTTGCTATCAGCATATCATCCACATAAAGTACCAAAATAAGCAGTGAGCCATTACGGACTTTCTTCATGTGTAAAGACATGGATCCATAGCACTCGTGCTGTAGCCCTGTGACTGCATAAAGGTATCAAACTTATAGTACCACTCCCTAGGTGCCTACTTCAAGCCATAAAGACTTTTCTTCAACTTGCACACTAGGTGCTCCCTACCAAGTTTTGCAAAGCCCTTAGGCTGCTCCATGTAAATCTCATCATGCAAATCTCCATGCAAGAATGCAATCTTAACATCCATCTGATACATGTCTAAGTCAAGCTGCGCGACTAAGGCCAAAACCAAGCATAGGGAGGTCATTTTGACCATAGGAGAAAAGACTTCATCAAAATTAGCTCCATGCTCCTATTTAGAGCTCTTAGTAACAAGTCTTGCCTTATAAGCATGCTTGGGGTGCTAGGGGTACTTTTCAGCTTGTACACCCATTTACATGGCAAATCCTTCTTGCTGTTAGGCAATGCAACCAAATCCCAAGTCATATTCTTATGTAGGGAGTCCATCTTAGACTGCATAGCCCTCTCCCAGGAGTAAGTATTACCCCTATGCATATCCTCATCATAGATAAGAGGCTCTCCTGTATCTGTAACCAAGACATAATGCATTGAGGGCTCAAATCGATCAAGTGGATGTCTAGCTCTAGTAGACCATCTCATTGTAGGCTCTGATGCATGTCTAGCATCCTGTCCAACACCTTGGCCTTGTATTTGTTCAATTATATACCCCCCCACCAGTGTCATACTCTAGGGTATCGATTTTCCTTTCGCTCTCATAATTGAAAGAACAACAATCCTCATATTCGTTGTCGGAGCTATCTTTTTCTGATTGCTCCTGATTCTCCTAGTTTTGACAATTCCCTTCTTGTTGGTCGAGGAGTAAGGCCCAATTGTACTTCAACTTCAAATCGTGTACCTTGAACCATTGCCATTCAGGCTCACCCAAGAGATCTTGGAGTGGCTTAAGGTTTGTTCGCTGGATTGCCAACCAACTTGTTGGTTAAGTACCCTAGGATCTCTTGGAGCTCGCATATATTGTTTGGGACTCGGAATGCAACATGAGTGGGTCTTCCACATAAACTCCCGGTCATCATGCAGACTGGCATTGAAGGTGTGTCCTTGAACTTATCAGTCGCCTTGACGACTTGTTTGTACTCCTCAATATTTGAGAACAGTAGGTTGATGGTAGCAAGAACATGCATCCAGTCTCGCTTGTCCTCAGGGCATGGGATATACTTGGTAAGAGCCCCATAGGATCCCCTAGTCTGTCCATCACCCTTCAGCATGGTGCAGATGGCATCGAGGTCAACTAGCATAGTCTTCCACGTGTCCATCTCTACTCTCACGGCTTCTGTTCGATTGCCTAAGAAGATAAGACCGTTGCCCTAGTCCTCTACAACTCTCGCATTGCACATCCAGGGTTGACCTAGCAGGATGTCGTAGTCCACTCCCTTCATGACTATGAAGTCAACAGAGAATTGGATCCTTGTGATCTTTACTAGCAACACTCCGAACAACTTTACTTTCATTCCATTTGCCAGTGTGACGTTAAACCTAGCAGCCTCAACCAATGGGTTACCGCAAGTTTGGAGTACCACATGGCTTAGCACACTCACTCCTGCCCCTATGTCCACAATCCCTTTTCTGGTGACGTCCCATAGTGCTAGGACTGGTAGGACTGCATGCATTTTTGTGCCTTCCCAAAAGGTATTGACGTGCAGGGATTTAGGCATGGAGTGCAACGTCATGCTCGGTATTTGAGTTTCTGCATCATGCTCAAGCAAGTCCATGGCAATTGGCTCATTTGGTTCTTCAACCCACTGCTTAAGCTTCCGCCATAGTGTTGGGTGCTGCCTAAGTAGGTCACCTAAGCTCAAAGTTACCGGGGTGGTCACCAATGTATTGAGGAGGTTGCTAATCACTGGCCTCTCTCCTAGGTCTGTGGTTCTTGGCCAATGGCCTTGATTATTTTGCTAGCTTGAAGCATTTAGACCTTGTCCAGGCGGCCCAACTTGTGGTTCCATTGCCTCCCTTGATTTTGGTTGTGGGAGAGAAATTGGGATGCCTATGCTTGAGAGATCGTTGATCTCATCCTCCAGTATGGGCTCATTGTCCTTTAGGTGCTCATGGGCCTCCCTCACCCATTCTTTCACCTTCTTGATGGCTTCGAGTTGGCGCTTCGGGTTGGGGTACTCCCCGACCTTAGCACTTCCCTTTTTAGCCGTCTGAGGTGCTGACGTCCCTTCTTCTGCATCAGTGACTTTCCCTCCAACCAGCAGTGTCGTGGCACTTTTGGTTTTGAGGGTAACCTTGGCATCTGGTCTCTTCCTCCTTCGTCTCTGACTCTTCTTTCCAACTGAGTTGCATCAAGGTTGCTAGGCCCTGGCAATGATATGCTGGCCTGCTTCGTTTGCGCATGGGTCATGACATGCAACGGGATAGGTGTGGCCTCCCCATCGAGTGTCTCAACATCAAACAATCCCAATGGAACTGATGACTCGGTTGTCGAACTAGAGGATGGCCTTCGCCTAGGGAAATCGGCAAAGAGATGGGTGATTCCACACTCAGCGTATCTCAGGTTAGCCTTATCTCTATTTTCTTGCTCCCTCTCAAGGTAGTGTGAAGAAATGTGTCCTAGGTGACCGCAATTCCAACACACGATTGGTTCTTGGGTTTTCCCTCCTAGGCCTCTACCTTTGCCTCTACCCAATGCCATCACTGATATTAGTTGATAGTCCATGAGGACAAGGTTGCCTTCCTCATCGTATGACACATACAGGTTTACATAAGGCTCATCATTGCTAGGCTCATCCACATAGTGGAGTGGAGGGTCATTCGATGGATGGGTCACGTAGGGTCCAAGCGGCAGTCTAGGGATACCTATGGGATTGATTTCCATCCTAGGGATGGTCAATTTAGCATCATTTGGTGTTGGGAGAGCCAATGGGGCTCCCCTTCCAAAGAAGTTCAGTGGCCTGTTTGCAAGGTGGGGTGACTGTAAGGCTGCAGGTATGGGAGCCTCCGAGGTAATCGACAATGCATGGTGTCATGACCGAACCTACCACAATTAGTACAGGGTCATGACCTAGGGTCTTGACACTCAGTTGGCAAGTGGTTTCTGCTACAATGCACACATTGAACATGTGGGCGTGTTGGTTGTCTCATCATCTCCTGTAGTTTGGCTATATCTATCCTAATCTCTGCTAGCTCTTGTTCCGATTCAGTGCCCTTCCCTTTGTCCTGAGTGCTTGAGTCTGCTCTCTCACTCGGTGTTGAGGCTCTCTCAAAACTCCTGGCACTGGACTCTTCTTGATTCAAGTCTCTGGAGCCTCTTTCCTTGAGCTGGTCATCCACTCTAATAGCTTCTTTAAAAACCCTTACCAATGCATCTCGTTGCAAGTTTGATTTATCGGCCAAGGCTTTGTAGAGCACCCTACTTCGTATTCTGTTGATGAATACCATGGATACCGCCCTTTCAGTTGGTCTCTCACCCCATGGGAATTCTCTTGAAGAGGCTCCTCACGTGGGTCACATAGTCTCAAATAGCCTCTCTCTTTCTACTTGATGTTCATAAGTCGCACCAACAGGTTATAGGAGTATCTTGGTTTGGAAAATCTCTTAATGAAGAGATTTTTCAAGCCATTGAAATCGATACACTCTGCAACATCTAGACTCGTGTACCAAGTTCAACCCTTGTCGCCTAAGCACAGTCCGAAGGCTTGGGAGCATTGAGTAGGATCAGTGAGGCCGTTGGCCTTGCAGACTTGCTCAAACTGCTCCACAAAGCTGTATGGGTCAGTGGTTGCTTGGTATTTATCCAACTACTTTGCTACCACATAGATTTTCGATTAGCTCCTAGAGCCTTGGTTGACTCCCAACCCTGTCTTAGTAGTGATGTTGCCAGAGCTGTGGCACTTTGTTTTGGAATCGTGTTATCTAGCAGTCGCTTTGTCAAGAGCTTGCTCAACGTGAGGTCTCCTTCTAGCACTCTCTCGCTTTTTGGGCTAGCACTCTCTGGAATTCTCGCATTTTTAAACTCTGGCATAAGTTCCTAGTTTGCTAATCCTGGTTATATGCAGCTAGGCCTTGTAGAGCTCTGCAGGCTAGTTTTCTGTCCTTCTCTAGGTCTGCTATGATATCCTTGATTAGTCTACTATGGTGTTCTAGCCGGGTTTGAGCATTGTATATGTACACTAACTATTGGACAATCTCAAGAAAGTCTCCTAGGTTAAGCTCCTCGTCGCTTCCATGGCTTGAGCTGCTACCTTCCATATCTAGGCCTTCTTGTTCTGCCAAGTTGTCGATAAAGTTGATGAGGCTGGGCAGATCCACTTCCGCGATGATATTGTTTGTCCTTGTTGCGTTCAAATTTTTGGTTGTGTTCTCCACTTGGTCTACGTTTGGGGATTCGATCTCCCTTCTATGTCTTTGGGTCTTCTCTTACTGGTGGGCTACTTCAAGTTCTTAAGTCCATGTGTGTTCCTTGTTACTTACAACCAGTCCTCAACTTACCCTCACTCTGTGCGTGTGTGTGCTCTTTTCTGTGCAATTAGGCTTTTAGCTTTTCTTAATTGGGCTTCGAGTGATGAAAATCAAAGTGAGTGAAAAAACAAAGTGCATGTAGCTTCGGTGCTCTTGTCTACGGGTTGGCTTGGCAAGGTCATGTGTTTGATTCCTAACTGTTCTCATCAACTTCCAAGGTTATTTGCTATGCTATCTTGTTTGGCTTGGTCTGGGTTGAGTTGGGGTCTTGCAACCAGCCCACAGTGCCAAACACCCTTCTAGGCTATCTGACAAAAAATTCTAGGTCTCTAACTACTCGTAATATGTTTGGTGGGTTCTTTAGATGTGGGTTATGCTTCTCGTTAGCTAGGGTTTGTCAAATCCCCAGATTTTCCTTCTCAATCTGTGTCTAATTTACCAGTGTCTGATTTTGGCAATCATGCATTCGATTTACCAGTGTTCGATTCTGAGAATCGGATAGGGACGAGTCCGATCATCACAATCGGACAGGAGTGTCTGATTGGACATCTCGAGTTGGTCTGATTGGGTGTGCCTGATTCTCAGAATCGGATGAGGTGCTTAGTTTGATTAAGAGGTATGTTTGATCGGACAAGGCTGTTGGTCCGATCGTCATGATCGGACGGGTCAAGTGTCTAATCGGATGGGTTGTGTGTCCGATTGGAGTTGGCCCGATTTTCAGAATCAGACAGGTGTGGCCGATCGGACTGGGTGGGCTTGTCTGAGTCCGATTCTAGGAATTGGACAGGTTGCTCGGTCCGATTCTAGGAATTGGAAAGGTATGTAGGTCCGATTCTGGGAATCGAACATTGTGGGCGGTGTCCGATTCTGTCGGGCCAAAACTCGTGTCGATCACTTATTTGCCAAAAATCTAAGCATAGATGTTGCCTCTACCCATAAGAATAGTCAGGAATCAAGAAAAGGTGTGGGCCAAGGGCATCCTATACCTGAATCTTGCAGAAAGCCCCGATATGCTCTAATCGATCTAATACCTGGACCCGACAAGCTCTCTTTCTCTCTCTCTCAAAGCCAGAATTGTAAATGAGGTTTTCCCTGGTCATTCAGGGCCTTAAACCTTTGCTAGCCATCACCTTAGCCTTCTCAATCACCTCTCTACGACTCCGAGACCTCTAAGTCCTCTCTTTCCCCCATTTTGCCATGTTATTGCCATGTGCAGGACTATTTTACAACAATGAATTGTAAACTTCCCACTCTGATGTCTCCTTTCTATCCTACTCTAATTGCGACAAAAATCAAAAGCAAGGTACTGAATTGATTTCTTCTACTCAACCAATCATCAAAAACCAGAAATACTTACTTGTAGCATGGATTAAAACTCAAAACCTCCTATCTACCTCAAGCTTCAATTTGGGGATGAAACCCTTACTTCGATGCTCGATTTGAAGTGTGCAAGTGCTCAAGCTTGAATCCGTTGGTCCCGGCAATGGAACCAAAATGTAGATAGCTGATGCACCATCCGTCTCTACGAGTGTAGTGAGCTTACCTTGATGCCCAATCGAGTTGCTTCCTCTCTCAAGCACTCCGATAGCTCCACGATTCTTGATGCAAGCTCAAGCATCCTCAAACCTCCACCTCCAAGTTCCATCCTCCATAGGCGTGTGCAAGAAGAGGGAAGAGAAGAGAAGAAGAAGAAAGAAAATGGAGGAGGGCTTCACCTCCAAGATCCCTCACCCTCACACACTCACTCCCTTACTCACTCACACTTCCTCACTCACTCACTCACAAGCAAGCAAGATAAGAGAAGTAGAAGAGAAGAGAGAGTCCACTTTGCTACACACCAAAGAATGAGCTCTCATTCATCTTTTGAACTTTATATACAAAGCCCTAAATCCCATTTGGATGGTCATCCCCTTTTTACATGGCCGACCTAGGCTATTTTTTCCATTGTTCTCCTATCTTCCTAGCTTTCTTCCTACCGCCCATCTACATTTATAATTTACATAGGTCAGAGCCCGATGCTTTGAAAATAAATCATGATGTGCCTTGCACTTTTTTACAAAAGTATCGACTTGCACTTTTTCTTGAGCGCCTCTCCTTGATTTAGGACTTTTTCACACTTCTTGTGTTTCTCGATTTTTCTTGGCGTGCCTTCGTTCTCCATTCCGCTTTTGCCTTGGCCCTGTCTTTTGCTTTAGATTTTCTAGATTTTTCACTTTGTTTGTCTGAGGGTTAATAACATACATAGAGTGAACCTCGGTCAATGGCGTAGCATCACAAGAACTAGTTGCAAGTATGTACTCCCCATTGGAGTCATTAGTCTGCATGACATTTATCTCCTCGATTTTCACATTGGATTTCGCAACCATAGTGCTACGATTAGAGGACTTTTCCTGTACTTTGTCTTTCCTCTTCTCTTTGCACAACTCATGATACTATGGGCATATGTGACCCTTCTTGCCGTAATGATGACATGTCACATTAGCATTTCTTCCACGAGACTTGCTGCGTGACTTACCACGTGACTTAGACCTAGACTTATACGAGTCTTTGCCATGTCCATACCCACAGTCATTCTTTCCATTACCATCTCTGTCTCTAATAGTCAAAGCATGTGACACACGAGAGACATCCAAGTTCTTACGGTTGATCTTTTCTTGCAGAAGAGCACTCTCTACATTAGGCAAGTTCAAAATAGTTGCAGGAGCACATAAGGTAGTGCGGAATACATCCCATGACTCACTCAGAGTCCCAAGCAAAAACAATGGAGTAACCTTATCATTAAAGGTAATTCCTTGGTGAAGTCAAGTTCTTGAGAATAGCATGAAACTAGCTCAAGTGAGCAAACATTGTCATATTCTCCTTCATGCATAGGTCCATACGCTGCTTCAACCAATACATCTGACTTGCTAGACTTTTCTTGTCATAGAGGTTCTTAATTTTATCCCAAAGCTGCCGAGCATTCTGTGCTTCCTCAACCACATTGTAATGCATCTGTTCAGTGAAAGACAAGATGAGGGTGGACTTGCATAGCTCATCAAGCTCATTCCATTCGTCATCAGTCATAGTTTCAGGCTGCTCGCTATGCATCCTTAGTGGCTTGATCTGAGATTTCTACACCAATACCTTCCAAACTTGGCTCTTCCAATAGGCATAATTCATACCATCAAACTTAGTGATGTTAAAGATAGCACTATCAATGGAAGAAGATGCCATACTGCTGTCCAAAATGGTGCAGACAGCTTAAAATTGTTTGCTATTTTCTATTGTAAACAACCAAAATACCACCAAAACCAAGGCAAAATGACCATGAATTGATAGCTAATGATGCTGCCCACCAAGTACCATCAAAAGTACATAAAATCAAGATGATTCAGCATGACAATTCCATGTTAGTCCATGCATAAGTGCTTGCTATAATAAATTACAGCCAAGTACAATGAGAGCAAACTATAGGCAAAATGAATGCATCAAATCAACCACTGACTGTCAAAGCATAACCAACATCAAGCAGGCATAAATCAGCATGTGACAGTCATACGGACATCGAGCAAACACCCAAGCATGTCAAAAGAATCCATCAGTAAGCTGGCACATCCCCTGTGTAGTAATAGGGCAAAGTGTACACAACACTAGCAAGACCTGACACAAAGAGGTGTATGCCCAGGGAGTGCAAAGCCCAAATCAGCCCAAGTACATCTGTGAGGACCATGGCATATCAACCATACAACATCCAAGTGAAGATCCTAGTCTCAAGTATCCGAATGCTCAAGTAGCATAAACTGCCTGCTCAATGTCTATCAAGCATATCAAGACGCCCCCACTGGCACAAAAGCCGTAAATATTAAGCAAAATGTATGTGTAGAACCCTTTGTAGTGCATGCACTTGTGACGGCAAATTCATTTTATTATAAATTGTGGTATTTTTAATTGTGCCAAAAATTTTTAAGCTAGTCAAAGTGTATTTTGGATTCAATCGTAATTATGCTTCTTTCTCCTCCTATTAATTGATTTTTGTGCACATTCAGATTCATTTGCATTCACACTCCCTCCAAGTACCATGTTCCTCTTCTTATTTTTCTTTTTTTATCGAATATCACAATTAATTATTAAAATGAGCTAGTTGATCACATTTTTCATGCGCATTTGCACCAAACACACATATTAATTAATTAAAATAAACCATAGCACATTCTTCATGCATTGAACACATCTTTGGCATATGATAGCACTAGTACCAAAAGATCCAAGATCAAGCATCAATAAGACCTCATGAGCATATAGGCCGTGTAGCATCCGTACATAGCATCCATAGACATCAAGTACATCCAAACTGTAACTCTGGCATGCTGAGAAATAGCCAAAGTAAGCTCCGGGCAATCAAATGTCAAGCCAAAGCAAGGTTCAGTAGCATCCAACTCCAAACAATGTAACAAGCATGTAATAGTGGAATAGGCCAAGCATGTCAAGACCTGTCAGACATAAGCAAAGTACATACCATAAGTACATTAGAGATGAAGATCCAAATGCTATGTGAAGCGAGCTCAAACTCAACTAATGATTCGAGAGCAAATCCAAGCTCTATGTCGATCCTCGAGAGTCACTACATCAATGTATACATCCAAGACATAGCTCGAATGCAATAGGCATATCCAAACATAAGCAAAAGAGCTTCAGCCCTAAATATTCCAGTAGCAAATAAACATCCAAAACTAAGCAAATAGTGGCTCAATCCAAGCTCAAAACCATAGACGAACCATAGGCATACTTTCTCATATGTATAGGCACCAACCGGGCATAATCGGGTATCAAATGACTATGTAGCATGAGCATAAAGTGTAATGATAGAGAGCTTCCCTATTTTGGGCTGCTTTTGGACTATGTAAAATAGTCAATGATTGAGTAAATTCAGCCCCGAAAGCATCTCACATCATAGGTATACATTCCCCTAGCATTTGGGGCCTATTCGGGACCCAACCAAGCAACTAATGTCAATGCCAACCAAGCATAAACATAAAGTGCTGATGTAACATTAGTTGTGGCTACATGTGGACTATGGAAAATAGTCTTGGACTGAGGTGAATCAATCCACAAATCAATGCCGATGATAACCACCAATGTCGAGCATCTGGGGGTGTTCCCAAGTGCCAAATGACATGTTTTCAAGTTGCCAATGAGTGCCAAGGGAGGGCTGAAGTAAAAAACAAAATTTTTCACAGGTCTTCAAGCTAGCCCAAACTAATCTGGGTGTGGAAGGGTTGGGAAAGGTCAAGGCAAGGTTGGGGGAGTAGTCAAGGATCCCCAAGAGCTCCCTCTTGAAGGGCAAAGTCACTGGTAGAGAGTAGGTATCAGAAGAAGCAAGAGGACATAGCTGCCTTGCTTCACAAAAGCTGTGGATTGAAGTAAAATAACAAAAGAGAGCTCCAATACCTATGAAGGAATGCCCTGAGAGTGCCCAAATGGTCCGGGTAGGTGCTCGGGAAGCCAGGGAGTAATGGGAGCTTGAGAGAGCTGGCTATGGCTGTCGGGAAGGAGACCCAATGAGTATAGGTAATCGATAAGAAGCTAAAGGAGTCATGAACCAAGTCAGAATGCTCAAGCAGCCATGCTCTGATACCAGTTGAAAGGAGAGAAGGATCGAAGCTTGCTTGGAAGAGCTATGGTGCGAGAGCAAGAGCAAGAAAGAGAGAGAGAGAGACCAAATGGGAACTCCAATAATCACAATGTGTGACTGGGACTTCCTTTATTCAACCTATCACTAAAAGAATAAAGAATAAAGTGATAGTGACAGGCGCCTGCCACCTGCAGTGTGCAGTGGTGGGTACTGTCAGTGTAGTAATACACGGGTGGCTAGGCAGAGGCGCCTTTATCCCCAACAATATCAAGCCCCAATCTTTGGCATTTGCATGTCTAGGGTCAAGAGAACCAAGACCATTACAATTTGAAGGAGACCTTACACTCCTTAGTGAGAATAAAACATCACCAACTTGTCTCTTGACCAAATTATATAGCTTACTCTAACCACCAAGGCAATTAAAGTTTGATTTTGGCACACTTGAAAGTTACATCTTCCATTAAATGGTTATTTTCTCTTTCTCTCTCTCCTCTTTTCATGTGTGTGTGTGCGCATGCACATGCATGTGTGCATGTGCATGCATGTGCTATTTATGTGGTTGTAAGCTAGTAGGTTATCAGCCTATTGACCTAGATTCAAACCTTTTATTTTTAGATTCCTATAATTAGATGATTGTACATACATATGAATTGAACTCAAGAACTCACAACACACACACACACACACACACACACACACACACACACACACTCTCTCTCTCTCTCTCTCTCTCTCTCTCTCTCTCTCTCTCTCTCTCTCTCTCTCTCTCTCTCTCTCTCTCCCCCCCTATGGTGTAGGTCAAAATTGGAAAGTATTCCCTGGATATGAGTTTGAAGTGTATATTGTTGGTGGCATGTGAGTGAGAGAACAAGGATATTTTAGTAATAGTTGTAAGTTATGTTTCTTTTCCCACAATGTTGTGGGTTTTTTGTGTTTGTGTGTAGAATATTATTTGCTTGTCACACTTTCATTGTCCATAGCTTGCATAGATGTTGGGGAGCAACAAGGCAACATTACCTAAGAGATCATTACTCTAAAGGAACTTAAATGTGGCATGTTCAAGCTAAGATAATCAAAATTTCATGGACCAAGTGATATTCCAATGGAATATGATCAAGTATTTGAGATATACACCTTGATGATTTACAAAATTTTCTACATGAAAGTCAACCTAGATATCATCAATGTTCTTTCAAAGAATAGGAGGAGTAAGTTCTACAACTAAGTTGAGGGTGTTCATGATAGTCAATGTACCATATATAGTTTACATCAAGGCTTTAGCTCTAAGAGTCAAATTTTAGCAAGGTTACACATAATGATCACTCATCTCAACTAGTATGATCCATGAAGTTGTTGTTATCATCGTGTTTGCTTTGGGTCATGATCTAGTTTTGGATCAAAAGTGCTTTCTTCCCTCAATTTTGATAAGTAGAGGTTCTAAATAGAAGAGTTTTATTAGAAATGCTTCTCAATCATTGCTTCTATAGCTATGAGTAGAAATGGCAACAAGTGTGCTCCTTTCTTATTAAAATATATGCCAAATGTAGATGTCTATTTTTCCCTTTGCTATTTACTCATCAGTGATCATTATTGAGAATTTTGGATTGGGATTGAACTACTAGAGGCATGAAGTGCCTTCCTCTCATAGATAATAGAGCATTTACAACCCATATGTTTGGTGTTCATGCTTTCATATAGCTTTTAATAAAAAATTTAAGGAACTTTACTACAATTCTAAAATACTTATATTTGCAATTTCAAATCTCCATTCGTGAGAATTTGGGGCTCTTTGGATTTTAAGCCAATGGCAATAAGATGCATTTCAATTTGTGGCTGATTAATAAAATTAGAATGTAATTATGAAGGGGAGAATTTAATCTTCATTTATAAAAGGTGCTATGGTTGAGCAATACCTTTATCATCCCTTTCAATATTCTATTGTCCCAAGTTTGAAGATTTTGTAAGTTGTGTGTTCAAAGCATGATAATGCTCTTGGCATTTTATATTTTGGGTTGATAGTAGAAGAAAATGGATGCAGTTTGCATAGGTGAGAGAGGGAAGAGAAATAAGTTGCAAGCTTCTTGGTTTTTCAAACTTCTTCGAAAGTGGCACATGATTTGCCTTTGAGATTGGATTGCCAATTAGTTAGAGAGGAAATATATTCAAAGGAGTTAATTTGCAAAACCTATCCAATGCAAACATTAATAGTCAAAGTTAATCGATTTATTGGTCTAAACATGGAAGGAAATACTTTCTAACAAGGAAATATTACTATGTGTTGACATTATTTCTTGATAAATGCTTAAGGATTTAGATGTTTGTTATGAAAAATAGGGCCTACTTTGGCATATGAACTTTGCAACAAGAGATTTGTTGACCTCCAGCATGAAAAGACATCAAGTTAGATTTTGATTTTGTTGAGTTTGTATAAGGTTCAACCTAACACTATTGTTGTTTCTTGGCTTAAATCATGATTTGAGGCATATATTGAGGATTGAGCCATGTCATCTGCTAGGACCTTCAAAGAATGGAAATATTGCAAGAAGAAATCTAGTCCAAGGTCCATAAATGCATTTGACAATATTGCTTCAGTGGTTGGATAGATTGACATTGAAATGTTAAGGATTTGGTATGTGCTTGTTGTTAAGAGCAAGCAATTGCATTTGATGAGAGGCCCCTCCTACTAAGAAATCAAATGTGTGGAGTTGAAGGTATTACATTGAAGCGTTTCAACCAAATACAAGCTAGGTAAGTGGATCAACATTCTCCCTTAAAATCCTTTATGCAAGAGACCTAATGAGGACTAATAGGATGGTTGATGGTTAATCTCTCTGAAGCAAGATTATGACATAAAATTTGGCAATATACATATTAGTTTGTTGATTTCTTATCTATGCTAACTCTCTAACCTCTTAGCATAACATTTTGTCCCTTACAATCATCTCAAACTAAGCCTTCAAATAATCTTAGACAATGTAACTAATCACAAATATCCCTCATAGAAAAGGCGACACTTATGACATTGCAACTAATGGAGAAACATATTATTTGTTTGATAAGGGCTTGGTAGATTATGCAAATATACCCAAGAGACTATGTATATTGAGAAATTGAACTCATAGTCATAAAAGTGGGCTTGGTACATTATATAAATGTACACATGATAAATTGAACTAGTAGTCATTGAAGTGGGCATCGTGAACAATAAAACAATGAAACATATTCCTTCTTCAAGATATGTATCCACTCTATTCAAGCTTTTAGGTGGACCTCCAAAATCACACTTAAAGCTTTATTCGTTCATATGACCACTTATTTATGCTAGCAATGAGGAAAGCTATTAACAACTAATGAGGTTGCTATATTGATAAAGAGAGAGATACTTTTTACAAGTATTATATTCTCTTTAGAAAAAATGATCTCTTTATTATTTCTCTCCCTCTTCTATATATATGCCACACAAACACATATTCATCCTTACAACATAGTATGTAATTGTATGCATACAATGATAAATGTATATGCATACATGCCACCTTCCCCACACACACAAGCTTGATGCACAAGCACAATATAGGGTCTCCCATCTATTAGTAACAAAAAATGTAATTTGGCCAAATGAATTTCCCATGAGGTAATATTAGAGGATAAAGACACAAATATTGAGTTTGAAAGGGAATAATAGAAATATACACAAAGACATGGATAAAAGAAGACAAGAGGGACAACTATAATGCTTATCAAAGTCGCATGTTCAATTTGCAATTTTCACCATTATTCTTTATATTAGAGCTAATGAATTAATATAATGCTTTTTTGGAAAAGAAATGACTCCCCAAAATGTTGAAGGCTACTAACCTTCCACCAAAGCAAACATGGACTAGGGAAGTGCTACCATGTAGATGAAGATACAATTTCTCCTTGTGACAAGAGATGTAAACATGAAATACTCAATTCCAATGATCAACTAATGTCATGAAGTGAAATTCGTGGAAACTTAACATGTGATTTGGTCATTAATGTTAAGATAAACATGCAAACATAAGTGAAGGAATGCTTACCAGTACTGTGTTGCTTGTCTTCAAAATGTATAATGATGCACTAGCTTCTATTTTAGATCCTTGCTACATTGATCACAACTCAATAATCAACCCTTGTTTATGGTAGAAAAGTCATGCAAAGACAATGCTAAAATCAGTGTTTATGTAATGTGAGACACAATGATTCTTTGTATTCCATCCTCCTAACTTGTGTTCACAAAAAAATTGCACCAGTTAAGCCCTATAATCTTTATATTTAAGTATAAAAAACAAATGTCTTCTTCTCATGCATTGATAAATAGCGAGAAGTTCTAAACAACTTTATATAGTCAACATATATTAATTGCATTTTCTATTGCTTCTTCAATTAACAAGGTGGTCTTCTAGTAGCATAGCATCCTTATTAATTTAAGTGGAATGAATTCTTAAATAGAGGGAATGAAAATGTAGTAGTTTAAGCAATCACTGTTGGCCCTCAAGTTTGACATGTGATTTTGTTTGCTTAGTTCAACACAACGATCCACAAGCATCCCTTGTTTTAGTTCATATTCTTATCATTGTTGCTAGTTTTCATAATATTTTATTTTTGCACATTTAGTGATGCCAATAACATACTCAACTTTCTTATGCTTGAATGATGTTATGCATGTCATTTCGAAATATCCAACACCAAACACACTATATAGAATATGCTTATATCACTACAAGTCTCTTTGCTAATAGTGTTTAGGACAACCAAAATAACAATTTCTTCTCACTTGCTCACAATAAAAGAAAAAACAAAACAAAGGACTTTCATGTATGTTATCAAAGTGAACTAGCACCACAAATGTGGTGAGATTCTAGAAGTTTGAGCTCTAGTATCATAATAAGTGATCAAACATTGTTATACATGCCTCATAAACAACATCTTTTTTCAATCATGATCTATTGTTTGCATATTTTTAATAATATGAACAAAAATACCCATCCCAATATGCATAAAGCTCAATTACATACAAACTTGTTTATCAAATTTATGGTTTTTCTACATTTTCATGTATAGTGCATCATTTTTAACTAAGACCTAAGCTAGTACAATTAGTGCCTTTTAGAAATTGCAAGAGTCACACACACACACACACACACACACACACACACACACACACACACACACACACACACACACACACACACACACACACACACACACACACACACACACACACACACACACACACACACACACACACACACACACACACACACACACACACACACACACACACACACACACACACACACACACACACACACACACACACACACACACACACACACACACACACACACACACACACACACACACACCAACACACATATTTTTACGCACACACATAGACTTGTGTATGTTTATATATACATAAATGAATGCATGCACGTCTGGTTATTTATAGGATATATGCATTAATTTCACCTCAAATTTTAGTCCTTTCATAAGGTGAATTCACTAGGATCCATGACCTAAAAACAATAGTTTCTTATTGTCTAATGTATTGATGGGTCTTCATAATTAATGTTTTAAAAGATTTCCTATTGCTATTCTTTCCCTAAAAGCCTTAAAAACAAGCTGCTTTTTATCTATGGGGCTAGGGAGCCACAAAATGTCGACATTAGTTTGACTCATTGAACATTTTATGGGAGAGTCATGCAAGTTGCTATCCATTGGATGTTTGCTTTCACACTTGTTGTGTGTGTTTGTGAATATGTACAACTACATAAATTCTACATATTTGTGCACATGTCTATACATGTGTGCATGCATGCATGTGTGTGTGTATCTTGCATAATTGTCAAAACCATCAACATTTTATGCTCTTAAGGTCTTTCACAATCAAATCGATGCATCTCAAAGAGATATAGGGTATGAAATCTTGTTAATAATAGTTGCCTATTATTTGCATTCATGAATTGCTAAGTGAGTTCAGAGAGAGAGAGAGAGAGAGAGAGAGAGAGAGAGAGAGAGAGAGAGAGAGAGAGAGAGAGAGAGAGAGAGAGAGAGAGAGAGAGAGAGAGAGAGAGAGAGAGAGAGAATGGGGTCAAATTTGGAGCAATGGTTGAGAGTATCTTTAAAGGCAATGTGTGTGGCATGGACTCATGCTTGACAAATGTTTCCAAATGCTTGTAGAAATCCTTATGTTGTAGCTTATATCTCAAGGATATATCTCTTCTTATATGAACGTGTTTGATCAATATTCATATTTAAAAAAAAAAACATGCCATGAAGTTTTATCCCTCGTACATTAGCAAGTTAATGAATAATATTTTCATAAAGAATGGGTATCGACATTATTGGTGGGGAGAGAGAGAGAGAGAGAGAGAGAGAGAGAGAGAGAGAGAGAGAGAGAGAGCCCTTTGTGTGGTGTACAAGAGATTTTTGATCTACTCCATTTCAACCAAGTATTTCTACGTTTCTTTAGTTTTAGCACACAAGTTATGTATTTTAAAGTGGTGAAGAGTTTGTTTTAGGAGTAGTATAGAGTTTTTTCTAGTTTGAGGGCTTCATGATGGCCTATTGGCTATTTTCTAGTGTTTCATAGAGCTACAAGAGGCATTCTTTTTGCTTTCTTTGTTCCTTACATCTTTTTGATACCTTGTGCAAGGATCTTTCTACAAACCTCCAATTTACAAGACTGATGGTCTTGATGGTTCTAATGTTTATGGATTTTGTGGATTTTTAGAAAGTGGACACATTTACAATTCAAAGTGATGTTGTGACTCTAGACAACCATGAAGGTGTTATGTTTTTCTAGTTATTAGTTGAAGTTTCATTCAGAAGTCTAAGATGTTCACTATAGATTAAACTTTGGAGATACACACACATGCAACACACACATATATACATATGTTTGTTTGTTTGTGTGTGTGTGTGTGTGTGTGTGTGTGTGTGTGTGTGTGTGTGTGTGTGTGTGTGTGTGTGTGTGTTTATATGTACATATGGATATTTACTTGTCCATCTCTGTTTGAGCTTGGAAATTCATAGAAAGTTCTCTACTATTGGGAGTAGGCAACATTCCCTAGCAATTCAAGGTTATCTCCTTAGATTAATCTTGGATATTATTGAAAGAATTTGAAGTTTTTGGTTTTGTTTCATTCTTTGGATATGTTTTCTATTTAATTGACGTGTTGATATGCTTATATGGATAAACTATAGTTGTTGAGGTAGTTGCATGCCAATGATGAAGAGGTTGTATGCATACCTTAGTTGTAACCCTTGCATTGAGTGTGGATGTCTAGAGTCCTAATTACAATGATAGTCTTCTAAAATTGGTTTCACATGTGACAATGCATTGATGACTACTGATTCTTACAAGGTACAAAGAGCAATCTATTTGAAGCATTGGAGTTGTAGTAAATAAAGTTGTTTAGGTCTTGGAAAGAGCCTTAAAGGAGGCTCAATTTAGTTAAACAAGGGGTAAAAGTGAAAAGAATCAAAGGAGCATTCCATGCTTATCTTCAATTGTTTGAGATAACAACAAAGATGCCTACTTGGAAGACATTTTTTGGTATGAAATCATATCATGACGTAGAAAATTTTGTTTGATGCTTTGAGTGTGAATGTTGTAAACCCAAAATGACAAAGGCTGCAAGTCAAAGAAGAAGAAGCTAGTCAAATGTAGTCAAAGTAAAAGGTCAAAGGAATCAAGAAAAAAATGATTACTCAATGAAAAGAGTAGTCTCAAAGATGAAAGAGGCAAGAAGGAAGAGCCACCACATCTCAAAAAGTGACAATGTAAATTTTTAAAAATTTTGGGAAGAACTGTAGGCACTAAATTTTTCTAGGTAGGACACCTTGGTCAAATATCTATATCATGTTGAAATATTTTGGTAAAATTAAGAGTCAAGTTCACTGTGCACATCACATTTATCTCTTGAATTCAAAATTGAGCTCATGGACATATAGAAAAGTCCTAGAAAAAGATGTTGAACCATGAGAAAGTTAGTAAGTCTTTGTAGAAGCCAGTGACAAGCACTACTCTACCTACAAAGGCCTAAAGGGCATTCTAAATAGGTTGCATGAATGAATTAGAGAGGAAAAGGGACGAGGCCACCTATCCATTAACCCCTAGAGGGCATTGTAAAATAGGTTACATGAATGAATTAGAGAGAGGAAAGGGAATGAGGCCATCTAACCACCATTAACCCCCAAATATTTCAAGCTCAAACTGAAAAGAATCTTTGTGCATGTGCAACTTTGTGAGCCCTCGCTTCTCTATCTTCTTCTCCACCTCAGAGAGAGAGAGAGAGAGAGAGAGAGTGTGTGTGTGTGTGTGTGCACGCGCGCGCATGTGTGTGCGCACGGATGTGCACACATGCATGCATGTATGTGTGTGTGTGAGTGTGAAAGCTTGATTGAGAACTTGGATTGAAACATTTCCTCCCATTCTCTTGTGTTTATTCTCCTCACTTGATCCTCTACATTACACTTGGGAAGATCGTGAAGTCATTATCATTGCTTGAGTGAGAGAGAGGTTGAGAGGGAGTGATTGAGAGAGAGCTTAAGAGTGGAAATCCTTTTCCTCTTCTTCCCTCTATTCTTATCTTTCTTCATTCTCTTTGATTGTAGTGGCAAATGAAACTACAATGGTAGACATGTAAGTTTAAGTGAGTATATTACAACCTTTGAGCCTATATTTCTTTTTCTCATTCTTGGAATAGGGTGTAGGACTCATAGTTAATTCATAGTAAGGGTACAAGCCATCTATATGAGAGGTATTGTTGACCATCAGACGAACAAGGTGGAAATTTTGGAAAAGCTAAAGCAGAAGACAAAGGCCAAGGCAAAGTGAAATGGAAGACGAAGGCGCGACATGAAAAATATGGAAACACAAGAAGTGCAGAAAAGTCCTAAATAAAGGAAAAATGCACACAAGAAAAAGCGCAAGTCAATACTTTTGTAAAAAAGCACAAGGCGCACCATGATTTATTTTAAGATTGCCAAGCTCTCACCCGTGCAATTTGTAAAGGTAGATGGGCGGTAGAAAGAAAGCTAGGAAGATAGAAGGACAATGGGAAAAAGAGCCTAGGCCACGACCGGCCATGTAAAAAAGGGGATAAGGGGATGACCACCCAAAAGGGATTTAGGGTTTTGTATACAAAGTTGAAAAGTGAATGAGAAGCTCATTCTTGTGTGTGGCCAAAAGTGGCTCTCCTCCTCTTCTTCTTCTTCTTCTTCTTCTTCTTCTTCTTCTTCTTCTTCTTTCTTGCTTGAGCTTGTGCTTGAGAGAGGGAGTGTGAGAGTGTGAGGAAGTGAGTGTGTGAGGGCGAGGGACCGGGGAGGAGAAGCTCTCCTTCTTCTCCTCTCTTCTCTTCTCTTCTCTTCTCTTCTCTTCTCTTGCTCGCGGCTATGAAGCTTGGAGCATGGAGCTTGAGGATGGAGCTTTCTTGAAGCTTGCACTTGGATCGTGGAGCTATCGAAGTGCGTGGGAGAGGATGTAACTCGATTGGCATGGAGGTAAGCTCACTACACCCGTAGATATGGATGGCACATCGACAATGTGAGAGGTAGCCATTAGTGCTAGGCTTGGAACGCTTGAAACAATAAGTGGTCCGTGGGTCTTGGCGGTTGAGCGAAAGCTCCCACGGGTATCTTGAGCCATGAGAGAGTGGAAGCCCTTGAAAGAATAGTAGTTAGTTTTAACATTGTGTTGAGCCCTTGTGAGTACCCAAATTTTTTGTTTCATTGTTGGGAAAAAGGCAGTATCTACTCTCTTTTGGTTGCTCTATTTCACCATTGTGTATTGGGAATAGGAGACCATGCTTGCTTGAGGAAGATGGAGTGATTTGTTGCTTTCATCTCTTGAGAAGGCATAGCTAATTGAAAATACACATATTGTTACTTTAGGAAGGCCAAATTAGAAGGAAATTGGTTTGATGGAATAGAATGAGCAGAGATTAAAGATGAGATCAAAGTATATTAGATCTCTTTCACTTGTTAACAAACCCAAATAACCATAAAAATAACCAAACTGCAATCTAGTTTAGATCAATATAATGCATATGGGATTTTGGTTACTTGTATGGGTTGATAGAGCACATTGTCATATTAGCTTGAAGATCAAACATGGAAGCATAAATTCATGTATTTCATTGTACTATTTATTTTTTCTTCTATAATTAGTAGATAATGGTAGGATTTGCTTCTCATTCTTGTGGCAATGGTTGGAGCAAAGTTTGAATCTATGTTGCCACTACAAGTAGCAGCATGCAATACATGACCAACATGACTGAATTCTCACACTACTAGGTTGCAAAATTTAGGAGTAAATTCACATGACTATGTAAGGAGAATGCTATAATGGTTGAGACCATCGTCTTGAGTGGGGTGCATGATCATCTTGACCATTCACACATCACCTTAAGTGATTGGCATCCAATGCAAGTGTTTGGCTTCCACCAACATGAGTGCATGCTACACCATGCCACACCAAAATATGTTGGTTGTGCATTTTCTACCACTATGATAGACTAGGAATTAGAGGGCTTGTTGACCACCATCACCTCTTTTATGTTATGATTTTTCAGTGCTTTTTTCCTATACAAGACCCTTTGGACAACAAAAAACAATAAAATCTTAATGCCAAGTGATCACCGCATCTAACTTGAGTGTTTGTAAGAACACCTCCACCTTGAATATGCATCACCTCTACACAAAGTAATCGTAGTGTTTTACCTAGAGTATCCACCACCTCCACCATGAGGATCATTGATTCTTTATCTTGAGCATTCCATCACCTTGATTCTACTCCTTGAGTGGACTTTACCTCCATCTCGAGTGTGAATTACCTCTACCCTTAATATCCATCTTGAGTGTCGAAAAAGCATTATCATGACTAGCACATCATCATCTTGATGGGAAGGAAAAGGATCACCTTGATTGTAACAAAAAGATCCACCACAGCTCATGCAAAAAGCATAAGATCAAGACAAGTACTCCAAAAAGCTTTATCATGACCTCATCATGACTAGGGGAAAATAAAAAGGAACACCTTGACAATGATCCCCCCATGACAGCATAGAAGCTCCAAGTAACATGCCACAAAAGTGTGGCTTCTTTACATGGCTCCCCCTGTTATCTAGTGCTCTGCCATCAACAGACAAGTGGTGGTAGACAATAAAGTCCAAGGGTTTGAGCGAAAGTGCCTCAAATACAAGATGACTAGCATCTAAGTACAATGGGGGCTTGCACTCACATGTCAAAGCAGAAAAAAACATGGAAAGGGAACACTACATTGCAATTAGGAAATAAATAACCCATTGCTCTATACTAGAAAAATATTGTCAAAATCTTTGAATGCTTTTGTCACCTCCAATGTAGCACCTACTAGCTCCACATGTCTATATGGTGAATGATGCAACATCAAGACACAATGGCCATATTTCCATACTAGATACATGTGCATACCTCTTTATCCATCCTATAGAAGGACCTATGAAATAATATTGTGACAAATGAATACATGGCTCATTAAGCAACTTGCAAGAAGCATTTGAGAAACACAACACCTGTGGGTAGAGGATATTAAGACATACTTCAATTCCATGTATAATGCTCTAGATTTCTTTCACAACCAAAACATGACACATCATATAAGCCCACAATGGATAGTTTGTTCCATCCACCTTGTCCTCAACATCCAACATACAAAATACATTTTGCTAGCCATGGCCAATGACTATACTTAATGCGAAAGTTATATGTATAAACCAACCTATGTAGCCTACAAAGTAGATTGTAAGGGCCTTTACCTACAAAAATGATTGTTGTTAAAAATTTTGTATGAAAGGATGAAATATCCTATGTAATAGTGCCAATAATGCAAATAACAGCTAAAGTGGACCCAAATTAAAATTTCAGTGACATCAAAGCCATGGGCTAACTTGCAATATTTGTCAATATAAAAATGCTCATCAAATCTCATCCCAAAAGGAAATTAAGCAAAGAATGTTGGCAAATTTTCCCACTACATTGAACCACACTCTAATACCAATTGTTGGATTTATGGTTGAAGGAATACACACATAGAGCTTGGGAGCACACAATAGAAAGTGTATTGACTACTAGTAGATTTATAAGACCACTTATGCCCTAGAGTGTGAATAGGCATATCTACAAGGCTAGAGGAAAAAAAACCTTTTGGAAAGATAAAAGTGCCCCAACAGTCCTAAGTTGATTCACACACATCACTATCAAAATATGATAACATGTCTTTTGTCCTTCTTACAAGGTCAAATTCATTATAGCTCTTTCTCTACTCAGTGACCAATAGATAAGCCTTCCTTCTTAAGAGCAAGATGTAAGGCTAAATTCTTCACTTCTTAGAATATGGTTTAAATCACCTATTTTTTCTAATTCAATGGTCTATCTAGTCTACACTATGCTTGAGCTTGACAATACACAATTGGAGCTCTTTTCCAAACTTTCTAGAGTTAGTCCCCTTACTAGCACCAGCACATATCTCTTCCCATTGCCCTGAAAGGGAGCAAGCAAATGGAGACAAGGTTGATTAGAGATGCACTGAATGCGGAATCCCACACCTCTTTATTGATTGCCCTAGTCAAAAGCCATCCTCTAACTCGGCAAATAAGCCATCAGCCCCATTGGGGTTGTTTGGTATCGAGACACTTGATGGGGAGGCCACGCCTATCTCGTTGCATGTCATGACCCATGCATAGACAAAGTAGGCTAGCATATCATTGCCAAGGCCTAGCAACTTAGACACAACCTTAATTGGGAAAAGGAGCTATAGGAGAAGAAAGAAGAAACCAGATGCAAGGGAAAGTACCACAACGTTGCATGCAAGAAAGAAAGTGATGGATGCAGAAGCAAAAACGTCAGAAAGGCGGCTGAGAAGGAAAGTCCGAAGGTTGAGGAGTACCCCAACCCAAAGCACCAACTCGAAGCCACAAAAAAGGTGAAGGAGTGGGTGAAAGAAGCCTAGGAACACCTAAAAGATGCCCAACCCATATTGGAGGGCGAGATTGATGTTCTCTCAAGTATAAGCATGCCAGTGTCGCCTCCATGACCAAAATCGAGAGACGCGACTACACCACAAGCAATGCCACATAAACAAATCCTAAACGCTACAGGCTAGCAAATTAGCTAAGGCCATTGGCTGGGAAACACAAGGACAAGGAGAGTGGCGAGCAACTAGCAATCTCCTCACCTCACTAGTAACCACCCCCATGATGCTAAGCCTAGGAGATTTTCTTACGTAGCATTTGCCGTTGTGGCAAGAGCTGAAACAGTGGGTTGAAGGGTCAATGGAGCAAGTTGCTCTGCTAACTCGCACCAACCTGGTGATGAGACATAGATACCGAGTCTAACGCTACACTCAGTGCCAAAATCTTTACATGTTAATGCTTTTTGGGAGGGCACTGAAATACATGTTGTCTTGCCGGTCTTAGCCTTGGGCGATACCACAAGGAAAGGAATTGTAGACACCAGAGTGGGAGTTAGTGTGTTGAGCCATGTAGTGCTCCAGACCTAGGGTAACCCATCAATTGAGACAGCCAAGTTTAACGTCACACTGGCTAATGGGATGAAAGTGAAGCCATTTGTCATGTTAAAGAATTGACCGGTCAAGATCGCAAGAGTTCAATTCTCAATTGATTTTATAGTCATGAAGCGAGTGGATTATGACATCCTGCTAGGCCTACCCTGGATGTGTAATGCAAGATTCATATAGAACCGGGGAAATGGTTTGATCTTCCTAAGCGATCGAAAAAAAGCTGTAAGTGTAGAGATGGACACCTTGAAGACCACACCGGTCGACCTAGATGCCATCTCCACTATGCTGAAGGCTGACGGCGAGAATAAAAAATCTTATGGGCCATTGGCTAAGTATATCCCTTGTCGTGAGGACGAGCAGGACTAGATGCATATCCTTGCTACAATCGACCTGCCATTCTCGGACAATGAAGAATGCGAGCAAGCTGCTAGGGCAATTGGCAAGACTTGAGGAGAGTCCTCAGTGCCAATCTGCATGATGGCTCTCAGAGCGAGTAGAGAAGACCCAATCTTGTCATATTCCAAGTACCAGACAACAAGCGAGAGCTCCATGAAATCTTAGAGCACCTGACCAACAAGCTAGCTTGCAACCCCTCCGCAAACCTTAAAACACTTGAAGATCTCTTGAACAAACCTAAGTGGCAATGCACCAAAGTACACGACTTAAACTTAATGTACAATTGGGCCTTAGTCACCGATGAGAAGGATGAGACATATCAATACTTAGGAGATGACGAGTAGTCAGAAGAAAATAGCTCCAACAACAAATATAAGGAATGTTGTTCCTTCAACGACGAGAGTGAAGGGAAAATTGACATGATAGAATATGACACTGAGGGACATGTGATAGAGCAAAATAAAAGTAGACTCCAAACCATGCAAGAAAATGCCTTTAGAATCAAAAGAGGAGTCATGCACATGGATTGTGATTGCACCTAGTTGGAGCATGTAGGTGCAATAGACTTTGAGCAAGCAGGCCTAGCCCAACCAAGTGTCACCCCATTGCTCAGGACGGATTCACCATCAGAGCTACAACCACCAGGAGAGCCTCCCTCTTCTAGCAAAGATGGAGAGTTCTCGGTAATAGGCTTAGATAGTGATACCAAGATACCTCGACCTTCCAAGACTAGATGCACCAAGGGGGATTCACCTGTCCACCTCAGGTGTGGTAGATTAAAGGAGGAAAGAAGGAAGTAGCCTAAGGACGCATAGGCAGAGGAGCAAAGAACACCGCAAGACCTACCAAGGAAATTCACCAAGTTCAAGAAAGGCGATAGGGTAGTGATCTTGTTGGGAGCCAAATGCCAGGGACAAGCAAGTGAACTAATAGAAGGACCCGCCAAGGTCAAGGAGGTCAATTTAGCCAGGAAGGGGGAGACACCTCGACTTGTCTTTATAATCGATGACCTGACCAAGGAAGAGGAAGCAAGTCTCATTGCTCTCTTGCAAGAGTATATAGATGTCTTTGCTTGGTCCTTGGAGGAACTCAAAGGGGTAGATCCAAGTGTAGTGACTCACAATATACCCATGACACCCGATGCAACACCGATCAAGCAACGACCATATCCCATGAATCCAAAGCATGCCCACGCTATCAAGGAAGAAATTGATATGCTAATGAGAGTAGGATTCATCAATGAGATTGAGCACACAGACCGGGTCTCACCCATAGTCATCATACTAAAGAAGAATGGGAAGATCAGAGTCAGCATCAACTAAAAAAAGGTAAACACTACTACGAAGAGAGATAATTATCCATTGTCATACACCGAGCACATGCTTGAGAGAGTGGTTGGTAAAGAGGCCTACAGTTTCCTGGATAGCTTCTTGGGGTACAATCAAGTGCAAGTGCACCCTGACGGTAGGCATAAGACTACCTTTGCCACTAGGTGGGGAGTCTTTGCCTACATAGTCATGCCCTTCGAATTGACTAATGCACCAGCTACCTTCTAGAGGCTCATGTGTGCTATATTCAAGGATATGCTTAGGAAGGAGTCAGAGGTTTTCGTCGACGATTTGTGTGTTCACTCGACTTAGAAGGAGCATGTAGATACACTCCAAACTATCTTTGAATGACGTCAATTATATCATCTCTCGTTGAACCTCTTAAAGTGCCAGTTCTGGGTAAAGCATGCATGCATCTTAGGGCACGTGGTGTCAAAAAATGGCATTACCATTGACTTCTCGAAAGTCTGAATTATCAATGATCTTCCACCGTCAACAAGGGAGTGTAGTGCTTCCTAGGCCATGGGGTATTATCGACGGTTTGTGTTGAACTATGCATTGATTGCCAGACCTCTATACAAGCAGTTGATTATATTCGAATGGACTGAGAAATGCCAATGCATGTATGAGGAGTTGAAAAAGGCTCTAACTACTGCACCAATTCTATGAGCCCTAGACTAGGCAATCACTTTTCATATTCACATTGACACTTCTAAGTTTGATGTAGGAGCGATGCTATGCCAGCCTGGTGAACGCAACTTTAGACTATCTTGTGAGCTTTGCTAGCAAACAACTCACATACATGGAAATGAATTATTCGACAATGGAGAAAGAATGTTTAGCCATAGTATTTGCTGTAAAGAAGTTTCGGCATTATCTTTTGGCCCTTTACATATACAATTCCCATAGCATCTTAATACATTTGATGCATGAACCTTAGACTAGTCGTGAAAAAGAGGAATGTAAAACAATTCACTCCCAACATTTCCCCTCATGGTACAGACATTAGTATTGTCAACACTGCACACCATGCCTATTAAACCTTCATAAATTTCTTCTAGATATTTCCTTTCCCTAAATTGGAATTTTGATTTTTCTTTTTGTAACTCAATAATTTCTTCATCGCTTCATTTCCAATGCCTCATTTAATTCTTTGATTATCTTATTATGATTACCATGATATTCAAAAACAATAAAATGCATCCACTATAAATTATTGCAATAACATGCCTCCTCTCAACAAACACTCAATGCGTACTTGAAGACAACAAACATAGAATTACATTTGTGCAATACAAACCTTGTTTATCAATTAATCTAAAAGCACATCCTTAATGATGTTGCTATATGCCATCCATCTTCTATGTTTGGAAAAAGCATGGCATAAAATATTGGCTTGTATGAGTGATGCAAATTAGACATCGCTACGCCTTTTAACTTCTTTGTTGACCATCAAGACCTGCTTTACCTTGTTAATAAACCGTGTGCTACAGGATGCATAGCTCGATGGTTACTTCTATTTTTAGAATTCGACTTCTCCATGGTCGTGTGTAAAGGAAAGCACCATTATATGGTTGACCATATGTCTTGTATCCCCATGGGAGAAGCTGTTGGACAAGGCATTGCAAACGAACTACATGATGCCCATCTATTCAGTCTATCCAAGGCAAAAGATATATTTAGAGTTGATTTGATGCCTTATTGGGCAGATGACATAGTCCAGGTGCTTGAGCACGGATTCCCTAAACGACCAATAGAAAAAACCCGACTTCGGTGACTCATTATCAAAGTCCAACCTTATCAGTTGATAGCTGGCCAACTCTATCAGCTAGGGCATTATGGATTGCTACACAGATGTGTGTGCGAGCATGAAATGCACAACAGACTTGTAGAGGCACATGACGGAATAGTGGGAGGGCATTTCAACTGAGACATAACAGCCCGCAAGGTGCTATAGTCTCAGCTTTGATGGCGGAGGAGAAGCTCTCCATCATCTCCTCTCGTCTTCTCTTCTCTTCTCTTCTCTTGTCTTGCTCGCGGCAATGGAGCTTGGAGCATGGAGCTTGAGGATGGAGCTTGCTTGAAGCTTGCACTTGGATCGTGGAGCTACCAGAGTGTGCGGGAGAGGAGGTAACTCGAACGGCATGGAGGTAAGCTCACTACACCCATAGATATGGTTGGCGCATCGGCTATGTGAGAGGTGGCCATTAGTGCTCGGCTTGGAACGCTTGAAACAATAAGCCGTCCGTGGGTCTTGGCGGTTAAGCGAAAGCTCCCAATCCTAGGAAGAATCCTTCTCATGCTCAAGGGGGGAGGGGGTAAGGTAAAATCAAATAAGTAATGTGAATAAAATGTGCAAGGAAAACTAAAAAACCTTAGTCAATGCCCAAAATAGATAAAAAATTAATTTGTAAATTGAGGAAAACTGTCATGAAATCTTGGAATGAAGGGATTGCTTGAAGGAAAAGTCTACTAATGGGCCTAAGCATCTCAAGTCAGCAAGCATGAAGTCTTTCCTTCTACGAGTAATCCTTTTGAAAAGCACTGATGGTGAATATGGATTTATGACAGGCAACTATCATGGTAGGCCAAGAAAAGACTGACAGATTGCCTTTCTTAGAAGAGGAACAAACGAAATATGGCCTCTCAATGGAGACGAGGGCTTTCAATCAGTTTAAATTCCAGCATATCTTCAACCTAGAGGATGCAGCCATGCCGTGAGGCAGATTATTGAGCAGTGCAATTTGCAGAAATACATGGAAGTAGTGGGCAAAGGGGTGGATTACATCCATTGTGCAAAGTTCTTACAAACTTTTCACAAGAACCATAGCACTGTGACCGTGCAAGAGGGAGAAGAAACTCATTAGGTGCAGATTGAATCGACCCCAAAGTTGGTAGAAAGAATAGTGAGCCTAGAAAACAAAGTGGAGAGAAAGCCGAAGAGAGATGTATACGCCATGCTGGGGATGGACAAGGTGAAGGTCCACACCAACGATGGCATCATCTTGGCGGATATTCTGGATCCCGAAATCCAAGTCCGAGCCAAGATGGTGTATGCATTATTCTCTAGTCAGAGGTATAACGCAATCATGAACCACATTAATGTCATCACTGGATGAGGTGAACCTCAACAATTTTGTAAGAATGACCATCAAGTCCTTGGCAAAGGCTTTGGCAATAGGAGGATAGCCTACCAGAGGAGAGTCCGCTGCCACCAAGGCTAAAAGGAAAGCTTCATCTTCAAAGGCCTCAACCATTGGATTTGGTGGGGTCCTTACCGCCATCATCAGAGAAGCCTTGGGGCAAGGGCAGGGAAGAGGATAAGGAGCTGATGAGACACCAAGCATGTCGCCACCTCACCAAGAACAAGAGGCACAATCCAACAAAAGGACAATGAGCGAGGATGAAGAGGACATGGAACATGAAGAGCAGTCTAGCTGTGGAGAGGCTAAGAAGACAAATAAGAAAATTACACATGAACAAGAAGAGGAGAGGAGGAAAAAAGAAAAAGTGGACTTGCAAAAGACTCTCAGGGATTCCAAAAAGGCCAAGGCAGAAAGAAAGAGAAAGCAGGAAGAGGAGGAGGAGGAGGAGTTGAGAAGAAAGGAGGAGGAAGACATAGCCCTTGCAACACGTAGATCCATTGAGCAACAGTCCAAGTAGGACGAGCTGGAGCCCACAAGCCCACTTAGAGATGAAGGTCGAGCAGAACTCGTACCACCTGTAATGCAAGAAGGCAAGCGCAAGGCCCCAATCACCCCCATTCCTACTCTCTTGGTGCCCGCCCCTACCACCACCCACACCTAGTTCTATGACCCATGTGGATGCCAACAACCTAATGGCCTAGGTCCAATACTTTGTGAATAAGGAAATGAACCAAGGAGCAGGAGAAGGGACCCCTCTACCAAGAACCAAAAGACTGGCAGGTAGAGTAGACGCCAAGTCTAGACAAGATCCAAAGAATCAAAAGGTGGCAACCTCTACAACCTCCGTCCCCACAATAGAGATGCCACCTGCGGAGTACGATGAGTATGTCAAGGAGCTTCTCTCTCAACTAGAGAAAGCCAAGGAAGAGAACAAAATTGCAGTGGAAAAACTAGAAGCATAAAAGGAGGCCATGGCTGCATTTCAATTGGAGAAAACCTGCCAACTAGCCATGGCCCATGGGAGATCAGTGAGCTCAAAGAATAGCTATAGGCTAAAGACGAAGTACAAGATGAATGGTGGGCAAGATTGGACAAATAAATCGAAGCCATAGTGCACCTGCGAAGACACAATGAAGAGATCGTAGGGCTTTATGAGGACTTGCAAGCGGAAATGGAGAAGATTACTAAAGCCATGGAGGAACTAGAGGCACTGAGGGAGAAAAGAGCACGCAGATGAACAGCACCCTGCCACGGCACCAATCAAACCACGAACCGGCCAAGAGAGGTTGCAAGCACACTTGCTGGCCACAAAAACCTGCAAGAAAACTCTCCTTCTCACCAAGAATCCATGCTCTCCACACACACAAGAGGAAGACACACAAGAAATTGGAGAATTATTCCATCCTCATCCTCTGCCTTTTCCTCACTCTCCATTAAAAATGAGTATGAAGCACAAGAGAGGAAAGCAAGAACAAGAAGGCAAGTGTTGTGCCAAAATGGGAGAGAGGGAAATGAAGCGTGAGAGGAGAAGATAAAGGAAGAGAGAGGTTGTAATCATCTCAACCTCCCACCTCCCCAAATCACCCGACAAGCCTCTTCCTTTTCTTTTCTTGATATTATAAAATTGAATTGCATACATCTTGACTAAGGTCTCTTTAATTTTAGAATGAGACAAAAGGTGTTTGACCTTCCCTTTCCTTTCCATATTTTTAGATGTGAGCTTAAGGACCCACATTGTTACATTGCTTCATAAATGATTTTTGACAAAAATTACATTTGCAATGGATCATTTTACAAAACATGTTTCCATGACAAGCACATTTTGGTGCCTTTATTTGCATTGATTTCCTGGTCATCAGTAGATACGAAAAATAAGTGGAAATTTTGATACAAGAGGCAGCCTCAGTGCAGGAAGAGCAACAGAGAATGAAAAAAGAAATGGAAGATCAAGAACAGAGGTTGACATTTCTAGCTCAAAGGCAGGGGAAAGCCTCAAGGAGATGACAAAAAGGGCAAACGAATGGGCAGCGCATAATGAAAGACGAGTCAAAGCCTTGGCGTGTCGTCTGGCTCAGGTTGAAAAAGATAAGATACTAGCTAAAAGCGGAGTAGAGGCAGCCCAAGTGGGCTTCGAAACCCAACAATGTGCCTTCTCAATGCACTACTCGATGTCACCCGTACGGAGGAAAGGGAGGCTATTGAAACCATCAAGAAAAAGCTACAGATTGCATGCAAGGTCTTGAGAGTAAGCATACAGATGCCACCGCAACATCCTATGGGAGTCAGCTTGACCCTGGAAGAGCAACAGAGATACCTACTATTGGTAGGTCTAACCCCACAAGAAATAGATGCAATTGGGTTGGTGGAAGAAGTCCAATAGGAAACCTAGCAAGGAGATGAGGTTGGCCCAAGCTTTGAGATGGGGCCCCATGAAGAAGAGATAGCCCCACAGTCTCCTTCCCTACCACGGCCAGAAGAGCAACAACAATCGAACACATCCAAAGAAAGAAGGGCCACACAAGGAAAAAAGAAAACAGATAGTGAAGGAAGCAAGGAGAAGGTTGAATGCCAAACCGATACAAGTGCCACTGATGCCTGTTCCACCGAGCCAAGATACTTTCCCAACGAGCTTCCACGTTGATTTGGTGATCTAGGAACAACAAGGAACTTTCAGAAACCCCTTCGACTTGAACTTCTAGTTCCCCGCTAATTTTCACAGGGTTAAACAAATCAAGGTGGTGGAAGAAGTAATCAACATTAGAGGCACGCTCACGAAAAAATGGGTGGTGGAGAGAGAACAAAACCCCACCCTCCAGGGCACAAAGGATGCGGAATTTTGGCAAAATAAGGTTTTTGAGGTCCCGACATTAGTGCCAAGCTATGAGTGCCAGCCTACATGGAGAAGGTGTCTCTTGACACGTAAACATGGACACTTGGGTGGCTTTCTACAACACCCTGCCATTCAAATGCAAAAACCTGACATTCATGCCATACCCCCAAAGAATGAGAGTGGATTTTGACCCCAATGTGCATGGTTGATATGAATTCCCCGTAATCTACAATGCAAACTGTAGTAAGTCAGAGGAGGCCCTCATCTTCACCTCGAAAAATCTGTATGACTCTATAGTCCATTTTGTAGACGAATTCTCCTCGTGCCCCGACCTTACATTCATTACTATCCATAATTACCTTAGACTACTTAGAATACTACTTAGGCAAAATCCCACTCCACAAGAACACAACCTTTTGCCCCTCTCCTTTGATCCCAATGCCATAAATAGTTGCACCATGGCTTGATTGATAATGCGTGCTACTCTTCTCCCTTTGTTTTGTTTATCCCTTCTAGAAGATATGAATGATAGCCACTTTACACGTTGGAATCATCCATTTCTCTCTACCACCACTCTACAAGTCTGCCTGAACCTCAAAGGGTACTTGCAGAGTTGGCAATTTCTAAATAAGTCTATTAGGCCCCCTTCTCCACCCCACTACTTGAACGACGAAGCTTAGCTCTTGTCCTACCTATGTAATCAAAAGAAGAAGAAGAAGAAGAAGAAGAAGAAAGAAAAGAAAATGAACAAGGAAGAGACAAAAAAAAGAAGGAAAAAGAAAGAAAAGATAAGAAGTGAAGAAATCACAATGAGCAGTTTACCCCATATAGGCCATAGTCACTGCACCTAGGGGTTCTCAAGTTAGGTGCACCTGGCTTTTTCCCTAACCCCCTAGCCTCATTTTGATTCCCCACTTCACGTTGTCGGAGGGGTTTGCGTCGAAAGGTCGTATCCACCGGGAATCAAAGAGGTAGAAGGAAGTTGAGATAGGAGATGGAAGAGAAGAAAAAGAATAGACAAGAGGTAAACACGATAAAGACAAAGCACAATGAATCGAATCAATATGTATTGATAGAACCTGGAATCCCTTGTCTAGCACTACTCAGAAGCAATCTCCAAGCATTAGATCTCCTAGAGCTCCCTCGTAGACCAAAAACGTGGATCAAACAACAGCTTCCTCTCTGCTGCTCGAAACCCAAATCTGATGGCTCCATTGGCTTCGAAAGGGGGATAAAACTCCAAGACACCTAGTCTAGGATCTCCTAGTTCATCCCTTCTTCTTCTTCTTCCAGTTCAAAGTGTTGTTTTCAGGCTGTTAACTGCGATGGTGACGCATGTGATTTTTCCCATCTTTCTTTTTTATGAAAAATCCAAAATTGGTTGAAAAAGCAACTTGCTTTTTGCATGCCATCCTAATCTAGAAGCTTTCCTAACTTTTTAGTATTTTTACAATAAATAATACAAAAAATAGGCTAAAATTATCCAAAAATCTAGTATTTTTGGACCATCCATGCCACGGACACTAGCACTAATGAATCATATCACATTGACTCTCTACATCAATAAGAAAGTCGGATGATGATGCACTCCAGAGTTTTTCACACTGTGTCTACGTAGTGGCATGACAACGCTTAGGGCACATCAAGGGTAGGACATGCCTAGAGAGGTAACACTCGCCTATGGTTAAGACCTATTACCCTAAGCTACATCCACGGCACCTCCCTTATGCACAAATTGGGTCCTCAAGTAAGGGACAATACCCAAGCTTGTGGTCAACCCAACTCCCAGTTCCACTAGCACAAGCTTATTTCACACATGGCAAAGCAGGCACACCCCTAGGCAGTGCACCTTCTTTTCTTTTTAGGTACAAACAAAGGCTCCAAGCCCCTAACTTTAGAGGCCCCATCATCCATGTAATGCACTCATGGTCTCCACCACCTTAACCGGGTGATCTGTTTCTTCCCAAGACCAATTTTCCCAAGATTCCATCATCATTTACTCAACGTTCACCCTTTTAAATCATCAAACCTTCATAAACTCAAAACCACAAGTGTCATGGAGCTAGCACTCGTCTAGGAGAGGGGTCATCTTATGCAACAATCCCACCATGCAGACAAAATAAGGCAAAGGAAGATCAAGATAGCCCCAGTCAAAAAGTGAACGAAGAAGCTCATTTGGAACAGTGCAAGAGAAGGCAAGCTCAGAGACAGAGGGAGCTTCAACTACCTTGTCAAGGTCCTCTCAAGGATGAGTGAGGTCTTGTCAAGGATGAAAGGTGCTCTCTCAAGGATGGAGGTAAGCACCAGATATTCTAGAAAGGTTCTCTCAAGGATGAGGGAGAACCTCCCAATGCTCTTGTAAGGAAAGCATGAGGCGCAATGTAATTCATTTTATAAGGCATGCATGTTTCCTCCTGTGTAAAGTGGTGAGCTCTACACAGACATAGGTGAAGGGATAAGGCAACTTGACAGGAATGGGAAAAAGCCATATTAAGATCGCATCGTAGCAACTGTGGAGGGCAAGAAGATAGATCCGTCCACTTGCCATTCTCCAAGCAGGGATCCGTCCAACACGATATTCAATTTCAAGGACCGATCCATCCAACACCATCCCCCGCAAGGGCTTGTATACAAACTCAAAAAAAACCATTTGGCTACACCCATCCCACCTTCCAACCACTACACATTAATGCCATGGCATTGCCACTAAACTGTTGAGATTCAGCAATCACACTCATTAACAGCCTCTTTGTATGAAGCTTCAGGGCCAAGGACATGCAGGCTACACCCATCCCACCTTCCAACCACTACACATTAATGCCATGGCATTGCCACTAAACTGTTGAGATTCAGCAATCACACTCATTAACAGCCTCTTTGTATGAAGCTTCAGGGCCAAGGACATGCAGGCTTACCTATCCCATATGCACAGTGGTGCCTACTGCAGTTTCCTACTTTCCTATAAAGCATTGTACTTGCTTCCTTTTCTTAATGCAATGATAGTACTCTTTTCTTTTCAGTGAAGTGTCAGTGTCATTGTCCACATACACAAGATTGTGTTTATGAGTCCAAGTCTCAATCTTGGAACCTAATTCACTTGTGTAACAAACAGTGTCTTTGTCTTCTCCATCATGAGTCCACACTTCTCCTTCCATCCACCATAACTCACTGCCATGTCCTAGATCCCGCATCTTTCACATGGTATCAGAGCACAGACGGACATGGCACTACTCCTTCAGCTCCATTTCACTTTCATCTAGCTTAGCTTGAGCTCAGTCTAGCTCAAGACTTCATCTTCTACTCTTTTTTCTCACTACCCTGTTTGGCAGCCATAGCTAAACCTGCACCTACCTGCCTTTGAGCTCTTAGATCTCTTGAACCAGGCAATATCTCCCCAAGCTCTCTTCTGGAGGATTGTTCCTAAACTAGCTGAGCTTCCCTCTGTTGCATAACAATCCAACATTGGGCTCCTATAGCTCCAGCATTGTCATTCTTCTGTGTTTCTGTCCTGTGGCCACCATAGCCAGCCTGGACATACCTTTGATAGAGGGCTGAGATCTCCCTCTACAGGTCAAATCAGCCTATGACCTCTTCTTGGAAGATGTTCCCCAACACTAGGCGCAACTCCCTATCACAATAACTGATGACATTGTTGCTCTCTGGCCCCGGCATTACAGAAATCGACTGTGCCTGTCCTGAACTGTACCGATTCTGATCGAGTACTCTGCGTGCGCCGTACTGCCTGCGATTTGGACGATCTCCATGGGGCTTTGATAGCCCTTGACATAAGCTTCCTAGATATGTAAAAAGTTTTGAAAATGATCAAGTATTGAGGTCACAGCAGCTGAAAAACCAGGCCCCTGTCTCAGAAACCCTAATTCCACCATAGCCAAAATCTTCCAAGCTCATTTTTTCTCTCATTTTCTCACTCCTGCCACTAAACCAAGCTAAATCCCACTCTGACCCACTGTCCCAGCACCAAATCAAGGAGGGGAAGGACCTGAGAAGATTGAAGAACGACCCCGAACAAGAAGATTCAAACTCAACATTAGCACAGACATAGTGTGTTTTCACATTGTCATTACCTGTGTCTCTTGACACATTGTAATCTGCTCTTCCACTGATAAAATCTCAGAATTCTGGAGTTGATTTGTTGCTGATCTTGCAACCTTAACATGGGAAAAGACTCTCCAAATGCTCGATTCAAAAGAGTTGGGTTTCACACCTGGCAAACCCGCATCAAGCTCATCCTGATGAAGAAGGGTCTTTGGGCCATCACAAATGGCAAAGAGAAGAAACCTCGAGATGCGGACCTTGCAGTTACTTGGCAGAAGAATGATGACAAGGCACAAGCCATCATTAAACTGGAATTGGACGACAGCTATATCCATCATGTGGATGCCTGTGACACATCCCATGACACTTGGGACAATTTGGATACCTTGTTTGGTGCACAGTCAAAGTCATCTAAGTATGGTCTATTGATTGAATTTTTTCGACTTGATATGAAGCCTCATACATCCCTGGCATCCCATCTGAACTACATGGAAAGCCTGCTTACTCAACTTGCAGGGATAAAGCTAAAAATGGATAAAGATGTTTGTATTGGTGTCTTGTTAAAAAGTTCGCCTCCTCATTATGATAATGTATCAACCACTCTAACCAATATGCCTGATCCTCAACTTGTTGACATTAAAGCCTCTCTGCTAGAGGAAGAAAAGAAACTTAAAAGCAAAGAACAGCCTAGCACTTCAAAGGATGAACAAATGTTATATGTAAACAACAGATACAAAGGTAAAAAGGAACCACTCTTCTGTGACTTCTGCAAAAGGACCGGATACACTGAGAAGTTCTGTCATGCTAGAAAGAGGTCCCAAAAGGCCTATCTTGCAGCTGTGAAAGAAGAAGAAGACCATGGACCAAAAGATGAAGAAGAAGATGAAGATGAAGACCACCAGGATCAGAAGGACAAGACTCATCAGTCCTTCTACTCTCATTACTCTGATAGACTGTTTTAAAAGCCTTGTATTTCCTTGCCCTAATGCTTCTTGTCATAAGCTTTGTAAACTCCTCATGTAACTTGGCATTACAGTCCATGTACACTTTGTAAGGCCCCTGTTACAGCCTCTGGATGTCCATCATGTTTTGGTGCCCACAGTTAGCCTTTTCTGCGACAGCCTCTGGTGTCTACCATGTTTGTGGTGTGCCCACACTTTGCAGGTGGTTCTCATTACAGCCTCTACACACTTTGTGCCTTTCTAGTTGTGATTGAGGAGGGGTGTTGAGTTTCAGCAATCACACTCATTGACAGCCTCTTTGTATGAAGCTTCAAGGCCAAGGACATGCAGGCTTACCTATCCCATATGCACAGTGGTGCCTACTGTAGTTTCCTACTTTCCTATAAAGCATTGTACTTGCTTCCTTTTCTTAATGCAATGATAGTACTCTTTTCTTTTCAGTGAAGTGTCAGTGTCATTTTCCACATACACAAGATTGTGTTTATGAGTCCAAGTCTCAATCTTGGAACCTAATTCACTTGTGTAACAAACAGTGTCTTTGTCTTCTCCATCATGAGTCCACACTTCTCCTTCCATCCACCATAACTCACTACCATGTCCTAGATCCCGCATCTTTCACATAAACTAGGAGGGGGTAATGTTAACCTCAGTACAAGAAGAAAGCAGAAAAAGTGAAAAAGTGCAAGTTGGGTCACCTAAAAGAGGCGACCAAGGAGGGAATCAGATGCAATAGAAGAGGCATGATGGAGAATAACTAAAAGCACAAGGGCGGCCTCTAAAATCAAGTCAAAGGAAAAGTGCATTTTTAAACACTAGGTGCCCCCTAAAACTGTTGTAAAAGAGCGCTAGGCTCCCTCCTGTGCAAATTGTAAAAGATAGGTAGACATAGGTAAGAAAGAATGCAAATAGAAGGCACATAGAAGGAAATGGAAAAATGACCTTGCCACAATGGCCGATCATGTTAAAAAGGGGATAAGGGGATGACTGCCCAAAAGGGATTTAGGGTTTTGTATATAAATTTGAAAAGTGAATGAAGCTCATTCTTGGGTGTGTGGCAAAAGCAAACTCTTTTTCTTCTCTCCTTCTCTTCTCTTGCTTGCTTGTGAGTGCTTGAGGGAGGGAGTGTGAGTGAGTGAGGGAGTGAGGGAGTAAGTGTGTGAGAATGAGGGATCTTGGAGGTGAAGTCATCCATCATCTCCTCTCTTCTTCTTCTCTTCTCTCGTCTCGAGCATGGCTATGGAGGATGGAGCTTGGAGGAAGAGGCTTGAGGATGCTTGAGTTTGCATCACGAATCATGGAGCTACCAGAGTGCTTGAGAGAGAAAGAAACTCATTTAGGCATCAAGGTAAGCTCACTACACCTTGGTAGGATCAAAAGCGCGTCGGCTAGGTGAGAGATAGCAATAGGTGCTCGCTTGAAATGCTTGAAACAATAAGCGGTTCATGGGTCTTGGCAGTTGAGTGTGAGCTTGCCTCTACAAGGTAATACTTCTTTATGCGGTTATCATTGAAGAAGCCTATGTCCTCACCATCTAGGGTTTTGAGCTCAACATTACCAATTCAACTGATGGTGTAGACTTTAAAAGGCCCTAATCCCCTAAATTTCATCTTTTTTTTATGGCTTTTTACTCATTATAACAACATTGGGTTGCCCTAGTCGAAGTCTCAATGCTGGACGTGCTTGTCAAACCAACTCTTGCGTCATAATTTTTTGCAAATTAGCACATGGGTTGCTAGAAGTTAAGTATCTAGTAGGCATTCTAGCTCAACTAGGTATTTCATCATGTCTCCTTTCCATTTCATCTCTCTTGGATGGCCAATCTCAAGCTAGGGACAAACAATTCTACTAGTAGAATGGTTTCGGTTCCATAGGTCAGCTTAAATGGAGTGTGCCCCACAGCCATTTTATAGGCTATTTGATAGGCCCATAAAGCTACCATCAATTTGTTGTCCCAGTTGCTGCAAGAAGCAGAGACTACCTTGGTCAAGACACTAACTAAGATCTTGTTTGTGGACTCAGCTCAGTCGTTAGCTTAAGGGTAGTATGGTGAAGATTTCCTACGAATGTTTAAGAAGGTAGACATGAGGTGGCAATCACTTTGTTAATGAAGTGTATGTCTTGATCATTAACTAGTTCAATGGGGCAACCAAATCATGAGATTACTTGCTCCCACAGGAACTTGGCCGTGGTCTGAGTATCATTTTTTCTCATGCCTTGTGCATTTGCCCACTTTGTGAGGTAGTTTGTGGCGACCATGATGTACTTTGCCTGCAATTATTTTGCTGCAAGACTAATCGGCCCAATGAAATCAATCCCCGATTTTTCAAACGGCTATCTTGTGATGATTGGGGTGCGCTTCATCTTATCTTGCAAACTAGAACTTTGGTCCGTTGGCACTCATCACAGTGCTTCACAAATCATGCTACATCACAGAAAAGCGTGGGCCACCATAGTTGGGACTACAACACCTTGTATGCTATCGTATCTCTGTTGAAGTGTCCTCCTGCGATTCTATTGTGCACCTCTGCAAGTATGTTATGCATCTCATGTTCACATACACATCATCGTAGTAAGCCATCTTGTCCTAACCTATAGAGTTGACTGGCTATCAACTACTAGGGTTGTATCTTGAGGATAAGTCACCTAAGTCAGGCCTTCTCAATAGGTCTTTCGGGTAGTCCATGCTCTAGTACTTGGACTATGTCATCCACCTAGTATGGCATCAAGTTGGCTCTAAACATGTCCTTTTCGCTAGACATGTTAAAGAGATGCGCATATGATAAGTTGTCTATTATGCCTTGTTTAGCGACTTCTCCTGTGGGTATGCGAGACATGTGATCAACCATGTAGTGTTGCTTTCCTTTACATACCACCATGGGGAAGTCGAATTCTAAAAGCAAAAGTAACCATCGAGCAATGCATCCTATAGCACAAGGTTTATTTATAGGATAAAGCAAGGCCTGATGATCAACAAAGAAGATGAAAGGCATTGCCAAAAGATAACGTCAAAATTTCTTTACAGCAAGGACCATGGCCAACAACCCCTCTCTCTCAGTCATGGAATAGTTCATCTTGGTATTTGTGAGCTATCTGCTAGAAAAACTCATAGGATAGTCTAAGTTGTGTTCTCCAGGCTAACACAAAACAACTCCCATGGCAAACTTTGAGGTGACAATGTGTACGTGGAAGAGGTGTGGAAGGTGATGGTCCAGTCTGGGGCTCATAGAATGGGTGTAGTTGTCAAAGCCTTTTTAAACTCTTTTTATGGGTGTTGGCATTTCTCGGTCCATTTGAATATTATCAACAGTTTGTAGAGTGATTTAGGAATTAATGCATAATTCAACATGAATTGCCAATAGCATCCCATATGTCCTAGGAAGCACTGAACTCCCTTGTAGTTGGTTGGCTCTGGGAAATCGATAATAACCTTGACTTTGGAGAAGTCGGTGGCAATGCTGTTCTTGGACATCACGCGCCCTAAGATGCATCCATGTTTCACCCATAATTGGCACTTAAGGGGGTTCAATGAGAGACAATACAATCTGTGTCGTTCAAAGATTTCACAGAGTTTGTCTAGGTGTTCCCGCCAACTCAAGTGAACACACGGATTGTCAACGAATGATTCTAACTCTCTGCTAAGCATGCCCTTGAAGATAGCACACATAAGCCATTGGAACGTGGCTGGTGCATTTGTTAGCCTAAAAGGCATGACTATACAGGCGAAGATGCCCCATTTGGTAGCAAATGTGGTCTTATGCCTGTCATTGGGGTGGACTTACCCCTTATTGTAACCTGAGAGGCCGTCCAGGAAACTATCAGCTACTTTTCCAGCCACTCTCTTGAGCAAATGCTTAGTGTATGGTAGCGGATAGTTGTCTCTTTTCATAGTAGTGTTGACTATCTTATAATTGATACACACTCTGATTTTTTGGTTCTTCTTTAGGACGATTACAATGGGCAAAACCCAGTCCATGTGCTCAATTTCATAAATGAATTCTGCTCTCAACAGCTTGTCTATCTCCTCCTTGACTCCATGAGCATGCTTGGGATTCATAAGGTATGGTCCCTGCCTGATCGGTGTTGCATCTAGTGTCATGGGGATGTTATGAGTCACTATACTCAGATCTACTCCTTTCAGCTCGTAAAGGGAAGCAAATATGTCTATGTGCTCTCATAGTAACACAATGAGATTTGCTTCTTGCTGCTCAGTCAGGTCGTTAGCTATGAAGATCAGTCGAGAATTCTCCCCTTCTTTAGCCAAGTTCACCTCTTTGACCTTCGCAGGCCCTTCTACAGGTTCGTTTGCTTGTCGCCTCTTGGCACCCAACAAGATCACTACTCTATCACCTTTCTTAAATTTTGTGAATCACTTTGGTAGATCTTGCAATTTCTTCTACTCCTCAGCATTATACTCCATAGGTTGCCTCTTTCTTTCCTTCTTCACTCGTGTGCACCCTAGGAGGACTGGCAGGTTCCCCTTGGCATGTTTGGTCATGGTATCTCTAGGTTGCTATTTGAGCTTACTTCCAACTCAAAGTCAAACTCTCCATCTTCACTGGAAGAGGGAGTCTCTCTTAGTGGTCGTAGCTCCAAAGACGATTCTATCCTAAGTGGTTGTGCAACACTTGCTTGGATGAGCCCCACTCGTTCATAGTCAACCCCCCTATGCGCTCCAACCATGTGCAATTGCACTTCATCCGCGTGATTCCTCCCTTGATTCTAAAGGTGCTCTCTTCCCGCAGCTTCGAGTCTACTCATGCTTGCTCAATCTCGTGTCCATCAGTGTCATACTCTATCATGTCAATCTCTTCCTCGCTCTCTTCATTGGAGAAACAATAGTCCTTGTACTCATCATTCGAACTATCCTCGTCCGATTGCTTGTCATCTTCTAGGTTTCTACACTCCTCTTTCTTCTCATCTGTGGTCAAGGACCAATTGTACATCACGTTTAGATCATGTATCCTGGTCTATTTCTAGTTGGGTTCGTCCATGAGATCCTTGAGGGGTTTCCAATTACCAACTAGGTTGCCACCTGGCTTGTCCGTCAAGTACTCTAAGATCTCGTGGAGTTCTCACTTGTCATTTGGGACGTGGAATGTAACAGGGTTGGGTCGGCTACAAAAGCTTCCAGCCATCATGCACAAAGGTATTGAGGGCTCATTTGTGGGCATTTTGGATACCTTAGTGGTGTGCTCATATTCCTCTTCCTTGTCTAAGAATGGCAGATTGATTGTGGCTAACACATGCATCCAATCCCGCTCATTCTCGGGGCAAGGGATATACTTTGTTAGAAGCCTATGAGATTTCTTGACTTGAGCATCACCCTTTAGCATAGTGGAGATTGTATCCAGGTCGACTAAAATGGTCTTCTAGATATCCATCTCTACCCTTACTGCCTTTTTTCAATTTCCCAAGAAGATCATATCATTGCCCTAATCTTCTATGAGTCGTGTGTTTTGCATCCAGGGTCGGCCTAGTCGGATGTTGTAGTCTACCCCCTTCATGACAATGAAATCCACTGAAAATTGGGTTCCTACAATCTTTAATGACCAATTCTTCAACACTTCGAATGGTTAACTTTCATCCCATTGGCTAGTGTGACATTGAACCTAGCATTCTCGATAGGCGGGTTACCCCAAGCTTGGAGCACTGTGTGGCTAAGCACACTGACTCCTGCCCCAGTGTTTATGATTCCTTTCCTCATTGTGTCTCTTAGCACCAGGATGGGCAAGACCGCATGCATCTCAGTGCCTTCCCAGAAGGCATTAAAATGTAAGGACTTGGGTACTGAGTGCAGCATTAAGCTCAGTATCTAAGTCACTACATCAAGGTCGTGTAGGTTCACTGCCCCCTGCTCGATTGGTTCGTCCACCCATTGCTTCAACTCTTGCCACAGTGTTGGGTGTTTGCCTAAGCACGTCTCATAGGCACAAAGTCACAAGGGTTGACACTAGTGTCATAAGAAGGTTGCCAGTTTCCCTCTCCCCCCCTAACTCCATGCTTATTGGCCAATGATCTTGGCTAATTTGCTAGCCCGTGGCATCAAAGCTTTGTCTATATGGTACTATTCGTGGTGTAGATGTGTCTCTTGACATCACTCGAGTCGGCGAGACCGGTGTGCTCACACTAGAGAGCTCATTGATTTCATCTTCTACTATGGGCTCTGCATCCTTTAAGTGCTCGTGGGCTTCCCTCACCCACTCCTTGACCTTATCTATGGCTTTAAGCTTGCGCCTCAAGTTAGGGTACTCCCCACCTTAGCACTCCCTTTTTCTGCAGTCTTCATAGCGGACGTTTTTGCCTCTGCATCTATGACTCCCTTTCATGTGGGTAGTGTCATCACACTCTTCGTCTTGAGCATGACCTTTGCCTTAGTTCTCTTCTTCCTTCGCCTATGGCTCTTTTTTCCTATTGAGGCTGCATCTAGGTTCCTAGGGCCTAGTAGTGATATGCCTTCCTCAATGTTGGTGCAGACTTCAACAATGTCTCTACTTTCCTCATGGCTTTGGTATGCTTTTTGCCACATTGGAATTTATGTCCCTTCCATAATAATTAATACATCATTAGCCACGTGCACCAAATGTGGCATCTTTATGAGGTAAAAGTCATGCACCCCTAATAACCTTCTAAACTTTGAAACATTGGAACATGTATCTTGCATCTTATCAATCCCATCTACCTTCACTAACGAAGGCTTCCTGCAACACCATAGGGCCCACACATATGACCCATAATCAATACCTCTTCAACTCCAAACATAGGCTTTTGACCCAAAAGAGTCAAACTTCCTCTAAGCAAACCAAAATCTTTTCACAACACCTATACATTGCAATAAACTCTTTGTAGCCATGCTCATTCAACTCTTCAATCTTATCATCCTCTGCACAACCCTTTATTGGTACATTGTCTAAGAATGGCATAGTTTACTATGGTATGTAATCCCTTAAGACCTTGTTCATCGCATTCATCACATGCGCATAAACTTTGTTGCATCCTAAGGAAGAATACACATTTGTACCAATCCCAAGGGTATCTTCGTGGTAGTGATATCCATGCTCTCTACTACCAACTAGAACTCATCATACCCAAAGTATAAATCCCTCAAAGAATAAATCGCTCTACCAATGAATGCCTTAGCAGAATCATTGACCATAGGACCTACACCAACATTTCTAATTGCCACTTTATATACTCGATATATGTCTTATATAAATCTCAATGCACTATTATTCTTGGGCAGACTAAACCATCTATTTGAGTACAATGCTAATGATGTCTCCAAAATCTTCATCCATATCTTCTCATTTCACAACTCTATTAGTTTAGGAAAATAATTCAGTGGGACAAGAATTGGCCTAAATTCTGTGGAATATGTAGAATGATAAATATTACCATTAGAGCCACTACATTTGGATCCATGCAACCTACTTTAGCTAGTTGAAATGCAAAAGGCTTCCCATATGTGGATAACATCCACCAAAAACATTCCCTTTCTACAAGCAAAAGAAATGCATTGCAACCAAATTTTAGTTCTTTTAGTGTTTCAACAATAAATTTATAACCAATGCCCTTGGATCTCTGAAACTTAGCTAGTTGTCTAAACATGAACTCATATATCCATCACTATAAGACAATAATGGTATAGAAATAAGCTTGATCTTTTTGTCTAAAATCTTATACTTCATTTTCATAATTGCATTAATCTATTCTTTTAGCCATAAACCTTCCTCTTGAGCAAACTCTTCTATGATGTGGAACATGTCCAAAGAGCAAACCTATAGTGCATTATTTTCAACCATATTTTCAAAATTTATCATTGCAAAAATTTCAGCCATAGTGTCTACAAAATCTAACTCTTCATATAGGCCTAAAATGCTCTCATCTATAGCTAATAAACCATATTCTTTTAGCTCTTTTTCAACTTTACATATGTACACTCTTTTCGCTTTGCACATGGAATCCATCCTCCTAAAACATCTGAAACTATGTGTTATAAATTCAATAAAACTAGTAGAAAATACATCTTTTGTCGCATTAGGAGGTGAGACTTTTCTCTAGACAACATGATTGTAGCCTCGCATTAAAGCAATGCTTACTAAAATCCCGGTTTCAGCACTAAGAGGTGAGAGTTTCCTCTAGGCGGCACTATCGTAGCCTCACATTAAAGCAATGCCTGTTGAAATCTCGATTCCTTAAATTTCTTTGCATTTGGAGGCAACATAAAGACCCTTAATGTATCTCTATTTCTCAAATGGTTGACATATGCAATGAGATATTGAACAACCCTTTTCCCGTCTTTACTTTTGACTTTAGCATTAGACACCTTCATTTCCATATGAGCAAATGTGATATGTGGTTGTACCAAAATCACAGGATAAGTAAAAACTATCATGTACAAAAAAATGATGCTCCTCTTGTACATCACCAATGGTTATCTTAACATTTGGACATGCTATATGAAGATCTCCTTAGGAGTTGTTTACTACTTGCATTCTCCAACCATGGTCAATGTCAACCAGCCATGCATCACTTTCATATAAACTCTTGACAATTACACTAATCTCTAATCCATGGTCAAGTAATGTAATGGACGGAGTCTCAAGCTCCTCAACCTTAACCATTGTTTTTGTTGTTTCCCAAGCCCAATGGTTTTGATAATAATGAATTCTAGGAAAACATTCTAAAGGCTCATCATCAGTATGTTGCATCTCCCTGACTTCCTTTTGTGTAGTGTTGCAAATAACTGAATTTTTCCCCAACAGATCAATATTTTTATCCTCAACCAACTCATTTACAACATCATCCCTTTCCAAAATAGCACATGTATTTTTTCCATAATCAACCTTTATGCCATGCAAACCATGTTGCTCTTCCATTTGTAGCATAGCATTTGCCGGATCACAAAGAAACTATCCTTTCCCCTTTATAATGTCAATAACTTCATCATGAAACTCATGCTTTGCAATATAAGCACCCGGCCAAGAGTAAATTCCACCTTGCTATTGAGAATATGCTATTCAAGTACTTTCTTTATATCCATTGCAGTCTCAGTGTCAGACTCCAACTTGTAACTTGACTGTTTACCCTTTTTCTTCTCATCATGTTTCTTTTCTTGAGCTATATCTTCCATTACATACTGAGGAGTAGACTAAACTGAAGCCTTAGGTTACTTAGGATTTCTACATGTCACTCTTTTTTAAGTCCTTGTAGTATATTCACTCCTCTTTCTCTTATCCTCCACAATTCCATACATATTTTGCAACTTAGCCAAATAAGCATATAGTAGTGAGAAGGAATCAACTAGTGAGTCCCATCTTGTCATGTCATAAATGCTTGTATCTACATTATTTAATTCACTCCTTGATATTTTACATTCTCAATTGCATGCATTGCATGAGACCATACCTCAACTTTCTAACTAGTCATAACATTCCCATGGACTTTCTCTGTCTGCAATCCAAATGTGATAGTATGCACTACTACATATGCATTTCTAGCAACCATAACATCCAATGGTTTTTGCATTCCTCCTTTCCCAAAGTTCGAAGCAAGAGAAATACCTATTTTTTTGCATGAATTTTTCCATCCTTCCAAAATATCAAATACCTCTCTAATGCGTCGCAATACATATCACAATCATGCCTCTCATGTTGACGACTATCACACCATATACAATGATAAATGAAGCCCTCCTGAGGAGGCTTAGGGACTAGGGTTTGCCCCTTTTCATCCAACTTTGCAACCTTCAATTGTAGTCGTGCATCCCCTTCACTAACTCATCCATGACATCCTCTTTCATTGTAGATTTCAACCATGTTTTCCTATTATATATAGTAGCAAAAAAATCACCTTTATGTTACCCCAAAATCGCCCTAGAGTGGGCTCCTCATATACTTCAAGCATCTACTAATCCTTCGTTGATCCTTGTAACCAAATATTCAAGCTAAGAATCTACACATTCAAGCATTGCCACTGATTTGTAGCATTTAAGAAAATGAGTCGGGGGTATAGATGTCTGTTACTAAAAAGGTGACATTGTCTACATTATTATCTCAATACTAATGGATTTTACCTTAGGAAGTTCATTAGCCAAAACTAGATTAAGATGCCTTCCATCCTAATAGCAATACTATCAAGATGTCCATGGGGACTTGCACAAAAGCCTGTTTGACGATCCCAAGTTGGTGGACTTGCCCAAAAGCCCATTCAATGATCCTAAGTTGGCAATGACTAGGAAGGTTATGTGTGTTTTGCTCCACGAAATCAAAAGTAAATTTATACCTTTAAGACTTTTGCTTCAACTTGCAATTTAAGAACGTTGATTTATAAGAACATAAGCTTAAGTTTCATGTGTAAATTGTGTGAAGTTAGGATCACCACCAACATGCATACCTCCCTTCCATTTGTGATCAACTAGGCATAGTTTGATGTCTAAATGCTAGCAGTGAAGAGGGATAGAGCTAGACAGGTTGCTAAGCCCATATGCTAAGGGCATGCATTCTGAGAGAAGGCAACCTATTGGCAACCATTGTTGCAAGTAACTATTCCAATCACTTTTCACTCATTAAAGGGTACCTTGCACAAAGGGAGAATTCCAACTATGTTTTCTATTGTTTTTCTCTAATGTGATGAAATCTTAACAAGTAGTAAGATCAGAAATGGAAATAATTACATCACATGGATATTGCATTCAAAGCTAGTTAGCTCTATTCCTAGAAAGGGGTTGAGCCCTGACAACCTAAGGTGCATGCACAACTTTTAGAGCAGACCCATGATTTACCTATCTCTTATTTTATTTGTTAGCATTTCCCTTTAGGACACATGCTTAATACAATGACAAGGTGGTGTAAGTCCCGAAAAAATACTCACTATTAACTTCAATTAATCGGTCCACTTACCCTTGAAATGTGTGGATATTTTGTTTTTCGAGAAAGAAGAGTTCATTCTAGAAAATTAAAGAAAAAGGGCCTACACACACACACACACACACACACACACAAAGGGCACCCTTGTGTTGCATTATCATTATAGGAAAGTAGCTTTTTGTATTGGTCAGTAGAAGGGGAAGGAGGAGGCAACGAGTGTCCCAAGCATTGACAGCCCAACTCTACAAGAATTCATGCTTAGAGAGAAGGGTGGAAGCACGAGGCATGCCAAGTAGCATTACACAAGATGCTTAATAGAATAAGGATGCATTAGGAGATAATGTGGAGTTCACCGGTGCTATCAAGCAGGTGTGTCTACCACAATATTAATGCCATGTTGTTGTCCTCATGTGAAACATAGTAAGAAAAAGAAGCTAAAGAAGACTATGATGATGGTATGTGTTGTAGGGACTCTCTTGGAGTGCCTTAATTGTGTTCTAGATGTGTTGTCTGGCCTTTGTGAACATGCATGTGATGAACCATTGGATAGGGCTTCCCTTAAGGAAGATGATACCAAGGCTTTTTCAATGGCAATGGTAATTCGGGTGACCATGATGGTGGTGTGCACCTAGGGTAGTAGGTAGGAGGAGAAGAACAAGGAGAAGGGACAAAGGAAGTTGAAAGTAGGGGAAGACACTAAGGAAGAGATGTAGTAGCTTTGCAACAGTAAACAACACCTTATAGAGCTTAGCTTTGAAGCTGATTAAGATTAGTAGACTATCTTCTCTATCTCTCTTCCTTGAAGATACCTTTCATCATTAAAGGACTCCTTTCTCACCTTCATTAATAGCTTCATCTTGCTTCCAATTAATCAAAGTGGTTGCCTCCTCTCAAACATATAATATCCCCTTGTCTATTGGCCCCCACGGTGTCCTTTCCAACAATCACCCCTTTTACATAGTGTCATGCAACCACCTTGTGTCTTCTTCAGTCTTGAACTCTCAAATATATTTCTTAAGTAGTATAGAAAGATTTGTTGTTGCAATATTATCATGCATGATCCAACCATTTTGGTTAATAGGCTACTATGGCAAGGAGATGTAAGAAAAGGAAGTACGATATGTAGTGGAATGAATTTTTTGCAAGTTGCCTCCAGAAGGTTTCGACTTTTCCACCTTCCAGTGGTGGTGCATCTTCTTCAGGGGGAACTTCAAAAGAAGCTGTCTTCTACTCAAATGCTGGAAGAGGTGCAATTGTCCAACTCCATCAATTAGAAATACAAGGCACTTTATTCATTAGGAGAGCTAAATGATTGAGCAAGCTATTCCATTGTCAGCATCAAGGTTGAGGGAACTACTGCAAAATGTAAGATCTCTACGGATGTCATTCCCCATCATTTGGAAATGCATGGGTGCCTATTGGCTTCATCGGAAAGAAAATCATTGGCCTCGGTATAGTAAAGTCTCCCTAACCATGTAGTGGCAAGTGACCAAAATGTGGCCTATCCATCATACTCCTACGGTTCGAATTAGTTATTCTATCATAACCATCCCCAAGATTACCCCAATCATACTCACTTTGACTTTCTGTCAATTTGCCCCTAGCCACACCATGTCCTAGTAGTCCATCTTGGTTTTGTGGACCACTAATAGACAAGTAGCTAGACTATACCCTTCCAAATCGATCCCATGCCTCTAAACTGTAGCCAAAGAGCCCCTTCTCCTACTATAGACAATAGCATGGCTTCCAAATTCATCAACTACATTGTTAGTTCTCAATATGCACTTCCATGCTTCGGTATCCCTTTGACCCTCCTCAGAATTCAAAGATGATAACTTTTCTCCTTGGCCCAATTGAGGCTTTTGGAATCTTCTTCCATTAGCACCATCATTGTGAATGCCACTATCAATAGGCTATGGAGGAAATATGTGACTCAAAAGAAGAAACATATTTTTTCAAGCCACAAGAGTGGACACACACACACACTCTCTCTCTCTCTCTCTCTACTCTATCCTTTGCTTCTTCTTCTATCCTTCCTCATATTTTAGCTTCATGTTCATTATACTATCTTTGTTGCACATTGAATCCATCCCAATAATCTTTTTAATGATAGTCAATGGGTGTGATAGGGGTGCATAGTTCATTTTGTTGTGCCCACTAGAAAATCTAAGCACTTGCAAGTTTAGCAAATAAGGCAAGCTAATGATTCTACTAGAATAACTAATGTGTACTTTGCTAGTCTTGGTTTACCACAAGTACTTATTCATGAGATATTGAAGAGGCTACCCTATATTATAAGTAGCCTAGTGAGGCTACATTGCATGATTCCCAACAATGGAAGTAGCTACAATCTTTGCCCAAGCTCTTATTTGCTTATGTAGGCAATAGAAGATCTACATTGATACATAACCTCAAAGATAGTCCTTGGCTACACCATGGGAGTTGTTGGCTCTCTATGAGGCAAGTTGGGGGATTTTTGGTAGTGCCCAAGTTCTAGTCGGGGAGCTATGAAAAGTGTTTCTCAAGAGTTTTTATATGCATAGTTCAAGTAGTTGACGACATGCACCACAACCAGGAAGGATAAGGGAGTTGAACATGCAATAACTAGATAATAAAGAATATCATGGGACATATAAATTGACCTTCTAGTATGATGTTCATACAAATGCATTTGCATTTATTATACTTGACATTTTAGTTTATAAGTATATTTGAGCAGTCAACTTAAATACTAAGGTTGATGTTAATACATTAGTTACACATATGGTTAGATAGTTAGTTTTAATTAATGTAGTTTAAGTAAATAGTAGTGCAGTCAATAATATGAGTTTAGCTATTTGTAGTTCGTTTAGTTTAGTATAGTTTAGTTAGTTGGTTATTTGTTAACTAGTAGTTTAGTTAATGATATGAGTTTTTGCGAGTTACCTAATAGTTATTTATAATTAGTGCTTGATATTAATTTAGTTATAACTAGTTATTAGTGCAATTTAGTCATAGCAATGGTTTATGTTATCATGATTAGTTGGTTCATTACCATGATCGAAGGCTTAAATCTAGCAGACACAAGCACAAGTTGTAGTTGTTACATGTTATTTCTCAACTTTTACTATGCAAGGTCTTGGCAAGATTATTTCAACAACTGCTCTTACCCTAAAGGTTAACGAAGGTTTACCCATCTCTTCTTGTGATACGTAAAACAATTCAATCATGAAGCGTCAACTATGGATCTTCATGAAGATAGTTTGCAAGTTCAAAAATGACAATTGGTTACATGGGTCTCGAGTAGACCTGTCATGCCAAAAGAAATTTGCTCTTATTTCATGAGGTTGACTGTTTACTGACACTTTAATTGTATGTTCTACAAGGGTTTTGAGACAATAGGGCCTGACATTTGAGCTAAAGAAGGAAAAACAAAAAAAGGCAATGCTCTTGTACGCGATAGTGCACCCTTGTTTTAGCCGCTTGCGTAACTCTATAATTTGCATAACACTAGACGATTACGGGTGGCCATCAAAGGCAAAGACGAGAGCCGCTGGAGTGGGGGTGGATGGTGTGCCCAAGCTCCATTCTGGGCCCCACCCAAGGTCACTCAAAAGCGAGCACGTGTCCCTCCTCTCTTGTTCCACAGCCAATCAAAACGCACTCTATCGGCCTCCAGAAACAAAAAAACGAGATACATACTCTCTCTCTCTCTCTATCACTGTCTTCTCTCTGATTGTGTTCTGATGAAATCAAAATACTGGTCACGAATATCACATCCTGCGCAGGCCAGTGCAGCCATGGCCACCTTCTTCTTCTTCTTTTAGCGTGGCGAATTGGCTTGTGTATTTGCTTCTGACACACAGTAAGCGCGCATCCTATTCACATACGGCTAGCGATTCCTGCTGCCACGATCCCCGTCGAATCCTCTTCCTGTCTCCCGCAGGTTCGAGGTTTGGCTACGGCGGAGGTTTCTAGAAGCACTTGTAGTCGATCGTGTATTACGCACAGCTCAGCTGAGACATGTCAGAGAGCGGCGTAGATGCAAAGCTTGGCTATGGCGGGTGTTTCTAGAAGATCCTGCAGTTGATCGTGTATTACGTGCAGCTCAGCTGAGACATGACAGAGAGCGGCGGCAGCAATGCCGCCCGGAAACGCACATCACTTGCAGAAATAGAAGCAGGCCGCAGAAATCCAGCACGTTCCGTGTGCAATCCGGTCCCCCGATCTAACCCTGCCACACTGAACGAGGTACTTTTGGCTCTTCAAGAGACCAAGGAGGAGAGAGATGTCCGCATCAGAAACCTTTTCGATTTTTTTGACACATCACGGACAGGCTACTTGACTCATGCGAATATTGAGGAAGGCTTCCGTGCTTTAGCCATCCCTACACAGTATAAGTATGCCAAGGACTTGCTGGATGTGTGTGATGCCAACCATGATGGTCAAGTGGATTTTGAAGAGTTCCATCAGTATATGGATGATAAAGAGCTCGAGTTGTACAAAATATTCAGGGAGATAGATGTAAAGCATAACGGTTGCATTCTACCAGAGGAGCTACGTGATGCCTTATATCAAGCAGGTGCTATTTTGTTACTCTGTCTTTATCGTGGTTTGTCATGCATTTTTATCAAACATGTCATATATTGCTGTCATCTGTCATCCTGTAGATGATTGTGCATTTTGCTGCTTCTCGGTGCATTCTTAATGACAGTTTGTATTACATTTTGTATGACATCATTTCTCAGACTGTTGAAGTGCAATTCTGCTAATAGAAGGGGTCTATGAATGAAACATTTTCTTAGTATGGAAGGTTGGTCTTGTGATTCTGGTCAACTAATTGACTTGCAAATTAGGAGTTAAATGACCAAGTATGGAATTTAGTGGCAGCCTTCTCTGAAGTTAGTGTGAACCAATTCCTATGTGCATTGGTGGCTTTAAAAATTGTTAAGGCATTACTTTATTTTCCCCTCATGCTGCAACCACATTCATTCTTTGCATTCTTCCAAAGAGCTTCAGCCTTCAGCTTTCAGTTTCTGTTAAATTATGTTCAAGCCCTGCATATATCCAAGACAGTTAGTTTTAGCAAAGCGTTTTCCTATCTGACATCTAACCTTCCTAATCAACAATGAATATCAGAATCACTTTAGCTCAAAGCTTTGTTGGAAGTGTGGCGGGCTCAAGAGAGGTTCAGAGAGAAAGAGGGAGAGATCGTGTGTTTACATCACCAGGTCATCATGCATGTGCTTAGTAGCAAGACAATGTGAAGCATAAATAAGAGCAATGAGGGACAAACGGAAAGCAACTTGATAATGATGAAGATCACACAACAGCTATCACAAAACGCCCAACAGGTTGTAGCCAAGAGTGAAGCATTGACCAAGAGAGAGTGAACAATGTGTGTAGCACACATGTGGTGTGCCAGTAGACTCAATACGAGCACCTCACTACAGGAACCTTTAAAACACTTTATATAGAGTAGCATACATATTTGTATTGAACAATTTGTAGCACTCGTGTGGTGTGCCAATAGACTCAATACGAGCACCTCTCTACAGGAACCTTTAAAGCACTTTATAGAGTAGCATACATATTTGTATTACCCTTGCCTGATGCTTAGTAAATATTGAGTATAAAGAGACTACAAAGATACAAAGAAGTAAAAAAAATGCTAGAACCATGGATGCTTTAGTCCTATAGAAAATGGTTGTGTCTCGGAGACAGCACAAAGAAGACTCCTCAAGGATGAAGCATGGGATGAAAAACAACTCCCCATAGGTATTGGCTCACTAGGATAGTCCAAGCAAGAGTTGTTCCAAGCTCCAAGTTGAACATGGCAAGGACTAGACTAACGGATCACCTTCAAGCACCATAATTGGATTCCCTCAAGGAAATGAAACAAAAGATACACCCAAGAGATGCCAATCACGAAGCACTCTCAAGGTGAATGTCATATCCACCATAAGAGTGCTCACAAGTAGATGAATCCTCCAATGGTTGCTGAAGGGTTTGCTTTGATGACAAGCCCCTTTGAAGATATCCATTGGATGGAGCACTTGCATCCATAGCTTTTGGTGTAAAAGAGTGGGGATAGATGGGTAGGATACAGGGTTAGCATAGGAATATCCGGTTATGTTAATGGGGTATTCAAGGTGTTGAGAGACTGAATTAGGGCATCAGTTATCAATAATCAAGTCTCTCTTTACCCTTCCTTCTAGCTTTCATGGCTTCCTCTCCCTAACCTAGCCTACCTAACCACTAACTAACTAAGCTACTAACAGCTAACCTACTTACAACTAACTTACAATAACCTACTGGCCAACTTACAACTAAATAACTAATAACTAATCTACCTAACCACTAACTAACTAAGCTACTAACAACTAACATGCTCTCTCTCTCTCTCTCTCTCTCTCTCTCTCTCTCTCTTTCACAACTAAACCTCTTCTTGGCATTCTCTCTTCTTGTCTCTCTCTCTCCTCTCATTAGAGTTGGTATTAGAGCCTTGGTCTTTGGTCCCTCCTTCCTTCTCTTTCCTCATATCCAGTTATATTTTCCAAACCCCAACAACCCCCCCTCCCCCCCCCCCCCCCCCCCCCCCCCCACCCCAAACAAGTCAAAGAGGTACAGAAGGGACAGGAGCTGTAAGAAGCTTTAATGGAGTACCACAAGGTGCTGGCAGCCTTTATTAGAAATCTCATAGGAGCCATGGCCTAGTTGGAGGTACTCAAGTCAAATTTAGCAGCTCATTTTCAACATTGAGCATGTGTGGACATGATGGAGGATAGCTTATCCTCAACTCCAATCCCATGCTCATGGCGCCATGCACCTAATGTGGATGTAAGTCTTGAGCGACTATATAGCTGTTCTCTCGGATCTTCTTCATCTCTATATAGTATTACCAGAAGAAAATCTTGTGATGTGATGACTGAGGCAATCCTGGAGCTGTGCAGCCATTCTACATGAGGAGTTAGATGCTGGTCTACCTGCTCTAGATCTTCTTCATAAAATATCTTTCTAGGAGCTGCAGCCACGCGGTTTGGTCTTTCAATTTGGATCACTATATTTTTATGGTATCGGGCAGGGAAGGGTATCATTGGGCTTAGAGTCATCTTCATTCAGATCATTGAAACCTTTGTTAGCAGGCTTGAGCATGGATGTGCTAATTAGCTGATCATTTTCAAATGGGCTTGCAGCCTTCAGCTTTAATTTACTGACTAGCTCCCCATCGTCTTCATTCTCTTGCTCCGCACCCAGCTGCTGTTGCTTTTATTTCTGGGCGGATTTAGGAACTCTGCAATCGTACCAGATCAGGAATTGTGAATGTTTCTGTATGTTCCTAAAATTGTTCTAACTGTAGAGAGAGCTCTTGCTCTTGGGAGAGTAGCTTATGCCTTGGATGAAGAGATTCATCAAAAGGGATTGATTGGCTGCAATGCTGGCTATCGCACCAGAATCTGTGGTGCTACCTGTTGCACCAGAAAGAGTGTTTCTGTGAAATTTACCTTTGCTTTTGGCCCATGAATCTTCTGAGCAACAACATGATAGGCTTGGGCCACTTCTCCAACAATGTCAAATGTGCCCAGCCAATACTCTTGATCCTTTCTTTGGATCTTGTATTTCTGCTGCCCATTTCCTTTAATCCGACCATGCTAACAGAGATCAGGTTGCTCTCAATTGTTGTGTAATTAGTCGGATCCAAAAGCAGCCAGTAAGCTAGAAGTTCATTTCATTCAGCTTCCTCAAAAGAAGCTCCGAGTAACCATGTTGATCTCTACAACAAAGCCATTGGAAAGGCTGAATAAGGCATATTGAGAGAGGTAATTCCTAACAGCACAGATTCCAGACTGGCTGCTATTACTAGTGAGCACTCTTGCAGAGAAACTTACAGAATGTGAAGACAGAGGTGAGGTTGGAGATAGATGATCAACATTCATATCATTGCAGCTGTGGGAAGTGCTGAACTGGTTCAGTTAAACAAAAGTGTTGTGCCACCAAACGATTGATTTGGTGTGGAGAAGAACAAGCCTAATGCCTGGGCCTTACCAAACTAAGAAGTGAAAGAACTTGTGCCAACATTGAATAAGCTAGACCCTCCCCCAGAGCTAAACACAGAGGCAGGTGATCCAAATGTTGAGGATCCAGCTGCAAATCATGTTCATTATTCAGTGGGCAAACCAATGTAAAGCATTTGTGATCAGGAAACCGTGCATCGAGAATGGCAGGTCTGCAAAAATTCTTGAAATGCCCACTCTGAGTCAACCCAAGGGATTGGGAATGGATTGAGACACGCAGTGAGCCAGTGCTGGCTTGAACAGAAGAGAGCGTATCAGTTAGACTCCATTTTCTTCTCAAACAGTCTTGACAGATTGAGGCTTCAATTCAGCAAAACAAGTTCGAAGGCATTCAACAATGTTGGTTTCTTTAACTATTTTTTCTCTGTCACGAATTGGTCATTAGAGTCATTGAACAGAACACAGTGCTCCCATTTCCAGCCAAACAGGCAGCATCCTCATCCTCGGACTAGTGCTTTGAAGATCAACACCACCACTCTGGGTCCTCTGGTGTTGCATCTCAGAGCAGCTGCTGTTCTTGGCCACTCTCTTCGCCTTACTATTTTTCTTTGATTGTACTGACAGAAGGATCTTTAGAGCAGAGCAAGATGACTGAATGCATGAAGGAGCCACACAAAGTGGTATGATGTAGGCAGGCTCCAAGCAGATCAAACGAGAAGCTCTCTGAACTTCCAATTTATGAGAGGTCTTGCATGGCCACAATCCCATAAGATTTATCATGTCCATCCCCCTATTTTGAGCTGAACATAAGTGGGTTAGAGGTCCTGCTTGCAATGGCAATGACCAGAATCCAATGAGCTGAATACTGTGTTCCAGCAAAAAATAAAGCATGAAGCCACGTTGTGGCTATTTGTAGCATTTTTCCTCGTTCTTGGAAAGATATATCATTCTCATGAATTCTGCACCTTGCCTTCCCATAATGAAATTGGGAGCTACAGATTGTTTGGGGAAACAATCTTTTGGTCCAGCTCTGTAGATTTACAAACCTTGCTAAGTACAATCAATATGCCAGTTTGAACCAGGTCGTCAGCAAGCCTCATAATTTTCAAAGGCCGCAAGTGTCCCAAAGGTTGAAAAAGGAGTGATGAACCTCTTGCAGGTAATAATCCTGCCCTGAAGATGATTCTCTTCTATCCCTTCATCATCCACAAAATTGATGCTTTGCTTGTAGCTCTTAAGGGGGAGCCATTTGAGGAAACTATGTGGTCCACTACCTACGTGCAGAAGTTGATGGTGCTATTATTTAAAAGCAACCAACGATTGAATTACTGCACCAAAGCTCACTTACCAGCTTGTGGTACCACTCCATGATAATCAAGTGATTGAGAAGTTGAAACTGCAGGAAGTGCCATCTTTCGTGGTATTTTAGACATGAGCAGTGTTGCAGCAACTCCCTCTCCTAAGATGTGTTAGTGCTGTATGAGACAACAATGCTATTGTCTATGAGAGTGATGCAAACCCAGGTAGAGGTGTGTTAGATGTTGCTAAATCTGATGTGACCGCTGTTGTCACTAAGGAATCCCTAGTATTGAAGAGGGAGAGACTTGGCTGTAGCAAAGGTACTATATAACTCACAACAATTGTTACTAACAAGTGTTTGACCTGAATGAGGGGTGAAAATGCAAGTGTGGACAGCTTGAAATTCAGATTTGTAGATTTGTCTGCATGGCTATGAAACTGGAGATTGCTTGGAACATCGAGGAGTGGTAGCAGTAGTGAGCAACAACAAAATCAACTTAGTCATGGCTCCTCGTTCTTACTCCCTCTTGGCATCCCAAAATGAATGCATTGAATGCTACTCTATGGCGACGTGAAGCTCTCAGGGCTGCGAGAGACAGCCAACTAATTGAGCAACACAGTGAATTAATGTTTAAGATGGACCGAGTGATCTCAGCCATCTTAGCCACCAATACTCAAGCCAAGGCAACCAATGACAATTGCAACCCTTACAACTCAAGTTACTCAAATGGTAGCACTTAAAAGGATGGATCAGCACGATTATGAGCAACAGCATGGGCATTCTCATGGAAATTACGAGTACCATGATCATTGGTATGGGTCTAATGAGCAAAGGCAGCAGCTTGTGCCTACTTATGGTCAACATGCATATGATGATTGTGCATATTATGAGCAGCAACATGCATTTGCTGACTATGCACGTTCTTATGAGTTGCATTATGGTCACTGGAATGGACAACCATCTAGGTAGTCTTACGTACATGGGCAGCATCATGCAAATGCATATGAGTATGTACACGGTGAGCAACATCACCATCAGCAACGGAGTGCTCTATATCATTAGCCACTTGATCATTACTATGAGCAACATGAGCATCCTTATGAGCAACATGATGCCTCTAACGGACAATGCCATGATGAGGGCATCTCGCTGTAACTTCATGAGAAGGAGCCCCTTCAATCCAAGCCTCTTAACTTTGATGGCCCAGTAGTAGCCACGAATGTAGGGCTTATGGACATGCAATGCCTAGGGGTTGATGCAGTGAGTGTAGTGGTGATTGTAGCCTCATTTGCTCCAGTCCTACGTGGCACAGTGGTTCCTGATGAGTTTATGAACGAGTCAATGCATGCTATCGTGCAGGTCATTGCAGATCTTGTGCCACAATCAGTGCTTGAGGATGACACTATGAGTCACTTATATGATATAGTGGATGTATTGGATCATAATTATCCTTTTGACCTTGGTGGTAGTGTAGAGACCCATGCTTGTATGGATGAGCCTTATGCTTTTGATGCTTACCATGTAGGTTATCCATTTGATCGTGGGGGAAGGAATGGTTCGGAAAAGCCCTACCTTGATCAGCATTTCACTAGTGCAACCCCTACCCTTTTATTTCAAGGGTGCGATTTTGACTGAGGATTAGCTAACTTTGCCCTACTTTGAACTGCAGATAACTTACAGACAATACATTGTTTTAGAACAGTTTCTACCCTACATTAATGACAATCAAGTGTCACCTATGGGTTGAAAGTATGCTTCATGAGTTTCGTTTTGACATGTCACACGCCTCAATCGAAGCTACCCATAGAAAGTTATGACCAATTTTCTCCAGCAGACCTGTTTTGGACAGCATACTGTCCGCTGTTTGTCAGCCCCTAATTGTCAAGAATTGGTGGCCAAACTCATATGCTATCAACTTGCACATGTATGCATCCTATACACATTCGTTGTGCCCCAATTCCATATGAGATTGTACTTTCCCATACCTATATTATCCTTTGAAATGCTGAACAGAGTAGTACTCTGCAACCCCCCTCTCCTATGAGCCACACCCACCAATAAGTCCTCTTTTTGTTTTTGAGGGCAAAAACCTTTAGGGTTGGGATGGAATATAAAAGAGTGGGGATAGATGGGTAGGACATGAGGTTAGCATGGGAATACCTGGTTACACTGATGGGGTATTAAAAGTGTTGAAAGATCAAATTAGGGCATAAGTTATTATTAATAATCAAGTCTCTCTTTACCCTTTCTTCTAGCTTTCATGGCTTCCTCTCCTTCTTTCTCCTCTTCTTGGCATTCTCTCTTCTTCCTGTATTTTCTCTCTCCTCCTAGTCTATCTCTTTCCTATTCTTCCTCTTTCTCTCTCTTCTGCTCATTCTCTCTCTCCTCTCACCCTCCATTACGTATGGGAATAGGGAACAAGGAATAGAGAATAGGAATGAAGAACGCTATAGGAATGAGAAGGCTCCATTCAGGGAATGGGGAGGAAATGTGACATTAAAACATAGGAAAATCTAGGAATTTTTCACAATGCTGAAATAAGCACTTCACAAGTATTCAAATACACTCTAAAAGCATGCTCTAAAGATCACATTGTACTATTAAAAACAAAGTAAATGGTGTATTGTGCATGAAGACTAGTTGATGCTACAAAATGAGTGCATAGTACATAAAAAAGTCATAAAGGTAGAGAAACCTTGAAGGCTGAAGTATGTATCATGAAAGATCCAAGGCCCAAGTGGTAAGGCCAATGGTAGATACAAATGACAATGAACATACTAAATATGATAGATCATAAGACATAGATGGCAAGCTTGAGCCACAAGTTGCATTTGTCAAGCCTCAAGCCTCTAGGGCTGTTGGGCTCCTTCAAGATGTCCATAATAGCTTTCTCATCTCCCCCCTCATTTTTGGCCTCCACGATTGCCTTCTCAATTCCCTCCACACGCTCTCTCATACTTGCTCTTTCTCTTGCTCCATCTCTCATTGAGTAGGGCAAAGGGGCCAATAGAGTTTCATCTAACAATCTTCCATTGTAACTTTTTTGGCCTCATCTCCCACCTCATTTTTGGCCTCCACGATTGCCTTCTCAATTCCCTCCATAGGCTTTCTCATGCTTGCTCTTTCTCTGCATTCCACCATGTTACATGGGTGCATAGTGTCTACAAGGTGCAATGAATGCACAACAGGCTGAACCTATGAGTGGGAAGTGGAAATGAATAATGAACATGGGGTGAATAGAGAAGAAGGAGAAAAGAGAAACTCAATGAAATGAAGTAACAAAATTGACAAAAATTTGAATGATACAAGGTTGGTCTCAATAAGCCCCTACATGCACTATAGAGCATCGATGAGGGCAACTATAAATAAAACAAAATAGGAGAGGCAGCTATAAATAAGACAAAATGCTAAGGCTGCATGTTGGACCATTCTAAAATGTTTAAAATGCCTAATAAAACATAGTAAATGCTGCCCATGATTGAACTAATGTCCACCTTGCCTATGGAAAGGGGGACATTGCTCATGGGAAGAAATGCCTACCCAAAAATGAGGGAAAGAGGTTGGGAAGTGTTAAATGCAAGAGTGTACCTCCACTTAATGTGTTTGGGACAAATGAAATGACAGACAAATACATAGCCAAAGCTCCTAATGTCCTTGTTTGACTCAGATTGAGGCTCACAAGCAGGAGATGACCCATGATGCCTGGGCACAAAGTTTCATGTTTGGTAATGCATTTGCATCCCACGGTGCTTATGAGGCTCAACGAATGAGTGTTGGTCATGCAAATGCTTCTTTTGGAGTTGGTCATGATGCAAATACAAGAAATGTACCCTTTTTGCAATAGCTAATGTATAATAACTTGACACCCGAAAGGGCAACAAAAGACTATGATGAGGGTGGAAAAGGACTAATGTTTGAGTTCTTCAATGGTACACAAGATAGGCTAAAAGCTTTGACTTTCATTCAGCTGTTTGAATCGTCCTATTCAGGAGGCAACTTTGCCAAATCCTCTATGATGCAAAAGGCAACCACTTTCTCCAAGGTGAATGCATTGGAGTGGTGGTCCATGCTCCTAATGTAAGGTAGAGTATGGTCAACATGCATACAATTCAAGAAAATTTTGACATTGAATTGGTTGACTAGTATATTGGAGGTGAATAATATGTAGGCTAATTGTGAAATGTATTTCACTAGCACTAAAACACGAAATATCTAAAACGTTTCAGTGAAATGTGAAACACAAGTAAAATACATGACTAAATTTACATTTTTTAAATGGAAAATTATTATTATTTATTACTCTTTTGAGAGTTTTTAGATACTCTACATATAGGATAGACATCATTTGTTGACATGAAACAACTTGCATGGTATAAATATGTAAGTTGCAACTCTTTATTCGTAAAGAAATCTATCTCATATATATTATTCAATCGTTTTACTTGGCGTTTTGCTTGGGACTTGCTCAAAGGTGAAATGTTTCAATTTGAAATGCAACGTTTCAGAGATGAAACATTCCGGGGGAGAAACATTTCGCGGTTACCTTGACATTATGACAGCTTGAAACAAGCTTGATGCAACACAATAAAAAATTAAAAGGAGCAGTTCTGAAAATCACGCTGAAAAGAGGTCAAAACAGTAAGAAAAGGGATGCCCAATCACACAACATGGGGAATTAAGGGCTGCAAATAAATGCTTTGTTTGTGAACAGGAGAATCACATGGTCAAGAACTGTCCCAATAGACAACAAGTTTGAAAATCACAAAATCAAGGAGATCGCAAAGGAAAGAAAACTAAAACATCAATTGGATTGATGCAGATGTTGTTATTGATCAGCCCAATGATAGTACTACTGAGTTATATAGATCTTAGGTCAAAATCAATGATAGCCAACTTTATCTCCATGGACATGGTAGTCCATCTAGACCTCAAAGACGATGAGATGGGACCCATGGGAGAAGTTGGTATGGCGTACAAGGGCCATGCAAAGCCTATCACACCACTCATTGGGAAGCTTCGCTTGCAAATTCAAGGATAAGTGGACAACAAAGAGCTTTTCATCACATCTCTTGAGGGTTGTGATGTCTTGCTTGGTATACCTTGGTGCCATCATGTGCATGCAGTGATTGATTTGCATGCTAAAGTGATAACTATTCAGCATAAAGGCAAAGCCCATACCTTGGATGTCAAATTGAAAGGGAAATCTGTCCCTGTTGTATCAATTGCAACTATTTCTAAAGTAATGAAAAATCACCTTTCAATATACTTGGTTTTCACTTAGGATAAGGTTGATAATGAAAATGTTGGGAACATGTCCATGTTAGAGAAGCATTGCATTTCATTTCTAGAAATGTAAGCTAATTGCTTTCTCAGTCACTTCCAAGGCAGCTACCGCCTCAAAGGCCAAAAGATCATGGCATAGAGCTTATCCCTAGAAGTAGTCCTCCTAACAAGCCACCCTACAAGGTGAGTGTAGTCGAGTAGTAGGAGATAATGAGTCACACATGATTGCTAACACTCCTTAGATCTTGGATGTGGCGGATGTTATGTGCACGGCAAGTGCTCTTCAAGAGCAAGGAGGTCACTCTCGCAACTTATAAGAAAAGAACTGGAAAGATAAATTGAACTAGAACTTGATTGCGGGATAACTCGATTACAAGAGAATGCTTACAAGAGCTTGGCTTGATTACAAGACAAGGCTTGATACAAGACAAGGCTTGATACAAGACAAGACTAGAATAAGACAAGAATTGGAAGAGAACTTACGTCGCAGGAGCCTCACAATTGGTGTTGGCAAGACTGAAGGGCTTGTAGCCCATGACACATATTTATACTATAGCTTAGGGAGGTTAAGCAGAACACATGTCGTTACAACAAGATGCCACATGGCATGACATGCATATTGACACATGGCATGTTGACATCAGTGATGACATAAGCAATAATGCAGATATCTTTTAGAATGTTCTAGAATCTTCTAGAAACTTTATGGAACCATGGGCTGTCCCAACTTGCATATGAACCAAGGGTTGTCCTTGCTTGAGTGTTCGTTATATTTCCTCCCCTTCTAGCACCAAGTTCCATGAGGGGTGGCGGTATGCTTTTGAATAGGCCTTGGCTTGGTTGGGTATTGAAGATGAAATTTGCAAACCTTAATAGGAGCTCTTTGAAGATGTGAAGCTGGTTCCCATGTTCATTCACTCACATCATAATCCTTCTAACAGACAAGATACTGCAACTAGGATTTTGTCTACTTATATTCTTGGCGATCTTCGATTATGATTGGAGGCAATGGCTTTGGTACTCTTCTAGGGATATTGGATATGTGACATGGCTCCAAGACCGATACATGGAATATAGGATGGATTTTCATGGATTGGGAGAGTTGGAGACGATGATTGGATTTACTTGGCCAAGAATCTTGAAGGGCCTAAGGTGTTGTTACTCCAGTTTTTGGGAGGGTAAGGAAAGCGTAGATCACATCGAAGTATCCAAACTTGATCTCCAATTTTGTATGATGGATGTTGCATTCAAAGCTTATTTGCATTTCTTTTATATTTCTCTTGAGCTTGTTTGATTTTTGCTTGCAACTCTTTATGAATATCAAAGAGGTGTTGAGTTAAGTCTGTAGCAGCTAATTCTTCTCTTGTGATCTTACATGATAGTCTATCCTTGAATGGTGCTAACTGAGTGGAGGCATGGGAGGAATCATTGTATGCAAACTTAGTAAGGGGTAATAGATCCACCGAATTGTCTTGATGATAGTTGATTGTGCATCTAAGGCATTGCTTAAAGACTTGATTCACTCTTTTTATTTGTCTGTCACTCTGTGGGCGATTGGTTGAAGAAAGGTTCACTTGTACTCCCATAAGTTTAAAGAGGTTTCTCCAAAACCCAGACATAAACTAGGGACCTTGATCACAGACAATATCATCAGGTGACCCGTGGTGCCGATATACTTGTTTGAGGAAAAACCTTGATGTCCCTTCTTCATTGATACTCTTGGGTGTTGGGATAAATTGTGCCATTTTTGTGAATCGATCAACCACCACCAAGATAGAATTATAAAGACAATAACATGATGTGACATGCCTTGTTGTCTTATGACTTTGTGAGCTTTTGTGTACCTTTGTGACTAATTTGTGTCATGATCACTGTATCAATCTTGGGATAAGGTAGTGTAAAGAAATACTCTGACACAGAAACGCAAATAACAATCGTACGATAAAGCATAGATTGATAAAGGAACTGAGTTAGGGTTAGGGTAACTCAGAGACAATGAACACAGAAAATAACTGAAGTGGTATAACTGCTGAATATACAATGCTCATGCAGCAAACACACTATACAGTGAATGAATACTAAACCTCGAACTCTTGTATCTCAAGGATCAAGGCAGGGGTAATGAGCTGGAGAGTGTGTCGCACTCCGAACGGATCTTGAATTGCAGTAAGACAGCCTCCGGATGTTGAACACAAGCAAACATAGCAATGAGAAGCTAGATTTGATGCAGATAACAATGAGGAGAGAGAAAGACTAAAAACGCAGGCAAGACAGCTTGCAAGAGAGAGAAAGACTAAAAACGTAGGTAAGACAGCCTGCAGGAGAGAGAAAACTGCCAAACGCAGGCCGGACAGCTTGCAAGAGAGAGAAAACTGCCAAACGCAGGCCGGACAGCCTAGCGATAGACTGTAGAAGCTGGGCGACAGCTGGAGGAGAGAGTAAACTGCCAAACGCAGGCTGTAGATGACGTGGCAGGCAGTACGGTAGCAGGTCTGTGCAGGAACAACAGTCGCCTGGCTTGGATCAGCTCCAAACTGTGAGAAGAGGGCTAGAAATCAGGCGCCAGCTAATGTAGACAGCTTTGGCTAAGATGTCCTCTGTGAACAGTGTGGGCAGCAATCTGAAACATCTAAAATCTGCAAAAATGAGATTGAAGGATGAATGGAGGGCAGCATACGTATTTATAGAAAGTTTGGGCTCTCCCAAGTGGGTTTGTACTTATGGGACACAAAAACTTTCTAGGATCGCGTTTCTTTCAAATAAACAAGGTTTCTTCATCAATTAAGCAAGTTTTGGGGTTGTTTAAGTAAAGCTAATGCATTTTTAGCTCAACAGGTAGTTCAGCAATGAAGACCATGGATAAGGATGACCATGGCTTACTTGGAGGAGGTAATGGTTGAAGAAGGCCATGAGGTTGATGACGAGGGACTTTAGCTCAATTGCACGGATCACAAGAACGCACAAAGTCCTTGACTAGTTTCCACATTTATGGCCACCAAAAATCCCTCGAAATCAGCTCAATTATCTTGTTAATCCCAAAATGCCCTACTAAGGGGAGATCATGTCTCTTTTTGAGTATATTCACTTGCAAAGGACTGGAAGGAATATAGAGGAGTCCTTTATAATAGATCAGCCCATCAATATTGTGGAAATCCCTTTGAGTTTGTTCTTGGCCTTGATGAAATTGCCTCTTTGTGTCCTTGGTAAATGAGTCTTTTGTTATTTCCTTTTAACAAGAACTCAAAGTCTTTTGGGGCTTTGCTGATAATTGCCGTTAACTTTAGTTGCTTAGGTTTCAAGATTACTGAATTCTGTTGGTCATGGGCTGCTTCCCTCGCTTCAATGGATCAGCATGGATGAGAATGGTGTTGGGATGTAAAGGTCCTTTATTCACCTCGGTGTATTGTACACATGTATCATTATATTGTTTATGTGAATACACCCTTACGTACCCGAAGTATAAATACATTTTATTCTTTGTGTACCAACACATTGTTGGTACACTCAAATCAGATCGTACTCTCTCTGTCACTCTCACTCATTCACTTGCACACTTCTGCTCTAGCGCACTCTCAACAACTGGTATTAGAGCATAGGTTGTGCACGCTTCCCAAGACCAGCAGGTAGCAGGCGACTAGTAGGTAGGCTGTAGCTCAACAAGTCATGTGTGGAAGACCAGCGGGCAATCAAGCTTAAGACATGTAGGTGCAGTTGACATACGACACGGAGGTAGCAAACGAACAAGTCATAAGAAGATGCGTGCGGTGTCGCAGTGCATAGAGTTAAAGGTCACCACAGGGGTTTGGCAAGAAAACTAGACAAGATAGATAGAGATGTGTCTTCAAGAGATAAGCAGATTACATTGAATGTTTAAAGGTTTAAGAGGTACTTCACGGTCAATCATAGGGGTTTGAGAGAGAAGAATGTATGGGGGTTCAAAAGCTTAGACTCCGGAGATGGTAGAGATAAGAGAAGGGTTGAAGGTTTCAAGCCAAGTTCTTGAAGATGTTAATAGAGCTTCCAACTGCATGTTCTTAGAAAAGATCACAAGAGTATTATGTCATAAGTTCTAACTCAAATCAAGCTTGTTTTCTTGACTGTAAGAGCAATCACAAATCATAAAATCAAGTACAATATGGTGTCATGTATCATAAACAACTCTGCATCCCATCATTCATACATGATGCCATAGCATGAATCAACTTTGCATGATTACATTCAATGTAGACTGTTAGGGACAAAAGCTTATGAGTCAATTACAAGGCTTGTAGGGCAAAGAGACCTGCTTCAAGAGAGCTTCAAATTGAGTTTCTGATAAGGATAAGTTACCATAGCCAAGAAATAAGAGAAAAAGCTCCTCTTAATTTAACTCAAATCATCTATGAATGATTTACAAACATTGCCCTGCCATAGGGGCACATAATTCTTGTATATTTTGACAAGATGTCTTCTGTAGAGTAAGAAATGAATTAAAATAACACTATTATAGCTGATTCTCTGAATATGACTGAGGATATTGGCCCCAAATCAGCCCAAATATGTTCCGGAATTCACCTCTTATGATAGCATAAACTTCCCCTAACACGGTGTCGATGCGTTTGGTGTCGAAAGTCTACCACGGGGATAAGAGATAGCAGGGTGAAAGGAGATTCAGGGAGAGGAGTAGACGGAAGAGAAGGGGTTCGAAGAAATAGAAGATGTAGAACACAGAAAGAAATAGAAAATGTAGAAGAATACTAGTAGAGATGAAACCTGTCAGTTTATTTTTGCATTATGAGAAGATAAAACTATTGTAGACAAAAACGTGTATAAAATAATACCTTCCTCTATGCTGATCAGATTGCCAATCTGATGCTTCCATTGGCTTCGAAAGGAGGGTAATATATCAGCACACCTGGCCAGAATTCTGTCAGATCACTCCCTTTTCATCTCCCACTTCAGAGTGTTGTTCATTGACTGAAAACAGCGATTGCACGTCATGCGATTTCGCTAATCTTTCTTTTTACATAAAATCCTCTCAAAATAGCTGAATGTTACATGCTTTCTTTTACATGTTATCCTAATCTAGAAGTTGTCTACATTTTTATGAATTTTTACAAGAGATAATATCTAAAATATCAAAAATTGGCTAAAACTTGTCCAAAAATCTAATATTTTTGAACCACGGATACTAACACTAATGCCTAAAGTGGCATTGTCTCTCTAGATCTATAAGGAAGCCGCACTCTAGAGTTTTTCACACGATGTGCGTGTAGCGGCACGACATCCACCCCCTCCTAACCTGCACATCCTTTGGCATGTACCAAAGTCTTACGGATCTGTAGTGTCAGAAGAAGTATCTTCTGCTATGTCAATGTTTTCATCTTCTGCCTCTTCTTCTTCCTCTATGTCTTCATGCTTTTAAATTATATCAAAGTCTTCTAACTCATATGTTGAACTTTCTCTTCGTTTGAAGAGCTTGATTTTTTTTCCAGCTACGGGTATCTTCATGCTTGTCCCATCCAATTTAGCCAATGAATATGTGGCATTGTCATGAACAACCTTTACCACATACGGGCCAAACCAACGCTTTACCATCTTCCTAGAAGCAATGTATTGATTATCTAAGCTGCTGTCATAGACAAGCACCCAGTCATTTTCTTGGATAGCTCTTGGCCAAAGTCGATGTTGTCTATCAAATCTTCTTTTGTTTTTTAGTCTTGCTGTTTTTAACTTCTTAATAGCTGCTTGAACATCTTTAGGCCTTCTTTCTAGTTGCCATATACGCAAAGTCAGTAACTCTTCTCTACTGATGCCTTCCTCCCAAGGTAGAAGATTCCATGTGAGAATAGATTCTTCAATTGGCATAATTGGTTGTTGTCCATACATAAGTTCAGCTGGCATATAGCCAGTCATTGTACTATGAGTAGTCCGGTCAGCCCATAATGCAAAAGGTAGCATTTTAGGCCATTCTTTGATCTTTCCTCTACAAGACTTTGCTAGAGCTTTGAGAATAGGTTGATGTTCTCTCTCACTCTTTCCATTGCCTTTAGGATTATAGACTGATGTCAAAGCCAAGTTGATACCCAATTGAGCAAAGAAGTTGCGTGCCTCATCGGCATCCAATTCTCCTCTATGTGCGGTTACCTTGCCAACACAACCATATCTGCAAAATACTTCTTCAGGCAAAAATCGACAAACAGCTTGAGTGGTTTTGGTTGTTAAAGCTTTACCTTCAACTTGATTGGTTAGATATTCTCTTGCAAGTACTGAATACCGCATATTCCATATCCATGTAGGCATGGTTACAAGATCAATAATCCATCTATAATGTATAGACAAGGGATAAGTTGGTTGTAACCCATCTCGATGCTTGACCATAGAATACATCTGACACACATAACAGGTTTCAACAAAATGCTCTATATCTCGATACATGTTCTACCACCAGTATTTTTCTTTGACTTTAATAAAGGTTCTCCATATATCTCTATGGCTAGCCCACAAGCTTTCATGAAATTCCTTCATTACTTGTAGTTGCAACCTTTTATTACCTAAAACTTAGATAGGCGCTCCTTCTTCTTTGCGTGCTTTCATAGATGCCCATTTGTAAGAAAGAAGCCATAAGCTTTCCTCTTAATATGCTTGAACTCTTCATCAGTCCAAGTCTCTTTCTCTTCATTGTGCTCAAATATTGGCCGATCTTCAACCAATCCTCTTCGTAATCTTCTTCAAGGAAACGAACTAGAACTTGAGCAATGCAATGAGCATGCTGGCTTCTAGTTGACCACCCTTCTTTCATAGATAAATCTTTGATCTTTGTTACTGTATGCTGATTTACAGCAGTATCTTTTCCTATTCTTACTGTACTTAATGCTATACTATTAAAAAGATTAGCTTCACCTGCAAGATTTAGCTTTGGGTTTGTATATGCAGCAAGTGAAAAGGTACTTTCAGTAGCCATGGAATGAAATTCAGCAAGTATAGATTCTTTAGCTTCATCTTCTTTCATCAGCTCTTCTTAATTGTTATATCTTGCACGTGACAGCATGTCAGCAATTGTATTCGCCTTTTCTGCAATATGCTTTAATTCGGGGTTGAGAGATTTAATATATGCAATCCATCTTAGCATAGCAATATCGGGTGTAGAGTAGTTGGCAATCATGCCCAAGAGTGGAAGACAATCGGTTTCTACCACTATGGAAGCACCTATAAAGTATTCACGATCACACTTTAATGCTGTTACAACTCCCCACAATTCCCTTTTTACTTGTGCATACTTTCTTTGACGTTCATTGAGAACCTTTGCTCCAAAATGAATTGCATACCTTTTATCTTCAAGGTCTTCTTGGCCAACAGCCCATCCTATCCCAATGGGACTTGTATCCACAGTAAGGATGATGGGTTGACCATTTAAATAATTAGCCCTTTTGCGAGTAGGGGCTGAAATTAACAACTTCTTTAGTATGCGTATAGTGAGAGTATGCTCTTTCCCCCAAGAGAATCTTTAGTCTTTTCATAATAATTGATAGAGATTTTCGGCTACATGAGCAAAATGTGGTATCCATACGAGATAGAATACACATGCACCGAGAAACCTTCTCACCTCTGAAATATTTGTGCATTTTTCTTGCATTTTGCTGATGGCATCTATCTTGATTAGTGAAGGTTTACGTCCGTAGGGGCCACACAGATGTCCAACCACTAAAACTTCTTCTACTTCAAAATCGACTTAGCTTCAGAAAGGGTAAGATGTACCTCTTCTAGCCTTGTCAAAATCCTGTCACAATCATGAATATGGTTAACTACAAATGTCCTGCAGCCATCTTTGTCAAGCGCCTTATTCTTTTCATAGACTTCATATCCCTTGATAGGTACATCATCAAGAAATGGAAGAGTAAGTTGTGGAATAAAGTCCCTTAAGACTTTGTGCATGGCATTTATCATATGGGCTACGGAGTTTGTTGCACCTTGTGGTAGAGTGTACATGCGGACCAATCCAAGAGGTGTCTTCATTGTGGTAATATCTCGGCTTTCTAATGAAAGCTGAAATTGGTCATATCTTGAATATAGGTCGCCCATAGAATAAATTGCTCTACTTGCAAAAGCTTCAGCAAACTCATCAACAATTGGACCCGAACTAACATTTCGGATTGTGACACGATTAACAGGCTGTGGATCTTGAATGAATCTTAAGGATCCATTTTTCTTGGGCACGGTAAACCATCGATTTGAATAAGGTGTTGAAGAAGATTCTAAAATCTTCATTCTGATCTTCTCATTTAGAAGTTTCAATAATTTGGGCAAATGCACCTTTGGAACGGGAATGGGCTTGAGGTTCCAAGGCACATGTGGGACTATAAAAATGACCATAGGAGCCATAATATTTGGATCCACACAGCCTATTTCACTTGGCTGAAATGCAAAAGCTTTTCCATGTTTCATTAGCATTTGTATAAAAGAGTGTTTTTCGGCTGGCGAAAGGAAAGAATTTTCACCTATTTTGAGCTCTTTTATACTTTCAGATGTGAACTTGCTTGACGGGAGTTTGCACGTGGAATCACAGGCTTCAGATTTGTGCAAATTTGAGCCTGGAAATTTGGTGCTTTTTTCAGATTTGATGCTGTTTATACTTGACAGTGACATTTGTGTCAGAAATTGCAAACATTGTGCATGCTGACCTTAGTTACATTGGGGATTTTGCCAAATTTGTTGGAATTTTGCTCATTCGAGTAAAATTTCTTGACATTGGATCTGAAAAATTGGGGTTTTTCATGTATTGATGAAATTTTGCTTAGCTGGGTCAAATTGGCTGACTTTTACGCACTGTTGGACTTGGAAATTTGGGATTTTGTTCAGATTTTGGTAAATTTCTGCAATATTTGCCCGTGTGGTGGTTGGTTTATGTAAAAACAGCAGAGATTTATTTCTGGTTAGGCAAGAACAACAGTGTATTTGTTGGTTCAGCTTGTGCTCTTGCAGTTCAGTGCATTTACACTTGTGTTTGTGATAAAAATGGCAGTAACTTCTTCTAGTTATGACATTAAGAGTTTGATGGAAATCAAACGGTTTGATGGTCAGGCCTTTGACCATTGGAAAGATCGTATGCATGGCATATTGATCTTAAAGGATTGTGAGGATGCTTTGCAAGAAGATAAACCCGCACAAATGTCTGATACAGATTGGGTCAAAGTCAACAAAAAGGTTGTGGCTTATATAAAGATGGGTGTCACTGATGACATTTTGACATACATTAAGGGCTTAGATACTGGTCATGCAATATGGGAGAAGTTAAAAACTACCTATGAGATCACCACACTTGTTAATCACGTGTATTTAATGCGCAAGTTGGTACAAGCCTGCATTTGAGAACTTAGAGTGCATTTACTGGTATTTTAAATCAGCTCAAGGATGCAAATTTGGATTTTGATGATAAGTTGAGGGCGATCTTTTTGATCATAACACTGCCTGATTCCTGGGGGACCTTGGTGGTTTCTCTTAGTAATAATCCCAATCTCTCGTACGATGGTGTAAGGGGTTCAATCTTGAATGAAGAAATTAGACGTAAGTCTAGTGGAGAAGGCTTGCTGATTCAGCTTACAATGTTAGAGATAGGGCTGAAAAGAAAAATGCAAATGCTGAACAGAGAAGCAGAAGCGTGATGTTACTTGCTATTAGTGTGGTCGGAAGGGCCACAAGAAACCTGATTGCAGGTACTACAAGAAGAAACAAGAGAGAAAGAAGAATGCAAGAGACAAAAAGAACAAAGAGGATAAGATTGATGTATATGAGGCAGTGGAAGGCAAGGAAAAGCCCAATGTGGCCTCTAGTGTAGTCATAGATGAGCTCTCGAATGCAGAGGCTGATGTATTATGTGCAGTAGATTATGATGCCCTTGTATATTACATGCATGATATGCAGATTACCAAGGCTGATGTGATTGATGCACTTTTGTCAGTTGATAATGGTGTCATTCAGACTTGGATTGTAGACTTTGGTGCCTCTTTCCATGTAACTCCTTACTTGGAGTGTTTTACTATGTTCAATGCAAGCAATTATGGAAAAGTATATCTTGGAAATAACCATGCTTGTAGCATTGATGGGATAGGCAGTGTACACATGTCTTTGGATAATGGGCAAGAGCTTGTGTTGAAAGATGTTAGATATGTGCTTGGCATCAAGAAGAGTTTACTATCTGTTGGACAGCTTGACTTGCATGGTTATACTATATTGTTTGGTGGTGGTTTGTGGAAATTGAAAAAGGGTTCCATGTTGATTGCAAAAGGAACCAAGAAGGCACTTTGTATTGTTTGCACTGTAAAGCTTTGAATGGCAAGTTTCTTGCAGTTGCTGAAATTGGCTGTCATTTGGAGTTGTGGCATAAGAGATTAGGCCATATGAGCCAAAAAGGACTTGATGTCCTTACCTCTTTGAAGAGGGTTGATAGAAAAGGCTCTAAACTTGATTTTTGTAATGACTATCAGTTTGGAAAGCAAATGAAAAATTCATTTTACTCTGGTGTCTCCCGTAAGTCGAATATTTTGGACTTGGTGCATTTTGATGTATGTAGTATGCCCGTGAAATCGTTGGGTGGTGCTGCATATTTTGTCTCTTTTATTGATGATTGTTCTAGGAAGGTTTAGGTTTATTTGTTGGAAAAGAAAAGCGAAGTGTTTGCTGTTTTTAAAACATTTCATGCATTTGTGACCACTTAGACAGGTAGAAAACTGAAATGCTTGAGAATTGATAATGGGGGTGAGTTCACATCTACTGAGTTTAAGTCTTTTTGTGACTTGTATGGAATCAAGAGGGAGCTTATAGCTCCTTACAACCCTTCTTCAAATGGGGTGGTTGAAAGATACAATAGGACTTTATGTGAAAGAGTGCAGTGCATGTTGTCCACTGCTAATCTCCCTCATGAATTTTAAGGAGAGGCACTTAAAAGTGCGGTTCACATTTGTAGCCGCTCACCAAACAGGTCCTTAAATAATGGCATCCCTGAGGAGATTTGGTTTGGCAAATCGGCCTCATATGACCATTTACGAATATTTGTTGCTTTTGTGTATGTTAGAGATGGGCTGAGAAGTAAACTTGACCCGAAATCCACCAAAGGTATTTTCATGGGCTATGGTGATGAGGGTGAATTTGGCTATAGAGTGTGGTTACCATAGTCCAAGAAAATTGTTCGCATGCGTAATGTTGTGTTTAATGAGGCAAAGTTGCTGAAAAGTACTTTAGCCTCTGATGAAGACATGAAAAAGGTCAAATTTCAGAATTTATAGCCATCTATCACTTCAATTGAGGAGCCTCATGATGCTATACCACAGGCTGAAACTGATGATCAGCCAGTTATTTTTGAGCTAGATGATGATGGACAGTAAATAGAAGCACAAGAGGTCATGGACAGCAAGATAGATTTTCTGATTATGAAAATGCAGGTGTTGGAAATGAAAATGAAGGTGTTGTATAGCATGAACAGCATGCTGAAAATGGCTTATAGCAGCCAAGAAATGCTGAAAATAACATAGCCAAGAAATGCTGAAAATAACATACCTTCAGATGTAGACCCAATTCCCGAGAATGTAGATAATTGGGTATACAGGTCTACACACTTAAGAAGGCAACTGCATAGGTATGACTCCTCTCTGCTCTATGTGATGCTTACAGATGAGGATGAGCCTCTTACATATAAAGAGGCCAAGTCATGCAACTTCAGTAGTAAGTGGGAGCTAGCTATGTAGGAAGAGATTAAATTTCTGTATGCTAATGATACTTGGGATCTTGTGTCGTTGCCCAAAGGAAGAAAGCCTCTTCCAAACAAATGGGTTTACAAAGTGAAGACAGTTGATGGGAAACCCAAGTACAAGGCAAGACTGGTTGCCAAAGGGTATGCACAGAAGGAAGGGATTGATTTCCAAGAGGCCTTCTCACCTATTGTGAAGATGACCACTCTACATGTGCTTTTTGCTCTCACTGTTGTATTGGATTTAGAGCTGTACCAAATGGATGTGAAAACAACTTTTTTGCATGGTCACATTGATGAGGAGATCTACATGAAATAGCCCGAGGGGTTTGTAGTTCCTGGAAGAGCAGTTGGTGTGTAAACTAAAACGCAGCTTGTATGGGCTGAAACAAGCACCACGCCAGTGGTATAAAAAGTTTGACACTTTTATGCTCTCTCATGGGTTTACACACAGCTATGCAGATCATTGTTTGTACATGAAAAAGGATACAGATGGCAACCCCATCATCCTTGTTTTGTATGTGGATAATATGTTGCTAGTTGGGAAAAGAAAGATTAGCTTGGATGCTCTCAAAGATGAGCTGAAATCAGCTTTCTCCATGAAAGATTTAGGGAATGCATAGCATATATTGGGCATGAGGATTTGTAGGGATAGAACACAAAAATTGCTGTTCTTATCTCAAGAGAAGTACATTGAAAAGGTATTGGACAAATTTAGCATGGCTAAAGCTTAAGCTTAGTAAAGCCAATAGCCCAAAAGATGACATGGAAACCAATGCTATGAAGGGAGTCCCTTATGTATCAGCCTGTGGCTCTCTTATGTATGCTGTGGTCACTACTCGTCCAAACATTGCTCATGCAGTAGGAGTTGTCAGTATGTTTATGTCAAATCTGGCAAACCACACTGGGAGGCTGTCAAGTGTATTCTTCAATATCTGAAGGGTACACAAAAGTGTGTATTTTCTATGGTAGGGTGCACTTAGTCTACAGGGTTATTGTGATGCAGACATGGCAGGTGACTTGGACACTCGCAGGTTCACTAGCGGGTATGTCTTTACAGTTGCTGGTGGGGCCATTTTTTGGTGCTCTAGGTTGCAGAATATCGTAGCATTGAGTACTATTGAAGTTGAATACATATCAACTATTGAAGCTTCTAAGGAAGCTATATGGTTGAGCAGACTTGTAGAGGATCTCAACATGCCTATGAGTACTCCAGTGTTGGGATGTGATAGCCAGAGTGTTGTGTATGTGGCTAAGAATGCCATGTATCATTCACGCACAAAGCATATAGATGTGCGATATCACTTTATCAGATAGATTCTGGAAGATGGTCTAATCACATTGATCAAGACCAAAACACAGGATAGCCTTGCAGATGTTCTCACTAAACGTCTAAGCAAGGCTCAGCACGAGCATTGCATACGACTAGTGGGAGTTGGTTAAAGGTTCACTTTGGACCTTTAAGTGGGAGGTTGTTGGGATGTAAAGGTCCTTTATTCACCTTCGTGTATTGTACACATGTATTATTATATTGTACATGTGAATACACCCTTACGTGCCCTAAGTATAAATACATTTTATTCTTTGTATACCAACACATTGTTGGCATACCCAAATCAGGTCGTACTCTCTCTTTGTCACTCTCACTCACTCACTCACCTGCACACTTCTACTCCAACCCACTCTCAACAACTGGGTGTGAAATAAATGCTTGCTTTAATATTTGAAAAGCTTGTTCAACCTTTTGATCCTATACAAACTTGTCCTTTCCAATCAGGTTGGCTAGAGAGGCAACAATATTAGAGTAATCCTTGATAAGGATTTGATTAAAATTTGCAAATCCAAAAAAGCATTGAACATCTCGCATAAATGAAGAAGTCTCCCATTCTAGAATAGTTTATATATTCTTAGGGTCCATTGAAATTCCCTTTGTAGAAATAACGTACCCCAAAAACTCTAGCTTCAGTTTAATGGAAAGAACACTTTTCGAGCTTTGCATATAAGCCTAATTTTTGCAATTTATTTAAGAATATTTTGACATGATGCTCATGCTTCTCTTCATTCTTGGAAAAGATCAAGATGTCATCCAAATAGATCACAATAAAGTCGTCCAAGTATTCTTGAAAGATATCATTTATCAGATGTTAAAAAATATGTGGAGCATTTGTGAGGCCAAATGGCATGACAACATATTCAAAATGCCCATACCTTATGCAAAAAGCCATCTTCCATTCATTACCTTTCTTTATCTTGACAAGATTGTAAGTGCTACAAAGATCTATCTTGGTGAAGACTTTGGCTTTCCCAAGTCATTCAAGGAGTTCTGGAATCAAGGGAAGAGGGTAGCGATTCTTGATAGCAATCTTATTGAGCCCTCTATGATTCACACATACGGAGGGATCCATCTTTTTCTTGATGACGAATAGAATTGGAGCACCCGTTGGAGATTTGAATGATGTATGAATCCCTTGATAAGATTCTCATCAATATATTTCTTGAGTTCTGCTAATTTATCTTGGGATAGCTTATAGATGGGGCCAAAAGAAGGTTGAGCTCCTTCTTGTAAATCTATTACACAATCATAAGATTGGTGTTCCAGTAGCATATGTGTACTCTTCTTTTCAAACACATCCTTGAACTTTGCATATTGAGCTGGGAGTGTGTCTAGGCTTTCATCCTTTGGATTCTCCATTGAAATTGCATAAATCAAAAGGATGGATTATTCTTTGCTTGACACATGAACACCTTTGCCCCAATGCATATCGGTCGAGAATTTTTTCTTTTACTATTTTGCATTAGCCTTGGTTCAATCTTTCTAGACCTCCAATTGACGTCGGGGTTTTATAATTCTAACCAGTGTAGCTCAACAACGATGAGACTATTTGGGCAATGGATGATGAAGGCTATATTTGATATAAGACTCCTTAGGGTAACTTTTATGGGGTTGAGTCTCATACCTAACATCTCTCGAAGCAAGAGGTTGACTATCAATCACTTCTGCACCTACCGGCTTTGCTTTCCTTAGAAGCTGTATATCATGTTGCTTTTCAAAATTCTTGTCCATGAAGCATGCTGTGGCTCCAGAGTCTAACAAAGCTTGTCCAACTATTTGTCTTCCCTCCAAGTGAATCTTTATTGGTAACACAAAGCTAGATGCTGCCCCATCATTGCATGCATGCCCGTCTATCCTAAACCCATTGGATTGGCACTACCAAGATGGCCTTGCATTTGGGCATCCAATCCCATTGGTACCATTTACTTTTGCTCATCCCTAACCTTGGGTGCATCTTAAGGTTGTGGTGATTGTCCTTTGGAGGCTTCTTGTTGCCCAAAAGCCTTTGAAGATGACATCCTCTTCTTGCCGTTGCTGTCCTTTTTGGGAGAATTCAAAAATCTCTCAAATTGTGGATCTTTGGTCAATTGAACAATGATGTTAGCTGTTGCCTTCAATCGAGCCTTGAACTAGTTTTCATATTCTTCATCTCATTGTTGGTCATTAGCATCTTGTGGCCTTGAAGGACCTACTTCTTGGTCAACAACCAATTTTCTCATTGCTGTCCATGTTGTAAGCCCATTTAAAGATTAGGCATTGCCTTTTCCCTTTCATTATGTGCGTTTTTGGAATGAGATGCATCATCACTACTTGATCCCATCTCATTGTAAGATGACATACTTGTTGTTAATACTTAGCTGAATACAATTTCAGCACTTGAGCAAAACCTCTGGCGGCCTTCAATCAGGTTCCTTGGACCCACTAAGTCAAGGGATTTGATGGTATCGTGGGAATGGAACCATGAAACCAACCTTTCTCCTTAGATAGGATGGTGCTAACTTAATTTAACACTAATTACAGTAAGCAATTAATTCACATAAATTGAAATGCACACTTTGCCACTTTAATCTTGGACAATGGAGAGCCTATTGGCCCCAAAATTGGTGCCCCTTGCGGTATTTCTTTAGCTTTTATTGCAAATGGATGAAGTATAACTAAAATTTTGTGATCCCCTCTGCTAATTCAAGTGCTTCTTGCTGCCAAAACTGATCAACAAGCCTTCAAACCAATTTGCCCCTTGGTTTGCTTGGAGAATTGGCTTTCATCCTGCACCTTCTGAGACATATTTAGCACCAAATTAACATTGGTTGGTTGGCCTCTTGAATCTCCTTGAAATTCTTTAATTTCAACTGTTGGAATTCAAGTCCTAGGTTCTCAATTTTGAGCATGCATCCCGAGATGGTTGTCAAACCCTAATTTTTGCTGTAAGTTAGAGTTTGTAGTAGAGATTTTCCAATATCTCCATCTTTGATGACTCAAACTGTTGTAGAATGTCGAGGGGAGTTGACAAATGGCTGTAGGATGAGAGAGAATGTTAAAGAGAGAAATTTCAGACTTCCATTTCGAGAAAATGGATGAAATCAATCGTTGCCTTGTCTAGACAGCTATGAAAGCTGTCTCCACTAATGGAATACACTAAATATGATGTTATTTGCCTAAAACATCCTTCTAACTGCTGTCATCTATTATTGTAGTCTCTTTAGGGTATGTCATCGGCTCTTGGAGGGTCTCTTGTTGGATGGAAATGGCTTGTGAACTATTCTAGCAGCTATGGCAGCCTTCTCTCTATCTCTCTTAGCTTGCACAAGGCTGGATTTCTTTCCTACTTGGATGGGCAAGTTTTGTGAAGTGGCAGCCTTCTAATCCCATTTTCTAGTATTATCTAACTTACTAAATAAATTTCCAGAATTAAAACTCTAAAAAACAATTTAATAATTATTCTAGTGTCCAAAAAAAAAAATCCACCAGCTAATAATTAAATTTGCTAGGCCAATTTGTCTCCCAAGTGTCAGTGAGCAATTATTGAGCCATGCACTTGCATTAATTAATTAATTAATGCCTAGTATCTAACCTCACCACTGATATTAGTAGCCAATAAATTGGTCTAGGCCCAAATTTGATACCGGACTATGAAATAATTAACTTGCATATCACATGTGCAAGTTACATTAGTATATTTGATTAACTTTTAATCAAATGCTAAGCAAAGCAATAAAATTTCATGTCCTTGTGACAAGAAGACTTGCGGTCCTAATGCACAACTAAACACTAAAAAGAGATCTCAAGGAAGGTAGAAGAGATCTTCAAGTCTTTATTACAATATTGAAATAGAGATTTGTAGAATTATTGCCTCCACAAGCCCAAGCTTTGTATAGCACTTTGAGTCCATGAAGTCACCTAACTTTACTACCTAGGACAGCTTGTCACCTCGCCCTCCTAATGCACAACTAAACACTAAAAAGAGATCTCAAGGAAGGTAGAAGAGATCTTCAAGTCTTTATTACAATATTGAAATAGAGATTTGTAGAATTATTGCCTCCACAAGCCCAAGCTTTGTATAGCACTTTGAGTCCATGAAGTCACCTAACTTTACTACCTAGGACAGCTTGTCACCTCGCCCCAATCTATCTCAATTGGTCTTCACCTCAATCAAGCCATCAACACTCTGGCTTGCCTCGATCTCACGTGCACTCCAACACACAAGTAGACTCACTTGCTACTCCTCACAACTTAGCATGAAGAGAAGACGAAGAAGATGTAAAAGTAGAATGCCGCCAAGACAATCTCCACGATGATCCACCATGAATACCTGATTTAAAACTAAGAGTGGTTTTAAATAGCTCAAAACTCTTCAAATAAATTATAAAGTAGACCAAACTTGTAAAAGATTTACAAAGTTGGCTAAATAATTAAAGCCACTTTTTGAGCATTAAAATGACCATCTAGCTGTTGGGTGCAGAGGTCATTCACTACACTTCCCGTGTATATATTTACTCGTACATGTGATCGCACCCTTGTGGGTGTGAGTGTACCGTATTGTAAGTAAAAATATATTCTTGTATTCTTTTTGTGCACCACATTGCTACACACCCAACTCAAGTCTCCACTCTCTTTGCACTTTCTACTACTAAGCACACTCCATTCTCACTGCGCACACCACCTAGGCACTCTCGTTCCCCTTCAAACTGGTATCAGAACTTCAGCAATGGCGTGCGTGCTTCCTGAAGTCAAGGTGAGTTAGTTTCAGCTCATGCACGTGAAGAAAACAGGTTAGATCGTTAGTTTTCTGGCTGTGTTCACAGTTTGCAGCAGGCGATAGCCAAGCGGTAGTAGGGACAGGTCTGCACAGGCAGGCGACAGCCTGTAGGTGACAGCATGGCAGCAGGCGACAACTTTTGTGTGCAGGCGCAGGTCATGAGCATGCAGCGGCATCATCTCAGATCAGCACGACAGTTTTCGTCACGTTTTTGAGCAGGTGGCATTAGGTGCAAGTCATGCAACATTTCACGGCTGGTGACGGGCTGATTTGTCACGTTTCTTGGCAGAATTCGTAATTTTTTTTAATTTTTTTTTCTCCAAGCTGGCCCCCTCCTCATTGACGGGAGTTTGCGCGTATAAGCACAGTTCTCAGATTTGTGCAGATTTGAGCCCGAAATTTGGGGTTTTTCCCGGATTTAACACTATTCATGCAAAACAATGACATCAGACCCAGAAATTGCAGACATTGAGCGCATTTGCTCTGGAAAATTTGGGGTTTTTCAGGTACAAGTGAAATTTTGCTAAAATGAGCAATTTTACTGGAATTTGTGCATATTTGACCTTGAATTTGTTAGCAGTCATGTTTGTCATGCCTTGTCATCTCCTACCTGTGAGCCTCAGTCTGAGTCAGACGAGGACTTTAGGAGCTCTAACTTGTCTATCACTTGTTTTGACGGAGGAGGTAGCTCATTCTAGAGCACTCAATTTATTGCATTTCAGTGCATTTTCTCCTCCAGTCGGGATTTTATGTGCATTTCCTGGGGCAGTTTCTGCATTCTTCAGCCTGCCTCACCTGCTGGACATTGTCCACCCTTTCCGGGATTTTTCTGAGCATTCCTGGCATTTTTAGCAGCATTAAATGCTGGTCGGACATATTTATGGCCTCAAATTTCAGGTCGGCCAGTTTTTTGGATTTTTTGGCTATTTATAGCCATTTCCCACTTGGCAGTCAGTTATATTATCATCTTCCCTCCTTCTTTGGCAGGTGCACACTCCGACTCCGTTATCTTCCTCCGTCTTCGGTGCTGCCGTCATCATCAGCCTGATCTGGTGCCCTCACTGATGCTTCGGGCTGCGTGCAGGGACTGATCAGTCCATTTCAGTGTATTCAGCATTCATTACAGTCAGTGCAGATTTTCTTCCTTCATTTTCTGCTTTCTCTCTCTCTCCCTTTGTGTTCGTGTTTCTTCTTCCGTTGCGCACTCTCACATGGTATCATCGCCTAATTGAGAGCACAGAGGAGAGCTTCCATTGCAGAGGAGGACACCATCAAGTGCAGCCTTTCTTTCCTCCTTTCCAGCCCTTGGCGGTGCTGTCCAGGCTGAAATGCAGCCTTCCATACCTGCGTTTTGTTGTTTTGCAGCATCAGGAGGAGTAGGCGACAGTTTTCTAGGTGTTTGCAGCCTGCGTTTTTATCAAACGCAGCCAACAGGAGGTGGTCAACATCAGCAGAGGAGAAGGCGTCATCATCTGGAGGATAGGCGGCAATCTTCATCGACGGACTTCATCGACCTTGGCATTCCTCTTGCCACCCCAGGATCCGTTTCTCCCTTGGCCTTCCACCACATCCAGGATCTGAGAGGGGGTGTTAGCAGTCATGTTTGTCATGCCTTGTCATCTCCTGCCTGTGAGCCTCAGTCTGAGACAGACGAGGACTTTAGGAGCTCTGACTTGTCTATCACTTGTTTTGACGGAGGAGGTAGCTCATTCTAGAGCACTCAGTTTATTGCATTTCAGTGCATTTTCTCCTCCAATCGGGATTTTATGTGCATTTCTTGGGGCAGTTTCTGCATTCTTCAGCCTGCCTCACCTGCCGGACATTGTCCACCCTTTCCGAGTTTTTTCTGAGCATTCCTGGCTTTTTTTAGCAGCATTAAATGCTGGTCGGACATATTTATGGCCTCAAATTTCAGGTCGGCCAGTTTTTTGGGTTTTTTGGCTATTTATAGCCATTTCCCACTTGGCAGTCAGTTGTATTATCATCTTCCCTCCTTCTTTGGCAGGTGCACACTCTGACTCCGTCATCTTCCTCCGTCTTCGGTGCTGCCGTCATCATCAGCCTGATCTGGTGCCCTCACTGACGCTTCGGGCTGCGTGCAGGGACTGATCAGTCCATTTCAGTGTATTCAACATTCATTACAGTCAGTGCAGATTTTCTTCCTTCATTTTCTGCTTTCTCTCTTTCTCCCTCTGTGTTCGTGCTTCTTCTTCCGTTACGCACTCTCACAGAATTTTGGGGGTATTGCAGAATTTGTGAAATTTTTGCAACATTTGCCCACACTTGACACTTGGGATGACGTATTAATGCAATTGGGACAGATTTATTGCAAAAATTTTGGAATTTTTCACATCGGTGATGCATTTTGAGCTGATTTGTGCTTCGACAGTGAAATTGCAATAGATTCACTATTGAATGGGAGAAATTTGGACTTGGGATGTATCAAATGTTGTAAAAAGGCAGCTTCTCTTGGTATATGTATTATTGAATGCTCATTGTGTAGTTAAAGGGTGATACTACAGACAACACTTGGGTTATTGCATTTGGCATTATGGTGATGTATTATTGAAGTGGGAGCTGTCTTTTATGCATATGTATCAGATTTGGTTCATGTATATGTTGTAATTAGCCCTTGAGACTGAAATTGCAGCAAAATATTTGCTTCTTGGGCACTTTTCAAAGTGCAAGTTTGCGTACTTGCTGTTATATTCAGCAACCTTGCTATTGGCTAAAAGGATTCAACATTTTATTGTAGTTTTTTTTGAAAATGGCTGGCAGTGTATCTACATCTGACACAAAGAATCTTTTTGAGATTCGCAAATTTGACGACGATGGCTTTGATATTTGGAAAGATCATATGTAGGGTATACTTTGTTTGAAGGATTGTGATGATGCTTTGGCAGAACATAAGCTTGTTGCTTTGTCAGATGAGGATTGGGCTAAACTGAATAAGAAAGCCATTACTTCAAAATGGCAGTCATAGATGATATCTTGGTTGATATCAAGGGACTTACCATTGCACATGCAGTTTGGGAGAAACTCAAGGCTACGTATGAGAATACGACTCCTGTCAATTAGGTCCATCTCATGCAAAATTTGGTCAACTTGAAGTTTGATAAGTCTAAGCTTGACTTAGAGCATTTAAATGCATTCACTAGTATTTGAGTTAGTTACAAGATGTAGGCTTGTCGGTTTTTGATTCTAAGTTGAAAGCTATCTTCTTGCTTATGACTTTGCTAGATTCATGGGAAGCATTGGTTGTGTCATTGAGCAACAACCGCAACTTGACATTTGATGGTGTGCATGGCTCTATTCTCAATGAGGAGATTAGACACAAGGTAAGCGGGAAAACAATGGATCAACCTATAATGTAAAAGGATGGATTGAAAAGAGGTCAAATGCTGCAAATAAGCACAAAAATCGCAGCAAAAGCAAGTTAAAATAGCAAGATGTTACTTGCTATCAGTGTGGATGCAAAGGGCATAAAAGGCGCGACTGTAGGTACCATAAAAGGGAGCAAGAATGCAAGAAGTAGGCTAATGCAAAAGGCAAAAAAAAGAGAAGGATGGCAACTCTAGTCCTAAAGAAACAGAGAAGGCAAATGTCATGAGGACATGTATTTTTGCAATCTCACTTAACATGTGGATTAATTTTTAAATCAAATGGTTAAGTAAATGTTGCACATGTGAGGTGTAATTGGGATTAGAGTAAATTTACAAGCCCAGGACTCTAGGAAATCACGGGATGTCAAAGGTAAAAGTTGCTATAAGTTATGTGAGGGGATGGAATAGAATGGGGAAAGGCCGGGCGACAAAGGGTAACATATTATGTGTCCAATAGATGTGGCCTTAAGCTTCCAGAGGAAATGGTTGGTGCCATTCTACTTGTAGAGATTGGGGAAAACGGAGATGCTTACAGCTAGGGCAAGCATAGCAAAGTGGGGCTTCATACCATTTACCCACCATAGATGGCCGGGAGGTAGAAGTAGTAGAAGTTTCATCAGCAATATAGATGCTATGGACGAAAATGCAAAATACCTTCTTGATATATAGAGTCACCAGGTGGCTGTCCAGACAAAACCCGAATTTCCTCTGGCTGCAAAAGCAGCTGTCCATCAAAGTGCAGCTGCACTGCTGCCATCCAAGGAGGTATAACACAGGAACCAGCACCACCAACAGCATCTACCATGAATGTGAGGCTGAGATGCAGCAGAGAGAGGGGCATGTTACTGAAAATACAGGCATTGCCTGCTGAAACATAGCGAGAAGATGCTAGGATAGCAGAAAACGTAGCTGTCAGAGGTTCCAACAGCAGGACATGATGCCAGAACTGATGCCAAACAGGTCACCAAGGCTGGGCAATGTTCTCTTGAGAAGACTGAAGATGAGAGTGTTACTGACTGAAGTGAAGTCAGCTAGCTGCAAGGCTGTCAATTTAGATTTTTAACCTAACGTGACATGTGACCTAAACCAGTGGCACAAAACTTAATTGGGCCCCAAATAACATGGGTGGTCCCAGAAGGACAATGACCACAAAATGGACAAGTGGACCAGAATAACCTAAATGACCAGGATTGGATAGAGCTCCTTACGTTCCTCATTAACTCATTGCAGGGCTCACAACCAGGAGATGACCATACCACTAACGCCTACCATGTTTCTACTATCGAGGCATTATTTTTGTGACTTCTTGATGCGTTTATTAAAGTTAATAATTTCTTTATTTTTTGTTTTCATAATCCAATGGTTACCTTGTTTTATGATCCTGCATACCTGGGTTCAAATCTTGCTTTTCATTTTTTCTATTAGATGACCATGCAAGTGTAGGAAATGAACCAAAGATGTTGTGGTCACCATGCATTCAATCTACCAACTGAACTGCACTAATTTGGTCAGTGTAAGAAATGAACTCAAGATCTTGTGGTCACCATGCATTCAACCTATTAACTAAGCTATTCTAGTTTTACACTAAATAGTCAAAGTACTACAGCTTTTGGACACACAGATCTGGCTGGGTATTGTTTTTTGTTGCTTGGCTCACTGGTCTAGTTGGAAGCAGCCCACTGTTGCAGGTTCTTCTATACTATTGCACAGCTCCTTTAATGCATTCCTATGCTTGGGTTTCATGGACTTCATATTTTCTTGTGACTGGATAATTGGTGAAAGTTCTGCTATTCGGTACATAGGGAGATTATTATTCCTAATGTGACCATATATTATCAAGATTTTATTTCGACCTAAAACCTTTTGGAAAGAGGATCCCAAGTTGGTCTTTTCACTTTGAAATTCCTACTTTAACTGTATATGTTCGCCATTTTGCCTTGACCTCCCAAACTGATCCTGATATGTTTATCTTACCTTTGCCCAAAGTATATTGCTTGTCCTTTTCGGAGTTTATTTTATATGCCTCTAATAAGTGCCTCACACATTAATAATTCTTACACTAGTCCTTGGAATATAGAGTTTGTAAACCATAAATATGTAGCTGAAAGTACAACCAAATGCCATTATTTTAGAGGACTGATTAGTGCATTAGTATTTTGAGAATTGCAATGTCTTAGCTATATTCAGACAATAGGCTCATGCATGTATGTCTTGGTGTGGTCAGTATGCAGATTTCACACAATGATGTCAAGATCCACACTGAAATTTCAAAAATGAAGATGTCAATGTACGAAATTTGTATGAATGGTTTGGAAGAATCAAACAGGAGTTTTGAAAGAAATTAGATTCAAGGGTAACTTTAACACAATCTATACAGAAAACTGTGTTTAAACCAAAACTCAACATCCGAGGAAACACACAAAGAATCTAAAACTGCCAGAATAACTGCATGATTGTAGAATCAAGGTATGGCCCCAAATACACATTCAATACTGGCAGACAAACAGCCAAAATAAAAAGGAAAATTGGCATCTACATTCTTCACCTTCAGATGAAAATACTAGGTCCTGTGGTCAGATGTTTTGGTGACTTTTTTGATGCATATCTACAGTAGTCTGTGTGTGAACACACATAACTGGTCTTCACGGCAAATTCTGTAGCATAATTCTTAGGTTATATCAGTTTTATAAGCTACAATGTACAGCTTGTCATTGTTGCCTGAAACTCTTGCAGGTATTCAGCTCACTGATGAAGAGCTCACTCATTTTGTGGAGCGTATTGATAAGGATAATAATGGTGTGATCACATTTGAGGAGTGGAGGGACTTTTTGCTTTTATATCCCCATGCAGCTACTATCGCGAACATATATCAGTATTGGGAGAAGGTTTGCCTGGTGGATATAGGAGAGCAAGCAGTTATTCCAGAGGGTATCAGTCGCCATTTACATGCAACAAAGTACTTTATTGCTGGTGGAGTTGCGGGAGCTTTGTCCCGAACAGCAACAGCACCCTTGGATCGCCTCAAAGTGCTTTTACAGGTGCAAACAGACACTGGAAGGGGAAAATCTAGTGTTATTCCTGCCATTCACAAAATTTATAAAGAGGGTGGGATCTTGGGATTTTTTAGGGGTAATGGGATCAATGTATTGAAGGTAGCCCCTGAATCAGCCATCAAATTTTACACTTATGAGATGATGAAAGATATGGTGGTGCTGTTTGATGGCCTTGGAAGTAAGGAGGACATAAGTGCTACAGGCAGGCTGTTTGCAGGTGGGGTAGCAGGTGCTATAGCTCAGACTGCTGTGTACCCAATGGATCTAGTGAAGACTCGGCTGCAGACATGTGCTTGTGCTACTGATGGGAAGGCTCCTCCTTTGATGAAGTTATCCAGGGACATATGGCAGCAAGAGGGCCCTCGAGCATTTTATAGGGGCCTTTTACCATCACTTATTGGCATGATTCCTTATGCTGGGATTGACCTTGCTGCATACGAGTCGTTGAAAAATGCATCACGGCAGTTCTTGCCAAAGGAAAATGGTAATCCATTACACCACTAAGTTAGAAGCTTGGTTGCACAATATAGTCCTAAACTAATGTTTGCAGATTGACTTTCATGAGCTAGTTCCCTTTCCAGCTCATGTTGTGGATTGGGTTTATGTGGTTGTGATTACAAGGAGCACATGTGGCCTTACCTCGTGTGATTTGTTTGTCTTCCCTTGTGTGATTTGTTTGTAACTTGTTATCCACATAGCCAGTAGTAGTTGGAACCTCCTCATTGTGAAGCATGCCTTGAAGATTTCGGCTTGGCAGATGTGAAATATGGGGACATGGGCTAGGTGGCTATATGCAAAGGGCCATTGATGAAAAAGTTATTAAGACCAAACCAAAGCTAGGATGCTTGGATGTTTGCCTTGACTCTATTTTGTAGAGATGGCTAGAAACCTTAGCTTCTATCACCCCCTTGCAGGTGACTGCATGAAAGCAACAACAGTGCTGAATCTGCTTGATTTGAAAGTTTATGTCTTGCTTATGACCTACAACCAGAATCTAGAGAAGCAGCTTAGGGTGGGCCACATACCCGCAGCTCCCATTGTCACCAGCTTCATGGGAGCTCCCAATGGTCTTGGTTCGAATACCCTAGATCTCCTGGACTCCAACTCTTGATTGAACTTGTGGGTGATTTTTTCCTTTGATCTGAGAGAAATGACCCCCTTAGGCTATATTGCATGAAAGCTTTGCATGAAAGAAAACTGAAAACAAGCAACACTGCCTGATTCACTCAATTTACCATACTTACAAAGGGTGAAATACAGAATCAAAATGGAGAGAAAAAACAACTCTCCATATACAATGTTGCAACAGAATAGAACTAGATATGGGTGTGATAAACTGTCTATGTTTGTCAATGTACACAAGCTGATGAAATAGTGGGTTGCTTGTGGAGATATGCTAGGGTTTGCAAAAGAAATCACAAAGTGTATGATCACAGCTGAAACACAGCGAAGTCAAAGACTAACATAAAAATGCAAAATGCAAGACAAAGATAACTGAATAATGAACGAATAAATGGATGAAAATGTACAGAATGCTCAAGGCAAGAGGTGTCCAACAGCCGATGGCTCTTGTGGGAATGGACTGAGGGAGGTGTCGATGTGTGCCGATGGCTCTTGTGGGAGTGGACTGAGGGAGGTGTCGATGTGTGCAGTCCACTGGACGGATCCCACAACAGGCGATGGCTCTTGTGGGAGTGGACTGAGGGAGGTGTCGATGTGTGCAGTCCACTGGAGACGGAGCGCGAGTGCAGTAACCATCAGTTGGAGAGCAGATGCTGATGAAGTAAAGTGCTGAAAACGCAAAAAAAAAAAAGTGCCGTAGATGCAAATGCAGATCAGGCCAATGCTGAAAAATTTCTTAAGACAACAAACAGCAGCAAAGCAGCCAGTAGGGATTAAAATGCAGCAGTCCACGAAGTCCTAATGATTGAGGCAGCAGCTGGGAGCACTTGAATAGGGGATGCAACAGTCTATTCGAATAGAGGGCTGGAGTTATGATAACAACAGCTGGGACCAAATGGAGGTGTGGGCAGCCTTTGAATGATGGGATAGACTAGGATAACTTGCAAAACAAAGGATGTAGCAAGTCGCTGGGCAGCCTTCTGTTTATAGATGTGGATCCTCCCAAAGTTTGGGTGCTTGTTTAATGGACACAAAAACTTTGGTAATTTTTGAGTTTTGGGGGTGTTTAAATGACCTAAGATTTAATAAGAAATGCTCATTTTTTAGCTCCACACCTTCTCTTAGGCTCAAAATGGAAACCGGAAAGAAACTGCAAGCATAGCTCACCTTGTGTTTACCTTGAGACATCCCACCCTAAAGTAGTGAGGGCATTGGTCGATGGGTGCATGTCGGTTGCCCACAAATCTACCAAGATTGTAGAGGCAATGATTATCTTATCTCGGGAGTCCAAAGGCATCATAGGAAGAGTACTCGCTAGTTGCCTAGTGGCCTATTAGCACCTACAAAGGCAATGTTAAACCACTTTCAACTTTTTTTCTCCCCCTAATTGTGCCCATGAGGGAAAATAAAGGGATGTTTAGATCCAATATAAAAAAATAGAAGATTATCTCAACCATGTGTTTAGGGTTTTGGTGACAAAGGAAAGGGGTGAAGAGGTATGGAGGAGTGGTGGTAATAAAACCACCAGTGGAGATAGCTTAGAATTTCTTGAGAGGTGTTGCATAATAAGTTGCACAGACGAATGCAGGGATTCTCTACATCTTCTTTCCCCCCTTCTTCGTGCCTTGGTCACTTGGTCAGCATGGAGCCAACTCCCGAGATTAAGTATGGGCATATCCTTATGGTTCTCGGTACCACACAAAGTTTGACATTGCTCCTATGCATTGCATATTTTCATTATCTTTGTACTAGGGCACTTGGGTAAGTGAACAATTTTTCCACAAGGGACATTGTCCAAGTGGCACCTGTTGCATGAGCATTTTTCAACATGTAGCATTGCATCTCCACCTCACTCTTCTCGTGTTTCCCTTTTTGAGCTTGAGAGGGGGTGTTAAGAAACCCTTCACCCGCAGTTTACATTTTTGCGTTTTGCGTTTAGGGTTTGCAGTCCCAAAAAGGAGCACCATCCTAGACCGATTGTGCCTATTTATAGGCCACTCTCTCATTCATTCCTCACGGCTGATTCATTCAGTCCATCACCTTTTCTCTCTGGTCTCTTCACTGCCCTCACACCCCTTTAGGAGGACATTGTGGTTCATGGTTCGCGGCTGTCTTCATCATCTTCTTTGCTACGGCACCCTTGTTCCCTTGTATCACATTCACTCCATGATTTAGAACATCATTCCATTCATCAGAGTTTCTTCTCTCTTGTCTTCTCTTCTCCATGTTTGCCGAGCTCACTCCGTGTTCCTCCCCGCAAAACCTACTGTCTCGTTGATACGTCATTTTTTGACAACCATGCAAGAATGTAGCCTAACCGTAATTTGCAATCATAGCGATGACACACCTAACAATACTCATATGGGATGTAGGAGCAAATGTCTCCTCAAAATCTATGCCTTTTTTTAATGTATAGCCTTTTACTACCAAATGAGCCTTATACTTGTCTGTAGTACCATTAACCTTGCACTTGAGTTTAAAAACCCATTTCTCAACAAGATTCCAAGTATTGTTGGTGGCAATTGAATCCAACTCTTCTTGCATGGCCTTCATCCAATGTACATCTTGTTGGGCTTTTTCCAAGGAAGCATGCTCATCATCATCTAACAATGAGCTCATGAAATATTTTACTTTCATCCCATACACCCATGTATACGGTGAGGGATAATCCATACAATAGACAAAATAGAGATGACCCCCAAGTGCTCGTGTCCTCATGGGACCACAGACATCAGAGTGTATCAACTGCAATTTTTGGAAAGCCGAAAACCTATTTATTTTACCTAAGATACATCCTTCATATGCATGGGGAGGTGGAGTCTCCATAAGAGGTAAGGCATCCACCATCTGACAACATTGAAGTGTCATTCGATTGCCAAAAACTCATGTGACTAAAATGGACATGCCATAGCTTCGCATTCTGCATAGCGGACTTATGAGTCCTAATTGCTAGAGCATGCCTAGCAAGTGCAAAGCGTAATTAAGCTCTGTGTCTCTGATAATACACTTGTCATCCTCAAAGATGACATGAAATCCATGCTTATTGAAAGCTGAAATGGACAAGAGATTTTTAGTGATACCAAGCATAAACAATGCATGCCGAAGCATAAAGTCTAATCCATCTGCAACAGTTATCAACACCAAACAAATGCCACAGACATCGTAACTGGTGTTATTTTCACATGTAAAGTCATCCCTGCAAGGGATGAATGGGAAGATGTAAATAAACACTTCTGTGAAGTGATGTGTTTGGATGTCCCACCATCAAAGAACCAAGTATGCAACATTTCAGCAGCATTAAATGCAGAATTAGCCATGGAAGTGTCATAACTGCATGTCAAAAATGCAGAGTCCTCCTTCATTAAGTTAGCTGTAGCATCACCATAAGAAGATTTTGAGGTTCATGTCACTTGGATAGCTAAACTTGAGTTTTTTTCTTCTCTTTGTCCAACCTTTTCCTACATTCTTCAATGTAATGTCTAGGTTTCTTATAGTAGTGGCATTTTCCATTTTTCTTTGCATTTTCTATGTCTTGGGCAGCCTTGTTAGACGGCTGTCCCAAATAAGCTTTCGGTTGATTTTTGTAGGGACCGGTTAGGCACGGAGATCGAGACAGACTGTCGTTAGGCGCAGTGAGAGACAAAGAGAGTGAGAGAGAGTAGAGTAGAGAGTGAGCACGTTTTTAGGTACAATGACGAGTGTGTATCTTTAGGTTTTTAGATAGATATATATGTGTAAGTACAAGTGCTAAGGGTGTGTTCACACCCGAGCACATTTAAAAGGCACGAGGCCTTTATTCCCAACAACCTTCCACCTAAAGACAATGTGCCTTAAGAGGAGAAAAGAATCAACTAAGTCTAGGTATGTACAAAGCTGAAATACATATATCTATCCAACTCCCTAACTGCCATTATCTGTCGGCAATGAGCAAACTGCTCTGCTAGAAGACCCTTCGTGAGAAGGTCTGCAGGGCTATCATCTGTATGTACTTTGACAAGCCTAATGCTCTTGCTGTCAAGTACATCTCTAATGAAGTAGTACTTCACCTGTATGTGCTTTGTCTTTGCATGAAAGACAGGATTCCGTGCTAGCATGATAGTACTATGACTATCACAATGGAGAATAGGTAACTCTGTGATGCCAAGCTCTCCCACCAAACGTGAAAGCCATAAAGCCTCCTTGCATGCCTCAGTGGCAGCCACATACTCTGCCTCTGTAGTAGACAATGCAACACACTTTTGTAGCCTGGAGATCCAAGAGATTGCTTCTCCTGTGAAAGTAAACACATACCCAGAAGTGGACTTCTTGCAATCCGCATGACCAGCATAGTCTGCATCCGTAAAGCCAACAACATATGGCTTCTGCTTTTCAAAGCAGATACACAACTCCTTTGTGCCTTTGAGGTATCTCATCATACCTTTCACTGCATTCCAATGCTTCTTGCTTGCGGTTGCTATGTATCTACTAACCACTTCCACTGCAAAGGCAATGTCAGGACGTGTAGCAACCATAGCATACATCAAACTGCCAACATCTGAAGCATATGGTATCTTGGCCATTTTAGCCTTCTCATCATTAGATGTAGGGCTGTCCTGTGCACTAAGTTTCACATATGGAGGCAATGGAATCCCCATTGTTTCCCCCCCCCTCCATATTGAAACGCTGCAAAACTTTGGAGATATATTCCTGCTGAGATAAATAGAGTAAGCCTTTTGATCTATCTTTGAGTATTCGCATGCCAAGAATGTGATTTGCATCACCAAGATCCTTCATGTCAAAGCTGCCATGAAGACTTTGCTTCAATGAATCCAAGGCATGAGTATTCTTGCCAGCAATCAGCATGTCATCAACATACAAAACCAAAATAATCAGGCTGCCATCTGCTGCCTTCTTGGTGTACAAGCAGTGATCCACTTGACTTCTATGAAAGTGTTGGGACTGCATGAATGTATCAAACTTATGATACCATTCTCTTGGTGCTTGTTTCAGCCCATACAAACTCCTTTTGAGTTTACATACCATTTTTTCCTTCCCTTGTTCAACAAAACTTTCAAGCTGTTGCATATATATGTCTTCATGCAGATCATGTAAATACACAGTCTTTACATCCATCTGTATGAGCTCCATATCCTCAACTGCAACTAAGCCCAAAATGGTTCTCAATGTAGTCATCTTGACTATAGGAGAGAAAATCTCATCGAAGTCAATTCCATGCTCCTGCTTGTACCCCTTTGCAACCAATCTTACTTTGTACTTTGGTGAGGAACCAGAAGTGACTTTCATCTTGTAAACCCATTTGCATGGAAGGGTTTTCTGTCCTTTAGGCAACTGCACAAAGTCCCAAGTGCCATTTTTTTCAAGAGATTCCATCTCTAAGAGCATGGCTTTATACCATTTCTTACTGTCCTGTTTGTCCATTGCTTCCTTGAAGCAAGACGGTTCACCACAGTTTGTCAACATGACATGATTAGCCACATTAATTGCACTAGGAACAAATTTGTTAGGTTGTCTAGTAACCTTAGATGATCTCCTAACCCAATGGTCATTGTTTGCTGGCTGTTCCTGCAAATTTCCATTTTCAGCATGCTCCTGGCATTTCAACCTGCAAATCAGCATTAACAGCTTGCTGTCCTGGCTGTTCCTGCACATGTAATGGCTCATTTTCATGGGCAATAGCTGGCCGATCATTTCCAGCATCATTTCCTGTATTTACAGGTTCATTTGCAGCAGGTATTTGTTGCTGTACAGGGGGCACATTTTGTTGTCCAAAATGTATTTCTTCCCGGAATACAACCCTACGGACCTCCTCAGTCTTTTCGGGCTATTTGTGCATGCGATCTTCCCGGAAGATAACGTCATTGCTGCGTATTACTTTCCTTTTCTCGGGATCCCACAATCTATACCCCATTTCACCCTCGTCATCATATTCTAGGAAAATGCATTTATAGGACTTTGGCTCAAGTTTGTTGCGTTTTTCTTTACAAATGTGCACAAAAACCTCACAACCAAACACTTTTAGATGAGCATATGAAGGTGGCTTGCCCGACCCTCAAAGACCCGTTTGGTGACCGATTAATTAAGTGAACGGCTGTCATAACAGCCTTTGCCCAAAAACCATGGGGTAATGCAGCATGAGATAACATCGTACGGACCTTATCCTGCATGGTCTGATTCATACGCTCTGCAACTCCATTTTGGGGCAGATTATGAGGGGCAGTGAGCTCTCTCTTTATCCCTTTGCTGTCACAAAATGCCTGAAAGGCCTTGGACACATATTCCCCACCATTGTCAGAGCGAAGACTCTTAAGTGTCTTATCTGTCTGATTTTCAGCCAATGCCAAGAATTTTTTAAACTTATCAAGCACTTCATCCTTGCTACGAATGGGATAAACCCATACCTTCCGTGTAGCATCATCAACAAAGGTGATAATATTTATTTTCCCCTAAAGATAATCCTGGCATTTGGCATACATCCGAATGTACTAACTCTAGAGGAGAAGATTTCAAAGAAAGAGACTTTTTATGAGACGTTTGTGCATGTTTTCCATAAATGCAATGATCACAATGCTCAAAATCAGCATAACGAATCCGAATATACTAATTCTAGAGGAGAAGATTTCAAAGAAAGAGACTTTTTATGAGACGTTTGTGCATGTTTTCCATAAATGCAATAATCACAATGCTCAAAATCAGCATAACGAAGGCAAGGCAAGTAACCCAAACGAGAAAGCACTTTCATTCCTATTTGACTCATGTGTCCCAACCGGCCATGCCACAAAGAAATACTTGGCTGCTCAGTCATGGCAACAACATGGTCACGCACACTAGATAGATGAAGTGGATACAAAGTATCACTCTTGCAACCTCTGGCAATGACTCTTGATTCCTTACAAATCTTCCATTTTCCATCACCAAAGGTGGTATGAAAACCATCATTATCTAGTTGCCTTGTGCTAATCAAGCTCTTCTTAAGCTGAGGTACATGCCGTACATGCTAAAGTGTAAAGATAGAGCCATGCTGAAACTGTAACTGCACATTGCCAATACCTGCAATCTCAAATGCATAGTTGTCCCCAAGATGGACAACACCATGTCGACCCCTTGTATAGGCAGAGAACCACTCATGATGAGGGGTGACATGAAAGGAAACACCTGAATCGAGAATCCAGGTATGCATGTCATCATTTGTACTTGCAAGTAAAGCATGTGCACCAAAGTGTGAAGAGACAAAGAGTACGTCACTCCCACTGTCACTGTCATGAGTGACTAAGTTCACCTCTTCAATTTTTACACTGCTCTTCTTAGGCTGACTGTCCTTCTCTTCCTTGCTATCATCTGTCTTCTTGCCTTTTCCTTTCTCTTTTTTCCATTTGTGGCAATCACGTTTAAAGTGACCCTTCTTGCCACAATGATAGCATTCAATATCTTTGCCACGTGATTTACTACGTCCCTTGCCATCATATTTGCCCTTTTGCTGTGATCTGCTCCTAGTATGCAAAGCACTGGAAGACTTACTGGATGCATTGTTCTGCCGATTCATCTCTTCCATAAGTAGAGGACTCTCTACATCAGCATACAAAAGGATTACATTAGAATTGCTCATAGTAGTCCTGAATGTATCCTAACTCTCTGGTAGAGTGCAAAGTAAGAAAGTAGCCTTAAATTCCTCATCAATTATGAACTTCAAGGCAACCAGTTGGCTGAAAATGGAGTTAAACTCACTCAAGTGAGTAGACATTGCTGTACCCTCTTTCTTACGCAAATCCATAAGCTTTTTCAGCCAATACACTTTGCTTGCAGCACTCTTTTGTGCATACAGTTCTTCCAGTCTAGTCCATATAGTAATCGGCTTTGCTTGCTTCTTTTGTAACATGATATTGTACCACTGCTTTTGCTAAACTGCAAAGTTATGTGCGCCTTCAAGCTTCTTTATGTACATCAGGCTACTGTTGTCATTGCTGCCAGCCATGATTTTCAGCCCAAATGTGACAAAAAAACCAGCAAATGCAGGCCCAAACTGTCACCCAAGTGACCAAGGTACAAACAAGTACCAATCAGCAATAAATGACTACGCAGAAGCACAGATTTCAGATCTGTAATTAAATTTTCAGAAGCACCAAACCATGTGCTACAGCATTATCCAACTGATTACAGCTGTTCCAAGGGCATATGCATTACATTACATGAGGAACCCCAAAATTTCAGCTGCAATTTCTGTTGTACATGTACCCACGGGCATAAAATTTGACACGAATGGTCAAAAGCCCCAAAATTTTGTGCTCAAAGCATCAAACACACATCTGCATTTTCTCTGTCATGCATAGAATAGTCCAATTTTGCCAAAATAGAGCAATTTCAGCAAAACCCCCAAATTTTACGGAGTGTTGATGTCCAAATTGCGTGGAATTCAACTTGCATGTACATAAAATGCCCAAATACTGCACAAATTTTGCCTAAATTGCAAAAGCACCAAATTGCACGGGGTCCAATGTGCCTCAATGTCGAGAAATTGGGTTGATTTCAGCCCAATTTGTGCATGTACATTAAAAGACCCAAATGTCGGGGACAAAATGTCACAAATTCTTGCAATTTCTGAGACAGATGTGCTTGTCCTGCATCAAATTCCCCAAATTTGGGATAAGCCCCAAATTTTTGGCCAAAGATTTGCCTTCTGAGCTTGTGCGCGCGAACACCCGGTAACGGGAAGTTAAAAATAAGTAGTTAAAAAAAAGACTGTTGACTTGCTACTTGTCGTCCGTGCAGCCCCCTCGTCACCCGTGCAGCCCGGCACCCTGTCCTTGTTTCGTGCGAGCTTGCGGTCATGTCACGCAACAGCAACCTCCTCGTTTGTCAGTGCTGCAGTCCTCAGTTGTTGACTCGTTGTCAGGCCTGAATCTCTCGTCGTCAGCTTGTCTGCAGCGTCGCCTTTTGCACGCTGTCAGACGTGACCAATCTGCCGCCTTTTTACCCGTGACCTATCTGCCGGTCGTCGCCCCACTCGCCAGTTGTCGCTAGCCGTGCAATGTTTGACGTCAGTGCTGCCACGCTACCACTCTACATCTCCTGACTCTCCACGTTGGGGCCAGGTGCACACTCTCCACGTTGGAGCCTTCTGCAGTTCACGACCTGCTTGGCCTGTCTTGATCGATCTCCAAGAGGTACGAATACCTCAACCGTAGCTTTGATACGAGTTTGTAGGGACCGGTTAGGCACGGAGATCGAGACAGATTGTCGTTAGGCGCAGTGAGAGACAGAGAGAGTGAGAGAGAGCAGAGTAGATACTAGAGAGTGAGCACGTTTTTAGGTACAATGACGAGTTATGTGTAAGCACAAGTGCTAAGGGTGTGTTCACACCCGAGCACATTTAAAAGACATGAGGCCTTTATTCCCAACAATTTTTCACATATTGCTTTCCTTTACCCTTGCCTTAATACATAGAGAGCATGGCTACATCTTTTGAACACATAGCAACATTCTTCGAAGTCAGTTCCTCTTGTAACAAGAGGCCCTTCAACTCCATGTAAGAGGTTGCTGCCCCAACAACCCCGTGCGCCCCCAAAAACGACAAATTCAGGGAGGTGTGGAATCCAAGATAAGACTTTGGAAGTGAATTTAGAGTGATATTCACCATCTCTTCATCCAAAATAATCTCATCAATATTTAGCAATTGCTCATGTAAGTCTTGTAAGTGTGTAAGGTGATTAGTCATGTTGTCATCCTCATCCATATATGCATTAGCTAATTTTTTTCATAAGTAAGAGATTCTAGCTTCATTCTAGGTTGTAAACATGCTTTCCAAGACATCCCACGCTGCTTTAGAGGTCTTGCATGACCGACTATGAGGTATAATCACTGTCTTGACATTGACTGACAAGGCAATCAATGATAAAGCCTGTGCGTCCTTTGAATCCCATCTCCTTTGATTTGCTGTAGAGGAGCGAGGGCAGCAACATCGGCAGCTGGCTGTCCTCTAGCACCACGCTGAGGTTTCTGAGGTGCAAACTCTCCCACTCTGTGCAAATCACCGGTGACATAGTCCCAAAGATCCCTCGTAAAACAAGTAGATTGCACACCATAAAACTCCACAAGGAGTAGTTGGTGCCATCCAGCTTGTTACGTATCCTCATGAGTGAGGACTCCCAGAATGTTGCTGTGATCTTTGTTTTCTTGATTTGCCATTGTGGCAAATAAATGCATACATTTAGCAACCAAACACTTCCAAGCTCTTTTGACACTGTACCGAGTGCCAAAATCCCAGCATGGGATAGTAATGCAAGCACAAAACTGTCAATTCCTTGAAAAGGGTGTCAACATTGTACAAATCAATACCCGATTTGCAATTTGCAGCAATTCAGCGGTGTATTGCTGCAGTTGTATCAAAATGCATGCCAAATACAGATTTCAGCAACTTAATGCTGGAAGTCCCCAATTTTATTGCAAATTTTCAAAATTTACAATTTTCTTTGGCAAATCTGACACAAACAGCAAGGTAATGCTGTTTCAGCACCTGTTCACTACGTTGGGATACGTGCCAAGCAAAAACCCTAAATTTCTCCAAAGAAATTTCAAGAAATTGAAGAAATTTTAAACATACAGCCTAAAATTTGATGAAATGTCACCTTGGGATGCACGCACACAATAACTAGCACTTTAGTGCTTGTCGAGATGCATGCCGGACCCAAAAATCAGAAAAGCCCCAAATTTCCCACACCATTGTTGGAGAAATTGTGCAGTGTTGGCAATTTCAGTGGACATTCACACATGGGAGCTCAAATTGGGCAAAAACCCCAACTTTCCTTGAAGAGATTTCAAGAAATTTCAGAAATTGGGCAAGTCAGTTGAAAACCCTCAAATTTCTTGTCACCAAGTGTGAGAAATTGAAAATTTCTTTGATATTCAAAATGAGACGAGCAATTCGGATGTGAAATTGCACAAATTTTAATAGCCGTATCAATGTTGGCAAGAGCAACACTACTCAATTGCACTTGAACATTATAGTCTAGCCCATTCAAAAAGTATTGCAACTAAGTAGCAGGTGGAACAGGAATATAGGCTTGCAACTTATGAAATACCTCCTTTAGTTTCTTGGCATACACATGGACATTCTCTAATGTGTGTTTTTTTAAAGCCTCCTGCTGCTAGTTGTCTAGATGAGGTTAGTGTCAATCTAGAGTATCTATGGCGTGGAAGTTCTCATAGTCTGTCAAAAGGTCACTGCCCTGAAGAGTGCCTCAGTAACTATAGGTATTGCCCCCTCTGCTCTGACATTGGGATGTGGGGTGGAGGGCTTACTCCTAATCATGCGTGCTATCATCATGATCAATGGCTGTTCCATGCTAACCCAACCATCATAATAATCCCTCTCTACTCCCATCTGATCAATGAGTGGGCTAAGACGCCTGTGGTACAAGCTGCAACCCCATATCTTTGCTCCATATAGTAATGTAGGTGTGACTAGGGTGTCAAACAACCAGAGTTTGGTGCAGGGCTCCTTGAATTCTATGTGAGCACATTGTCTCTCGAGTGCCCCTAGTGCTGCGTATCCACGTGCCAGACATGCCTTTGATGTCCCTCTCAACGAAAAACGTGGGCCAGAGAAGGTGACTCCCAAATAGACATATTCCCTTACATGCTCCAGTATGTCTTTCCCAAATGTGAGTTGGTACATAGATCTAGTCACCCATGCTACTGAAGTATTGAAAACCATGGTTTTGGTCTTCCCAAGGTTCATTGTGAGGTCTTTATTCTACAGAAGATGTGCAAAGCATCTAGATGGCACTGCAATCCCTCCGGTGAATTTGAAATGAGAACAATATCATCTGCATACAGTAATATCGGTATCAACACCCCTGCCAGGCTGGCTCTAACTCCTCCTCCTTGATCTATGTAATCAAACACTTCATCTATGTATAGACCAAACAATGTGGGTGAAAGTGGACATGCTTGTTTCACTCCTATGGTACTGTCAATCCTCTCTGATAGCCCCCTAGGTGCTCGTACATGACCTGCCACTGCCTCATATAATGCACAGACACCCCATCATATACCCTCCGCTACTCCAATGTCCTGCAATCTCTGCATGATGTGTATACGAGACACTATATCAAAAGCTTTGCGAAAGTCTACAAAGCAACAATAGATACTTTTGTATCGGGCTCGACCCTCCTCAATAATGGCTCTAAGTGTGAGAATATGGTCCAATGTGGTATATCCTCATCTGAAACCTGCTTGTCGTTGTGCTCTCTTGCCTTGGATTTTAGCCCACTCATTGACTTCATGGTCCAATATAGATCCATATATCTTGGCCAAAGTATGACCGATCATGATAGTCCTGTAGTTGCTAGGAATCAGGGGATCACCACTTTTAAATAGCGGAATTATAGTATTGTTTGACCAACTCATAGGGAAACCTTCACATATTGCTCTATTGAACATATGTACTAATATGTCACAAGCATGTGAGAAATGTTTTGCTACTAGTTCTGTGCCCTCCCATATTGTAATCTTTAAATTGCATCCCTAACCATTTTCCATGTGAAGAATGACCACTGTGTTGGCCTACAAGCTTGTGGGGGCTGCATAGGTGGCTGTCCTGGCAGGTCATACAGCTGTCTCCCATAGTCAAGCCAAGCTATCTTCCATGCGCTCTTGCTATCCCATCCCAAAAATAGCTGATATATCTCTGCTTCTACTTTCGCTAAGTAGTCTTGTTTCTTCTTCCGCACAAGGCGTTTGAAGAACGCCTTTGCTTGACGATGTGATTGAATGCCTAGCTTTGCTTCTCTCTGTAAGCGAGCTCGGGTGACTTTACACTCATCATCATACCAGCTATTTTGGGGAGCAGTAGATCGTATGGGTCTACATCAGGGCAAGGTGTGTGGGAATGCATACATGGCTGATCCATGTATGGCCTCTGCTAAATCCCTTGTACATTCTTTGAATGATCTACTCAAGTCCAATGTATGTAAACTGGTTTGCAGAGAACCACTGTAGAAGTGTGAGGTTTTTTCTGTAAAGTAGTATTTGGGATGTTTAGGGAGGCATGGTGTTTCATGTTTCATATGTACACAAGAGAGCATGAGTGTCAAAATAGCATGATCTGCTGCTATGCCAATTGGTCTCTTAGATATCTTAAAGTTTTGGATGTCTGGTATCAATGCTGGTGAGCCTATCAAGTAGCCGACAGTACTTGCCCCTCCTTTGTGATTCCAACATGCCAAATTGTCAGATCCTGGCCATTGTGGCAGACCATTAAAGATTGCTAGTCTATGTGCACTTCCCAAAGTCAATAGGTGTGTCCCATAGGTACTCACTTCTTTATCTTGGGCTCTCCTGCATAGGCCTATTTCATCTATGTCGATCTCTTTGAGAGAGAGAGAGAGAGAGAGAGAGAGAGAGAGAGAGAGAGCACTCAATCACAATGGTGATTAGTGTATGTACTCAACTAAAATGAATCAATGTACAAATGCTAAATGGTCCACAATGATAATGACCATACTAATGTGCTAGAATGCGCATAATGTCTTCAAACAGAAAACCCTAGGATTAACTATACTAAGTGACCTAAGAAACCCTAGCCCTAAATGTGCTAGGCATACTACAAACGGTCTTAACTGTTCTTAGTGATAGTGTAACTAGGAATCTCAAACCAGGGGAGAGATGGCTGAAATATGGAAGCTGGGAATCACAAATGTAGTCTGATCCAACGTGGTTGACGAGTGATGAAGGTAGCAAATGACCAAACACAGCAAGTATGGGTGCTAGCGATGGACAGCCTTGCTCATGAAGGCAGTGCTGCTGGGCCAACTGTGAAGGTGCATGTGGCTGTAAAATGCAGGCAGCAGGGTGCCAAAACAATAAGGCAGTAAGGGTAAATGGGCCCATGGATGGCCAGGAGCAATGGCAATGCAATACGGATGATGACACTGCTGTCCAGGATGCTGGTGCTGATGGTGGGAGGCAGGAGATGCAGTTTTAGCAGGCAGCAAGGTATGATGAGGATGGGGGTAACAAGTGATGGAGAGTTTGGACAAAGGGATAATGAGGTGGTCAACATTGACTTCCTTTTATAGAACTTAAAGAGCGTTTTGTCCTACAAAAGAGTCATGTGTCTCATCTTTTCTAACTAAATGATTTAAATAATGTCTTGGGGCTGTATGCGAGTTTAAGAGATAAAGTTTTGGGCAAATTATGTGGCTTAGCAAAAACAACATTGAGGTGACCTTGTGAAAACCCACGGCATAGTTAGCCCCAATTTACATTGTATTGTGTTTTGTGATTTAGGCACTTGGCTAGTTGAAAACCCAATTGGTGATTCGTCCAAGTGAAAACCCTTTTATTGTGTAAGGATTCTCCCTTTTATACAGCAGTCTCATGAGGTCCCTTGCTTTATCTTCTTCCATTATATTGGGGAGCCACCTCACTTATGCGATTGTTGAGACCCTTGTGAGTGGTTGTCTACTCCTTGGCTCCCTTAAAAAAAAAAAAACTTATCTTGTCATCTTCTTTGAGGTTTCCTTTTTTTGGACATAAATGTTCAACTAGGCTAAATTATTGGAAAATTTTTACTAATTGATTGCAACATAATTGGCCAATTTATTTTGACCTAGAATAGGTCAAAAAGGAAAAGATTAAATTGTTTATTTTATTTGAGTTTTGGTAGGCCAAAATTCCACAAGAACTCTAGAAATGAGACCACCACATTCATCACATAACACTGATAATTGGTCTTCAGTGTCATATCCTTTCCAAAGTCTAATGTACAGCCTATGCATGTAGATATTGGCTGCCAACACTGCTGCTGCCACATCATACCATCTTCCGTGACAACACTTTGCTTTTCACATTGCCTCTCTAGGCTGCCATGGCAAGCCTTACCTCATTTGCAACCCACTACAGCCCTTTGTGACACTTGTGTCTGTCATGTCATCTCCAAATGCCCACTGCTGCTACTGCTGTGACATTTCTTGGGCTGCCACAACCACATTTTGCTGTCCGTGCTGTCATGACAACCCCTACCTTGTCTATGAATGCTGCAGCTCTTGGCAATGCCTCTTGTTGTTGTCGTGTCATATCAAGACCTGAGTGCTTGTGCTGCTGCCACCTCAAAGCACAGCCTTCAGATTGCATTTCATCTCCAAACAAGTGGTGCTGCTGTTGCTGCCCAAAACACATCTTTGCTGCCGTCCATTGCAATTGCTCTAGGTCATCATCAACATTGCTTCAGCCATTACAGCTGCTGCTGCTTTCAGCACATTGTTGTTCTACACGAAAAAGCAGCTGTTTGCTGGCTGAGAGCTGCACCCTGCTGCTTATGCTAACATACTAGCATGTCACACAATAAGCGCAGTGCCTCTACATGACCAAATGCAGATTGTAGCTGCTTTCTTGATTGCTTCTACAGCCAAGCATAGATCTATTGTTCATTGGCATCTACTTTGCAGTCAAGTAGCCCTACCTATGAGTGGTGGTTTGCTATTCAAGTTTGGGATCCTTATGAGGATACACTCAGCCCTATTGTTTGTGGCATCTTGGACTTTACTGCTAGCACAGCATAGCTTAGTGCTTCTTTGAGCATCCGAGACCCCTATGCATGGAACAACATGGACCTCAGTCCCTGATCACTATGTGGCCTTTAAACTGCCTTTTACATTGAGCCTTTGCTCTTACTCTGTGGCTCCTATTCTACTGCATTGTATCTCTCTCAGGTTCTTGTACGGGTTCATTCATGTTCCTCATAATTGTATCTCTGCTTCATCGGCCTTCATTTGTTATTTGAGCTCATTTGATATTGTGCACTTGATCACAGCTCACTTGTTTCTTTCAGATACGGGATTAGCTTTCTTGTTCTTCTTGTGAAACTTTGGGATAAAGAGCTTCTTGTCTGTTGCTGCTCACTTTTTCTGTGTAGGGTCATATTCATATTAGATTTATTTATCCTTGTGTGTGAACACACATTAGTGTGCAAAAGTGCGGGTTTAGGTGTGAACACCTCTTATACCACTAAGGGTCAAAGGGTTAGCTACATAGCTTAGCCTATATATTCAGGCCGTGTCACTTGTACTTTCATCAACAACTATCACATCAATTTATTCAACTTGTGTACTTGCAAGAGTTCTCTCTCTCTTTTTTTTTGTAATTGGTAATTGTATTAATTACCAAAATACAAGTACAAGATTGCAGGATTACAAGATGTAGGATGACTCTAGTCCATCATGCATAGAAGATACAAAGTCATGGCAAAGGAACAAAGAAGATTGCTGTATTCCAAGGGACTAAATCATCTCTAACCGAGATATCAGCAAGGTCAAGCTGCCATTGGAGAAGACCCTTAGGTTTCACAACATGATGCTGAATGCCTGATGCGCCATTAAAAATGAACACATTGCGAGTGACCAAATACGCCAGCAGCCCCAAAATCTGAAAAAGTGAAACAGAATCTTCATGTGAGACCGAGGCGGACGATTGTACTTAGCTTTTCCAAAAACCCAGTCAAGTAGATGCATCCTTATGCCCACCATGGCATGCCAAATGTGCAAGAGAAGGATCTAAATCTTTTGAGCAAAAGGGCATGAAATGAATCTGTGATGGAAAGACTCCATTGCAATGGTATAGAAGAAACAATCCCCATTAGATATACCTTTGCGATGAAGGGCCAATGCAAGAGGGAGGCTTGTCTTATTGATCCATCCCTCCATTTGTCACTTTCCACCAAGCTTTAGATTTGTGCAATCCCCAAAGAGAATTGGCTTTGATGGTGATTTATGTGCGGTCTTTGACCATGAGATGATAGATTTGATTAATCATGATTCCATGATATCGAAGATATACTTGCTTGCATAGAATCCTTCTTCTAGAGCATAAGCGAAAATCGTAGGCGAGATCCTTCAAGGCAACATTGCTTCAAGGTAGCAATGGCAAGAAGTAGGTGAGCATAGCATGCATAATGGTTTGGGCTGCTTTTAGGTGCACATGGAATGGCCAAGCTTGGGTTTTCAATAGACAAAGTTGGCTTTCAATTTTTGAGATATCCATATCAACAAGACTTTTGGCTGCACATCAACCCCCAAGGGTTAACCAAGATGCCTTACAATGTCACAGTGCTGTACAAGCTTACCTTGCCATCCTAAATTTGGCAGATTGGAGGCTATGCAATCAAAAAGGGAAGATTTGGTAGCATTGATTCACAAGTGTGACACATTTCCTAACAATTCCCATATATCCAAGGTTGACTGAAGATTTGAAGAATCAGCTTTCAGAATCATGAAAGTATCTTTAGCTAGTGCCTGACTAACAAACTGTCGCTGTTACAAAGGTAGAGAAAAACCAGCTAACTTCCCTGTATCCACAAGATGCGATAGCATGGGAAGAATAGGGTGACTCACAAGTGCAAAGAAGAGTGGGCTGAGAGGACAACCCTGTCTGATGGATCGCGCAAGGGAAAAAGACTTGGTGACTCTACCATTTAGCATGACATGGGAGGTGACACCCATATCAATGGTATATATCAACCTTGATATGCGAGGTCCAAAACCCGTAACTTCCATGAGATCTGCAACAAAAGACCATTCCAAGAAGTCAAAGGCCTTTTTCTAGTCCAGTTGCACCAGAACCACCTCCTGCTATATGTGTTGTGCATAGTCTATGGCCATCTGTGCATTGAGGATATTATGAAGAATATCTCAGCCCTTTAATAAACTTGTATTGGTGAGGATGAACAAGATTAGGCAAGTGTTTATGGAAATAGTTTGCCAATACCTTTGTGAAGATCTTATACATAGAGCCTATCAATGAAATGGGTCTCCACTGGGTAAGTTTAGACGGGGAAGGGACTTTGGGAATGAGCTTGATCAGCCCTTCTTTCCATGATAAAGGCGTGTTGCCGGATGCCCAAATTTGTTGGCACATGGCAGCCAAAGGTTTTGCCAAAAGAGATGCATAGGTGCCAAATAATTCATTGGTGATGCCATCCCATCCGAGGCTTTTATCATTTGGCATGTGCAATAAGACGTCCATAACTTCATCCTCACAGATATCAGCTTCTAGGAAATCTTGCATGTCATGGGGAACTTGATTTCTGACCAAGGCATAAAAGGGCGCACAGGCTTGTGCAACTTGTGAAGAAGACATTTGTCGCGAACCCAAAAGGTTTGCGAAGTATTTCCTGCACGTACTTGCCATTGAAGAGTTCCGTGCGTGCCCCCCTCCCCGCAACGCATAGCTTAGCTTATATATTTCAAGCCCTATCACTTGTACTTTCATCAACAACTATCACATCAATCTCTTCAGCTTGTTGTGTACTTGCAAGAGCTTTCTCTCTCTCTCTCTCTCTCTCTCTTTCACTCCCCAACACACACACACACACACACACACACACACAAAAACATCACAAAAAGAAAATAAAAAAAATCATGGAGCTTCACCCTCCATAGCCTGCTAGTCACATGCAAGCTCCATACCCAACAGTGGTATTAGAGCAAGATCACCATTTTAGCCCGTCACATCTCTAGCATTGCCACTCTATTAGTTAGTTTGCTATTGGGAGCTGCTTGTCCTTCTGAGTGCAAGAAGAAGAAGAAGAAGAGGATCTTTTACATGTTCCTATCACCTGTTTTGTCTTGTCCTGGCAACGCTTGGCCTTTGTCCTATCAACGTCGGCTATAGATATGCGCTGCCTTGGCCAATGCCTCAAGTCTGCGACACTTTCATTTACCCGCTTACAGTAGATCTGCAGCTGCTCCTCAAACTTCAAACCATCGTCCCTACTTGATGATGCTTCCAATTGCTCGTTGACTTGCAAATGTGACCCGATACGCATCTAACACTTGCGATAGTTTGGCGTGCAAGTTTTTGTCTTTGACATCAGTGTTGGTCTAATAGTTGTGATAGTTTGCCATGTAAGTGTTCGTCTCTTTGATATCACAGTTAGCCCATCTTAGCCACATCATCTAGTGTCACACCTGCCAAAATAATGTTTTATTATTAAAACCTTGATCTAGGAAGGTTTTAAACTTTCTAGATCAAGGATTTAATAATAAACCATGTCATCCAGTGCTACGCCTGCCAATATAATGTTTTATTAAAACCTTGATCTAGGAAGGTTTTAAACTTTACTTAAGGGGCTATTTACATGGAATTGGGGATTTCAAAAATTTTATCAAAATTTCTTTAATTTTGTCAATAAAATTTGGGTTTTTTTTGCACTAGCCATTAAACCTCATCTCAAAACACTTGAATTTACTTAAATCTTATCCCCATTCTCTCTTTCTCTTAAAATTTCTCAAAATTTTATCACAAAACTTGGGCATTTTTTAATGTGAGACCTCTCCATGGCATCTACGATCGAGATGTGAAGATATGGTATCATAAGTGAAAAATTCTCGGGCATCAGGTTCTCCATCTGGAAGACAAAGATTCAGCTCATACTTATGTGAGAATGTGCACAGAGGGTTGTATCCACTAATGAGCTAGAGCACGTTCGAGGTGACCCACAACTTCATCGGGTTGGGTCTCTTTTACAACCTTCTTCGTCACCTTGATCTCACAAAAACGGCACAAAAGAGTTATAGAATAGCCTTCAAGTCACATTTGGGGGAGAGACTAATAATTTCAAATTATTTTTTTAAGATGCAATTGATTAGTATCTCCTACAATCCTTCGGAGACTCTTAAGTAGCATCTTGATCTTTTAAGTCTCCTTGGCCAACAACTGATAACTCTCAATAGTTGTCTAGATGATGACGATAAAAAGGCTATACTTCTTAATAGCTTGATGAAAGAAGCACAATTCCATGAAACTGTGATAGCTCTCTAGGTGGTTGGAGAGATGAAATATGAAGAAATTGGTGCTATCCTTTTGGATTACAAAAGGCACAACAAAGATATTGACATAGCACCGACAGTCTTCTACACCAAGAAACAACTGTCCAAGTGTCGGTACTGAAAGTGTATTGGTCAAACTATTGACCAATGCTACAAGAAAAAGGACAAGCAGCAAGACAAGCAACACGCTTAATATACGATTGCTAATACCTTATCAAATAGTTATCTTGATGAGCCACCTACTACACTTGACAAGGCCCTTAATGTATCTATTCAATCATTGTCTCTTGATAATGATGAACCCTATTAGTATGCATTTTGAAAATAATGTGTTTTGGCATCGACCATTAACCATGCCAATGCACGTGTTAAGACCTTTTCAAACACATCCATTTACTGTGTGGGGGGCTCTGCCTGGATTTTCCTTTGTGATTCTATTAGGAGCTACATTTTAGGGGGGATTGTAACCACTACCTATGTGACCTCTGCATTGATCCCGAAAGCTATACCCATGTATCTGACCTCTAGTCATGTGCCCAATGCCTCTGAGCCATGCAGACTTTTGATCAGCCTTTGAGCCATGCACACGCACCTCTAAACCATGTTCTTACTTTGGGTCCTTGAGCTTCTTAATAGGCCATGTCATCCTCATGTTACACCTCTCTCATTTATGCATCTTCTTTTCCAAAATCATTGTATGGGATTAGACACTACCTCTTCTAGGTAAGACCTTTCCTTTTTCCTTTTCCCCATGTTTCGTGTCACGAGTTCTTAGTTACTCATGACCCGAAGGGGGGTTTGCTAGATTTATTCATTCTCATGTGTGAACACACATTATTGTGTGTAAAAGTGTGTGTCTAGGTGTGAACACCTCTTACACCACGCATTAAATAAGGGTCAAAGGGTTAGCTATATAACTTAGCCTATATAATCAGGCCTTGTCACTTGTACTTTCACCAACAACTATTATATCAATCTATTTAGCTTGTTGTGTACTTGCAAGAGCTCTCTTTTTGTCTTTCCAAACTTGCAAGTGAGCCTTTTTTTCTTCATTGTTTTTGTCGATTGGTAATTGATGTTTGATTTGGCTGGTACATGTGATTGAGACTTACTGGGACATTTCAGTGCCCTGATACTTTGTCTTCCTGTTTATCATTCTTTCTTCCCAAAGGAGGTTTTTCAGCTGAAATCAGTTGACCTTATTTCTTCAACGCAAACTTCACTTCTAGTGCTTAAAAATTCATTTCTGCCATAACATGTTATAAGATCTGCATATTCCAGGCATACTGCTGATATTTTTGTTTTTTAAGGAAAACTAGACCGGCAAGCTGCGCTTTTTCAAATGTTTTGAATTATAATTGTGTTCAACATTTTCCATGTGCATAGTGTTTCAAGTGAAAATATAGAGCTTTTGCAAGCCAACAATTTGATAGCTTCAAGGGAGTTCTTATACTAGTATGCATAATTGAAAAAGGTTCCTTGTTATTGCATACTGTTTCATTCAATACTGAATTGTTTTGTTACGGTACCAGAGCCAGGGCCTTTAATCCAATTGTGTTGTGGAATGTTCTCTGGTGCGCTCGGAGCAACCTGTGTTTATCCACTTCAACTTGTCAGAACAAGGTTAGTAAGGTGGTTTAACTTTTCTGCATGCATGGAGCCACTGTGGTAGACCATTTTAGCTTGTTTGAACGAGGTTTCTTGACAAACAGTTTTAAACTTCTCTGCAAGTGCATGCACACGTGCGTGGGCTCATGTATTGTTGCTGATGCAGGTTGCAAGCGCAGCAAATGAATCATCCATCCAGGTATAAAGGAATGATGGATGTCTTTATCAGGACTTGGAGAGAAGAAGGTCTTCATGCCTTTTATAAGGGCCTTCTACCAAATCTACTAAAAGTCATACCAGCTGCTAGCATCACCTATATTGCATATGAGGAAATGAAGAAGCAGCTTTCCATATGATAGAACCAGGGAGGCCAAGCTCCAAAATTGGTCTAAATATTCAACAAATAATGTGTGTATCATTGACAAGATTTGTGTATAGCTGGGGGACATCAGAGAGCTTGTTCCCAAACTCCAACAGCTTCCATCTCAAGGCTTCTGCAGGCTGATTGTGCAAAAGAAGTAGAACATCCAGGCAATTGTCAGTTTATACCATCTCAAATATGCCGGCATCGGTCTATTTAAGTTTCAAGTGTCTTGGCTGGAATAATGCCCCTGATCAAGTCTTGAGCGAAGATTTAGAGTAGCATAGACACGAATTATATCGGCTCACAAGATGGCAGTTTTCTGCTCAGCTCAGTCTCTCATGTTCTTATTTAGTCCCTGTTAACGTAATCCTGTCTAAGGGGCAATAATTTTTTCTGGAGCAACAACTGGTTGTTTCCTTCATAACTGTGCGTACGAGACACACATGCATGTCTTACAGGATGGAGGTTCAAACTTCTTTCCTCAGACAAATTGTTGTCAGGTAAGCTTTGGACCATGGATGCTTCCGGCATGTGTTCAACACACACATTTTCTCTACGCATGGTACACACTATCTTATTTGCCTAACATTAGATGAATATTTAACGGATGGTGCACCTGAATGCGACCAATATGCATGTACTTTGAGCTCCCATTCTCCATGTGATCTGCAAACATGGTATTTGTACTTTGATGCTGAAAATAGAAATCCTTATTATCTCAACAATGATAACTGATTGGGTGCTTGCAGTATGCACTGACTTTTTTGACGTTCATGCCTAACAATGTGTCGCAACTACCCAAAGAAGAGAATATTACTGTCATGATGAGAGAAAAAAGGGGGAGAGGAATTTACCTTTATGTTATTTAATGAATGTATTTGTACTTTGATGCTGAAAATATAAATCCTTATTATCTCAACAATGATAACTAATTGGGTGCTTGCAGTATGCACTGACTTTATGACGTTCATGCCTAGCAATGTTTAGCAACTACCCAAAGAAGAGAATATTACTGTCATGATGAGAGAAAATAGAGGGAGAGGAATATACCTTTATGTTATTTAATGAATGCAACCATCTGTGTATAAAGGCTTAGCCAGGCATGGAAGCTAACCAAGTTTTATTCACGATGAATTTCACTTGCATCAAGATATGCCTTACTAGATTCATAATATCAGTATTCCCAAGAAGACAATTACATAATGTAGTGGGCTTGGATTTTCGTTTGTATTACTTTACTAAATCTTCAAACATAATTATTAAAATTTGCACACATCTTAACAAGTTCTTTAAAACAGTAGATGCAAGTATAAATCAGCAATGTTTGTTAGGAGCTTAATATAATTGTGTTGTCAAAAACAAATGCAAAGAAGACATTGTCTTCTTGTTTATTTGGGCCAGAAGGACTAGTGACGAGGGAGCCACTAAACTCCTATCGACACGCTGCTGCCCTCGCCCCCCTCATCGCTACCCCGTCAATCCCCCCCTGTTGATTGGCGTCGCGTCCCCTATCCCTCTTGCCTGTAGCGTGCCATCGCGTTGTTCCCCCCGTCTCAGCATCAAGCTGTGCCATCCATCCTCGCCACCACGTTGCCCCCTGCATCCTCGTCATTTCGATGGCCTCCCTGCCCTGTGGCCCTTGCGGCCTCCCTCCATTGTGCTGCCTCTTGTGCCCACCCCCCCTTTTGACTGGCGTCGTGCCCCCCATCCCTCTCACCCCTGCAGCGTGCCATCGCGTTGCTCCCCTTGTCTCAGTGTCAAGCTGCGCCACCCATCTTCGCTACCATGATGCCCCCCTTTGCCCTTCTCGTCATTTCATTGGCCCCCCCGCCCTCTAGCCCCTGCTGCCTCTCTCCATGGTGCCGCCTCTCGTGCATTCTGCGAGTGTCCCCCAATCAAACACCTTGCGCATCATTCTCTCTGAGGAACAGCTCTGAGCCGTCCGTGCCACAAAGATGGAGTTGAAAGAAACAACAATCTTTGGTTAGGTCGTTGGACACTCCCCATTGAGGGCATAGCTGTGGGATTGACTCCACTCCACGTTGCGCACTGGCACAACGCAGATTGTGGAGGCAGTCCTCATGGGCCGAGGGATCTTCATGGTTGGACTCTCCTCTGCGGACGCAGCTCGTGAGTTAGTAGAGAGCTCGCCCTATGTCTCCACGAAGGGGGTAATTTACATGGTTCCTTGGTATAGCGGCTTCATAGTGGAGACATTTGTGCTCCACAACAGATTTCTCAGATACCCAGTCACCTTACTTTTCCTCGAATTGGCGGTAGAGTACTGCCAATTAGTGGAGGACTTTGAATGGCTCTTTGGCACAGTCCTTCCTACCTCCTTCACAAATGCAATGACAATTGTAGGAGTCCCAAAGGTAGGAGTGACCGTGAAAGACAGAAAGAATATATCAAAGTTCATGGAGATTGAGACAGGAGGTTACTTTTTTAGGTAGTAGGTCATTGTGACTGGGCAACCAGGGCAGTGCTTGCACTACTACGACTTTGCGCATTAGGCAACAAATTATACGCGTTTTGGAGCCAAGGCGGCTTCGTCGATAGACCCGTAGCTGGACACTGACGGCTTCACACGGGTCCAGTGACGACAGAGAGGGAGACAACAGGGGAAGCCGCAACTAGCTCCTCAAACGCAGTCTCGACAATAGGGAGCAGGAGGGCGAGCGACGCCCCCTCGGCAGAGCACTCCGTAGCCCCCCCTGCTCGCCCCGCCCGGTAGGACCGCAGTCCCCCACATCCACATGCTCCTTGCATCAGCAGTTTTTTCCCTCCCACACAACCACCAGTATATTTGTCCCTGCCACTCGTTACACTTTATCGAGACAGGCATAGCTGTTGCCATAGGAGTTCTTTCGTAGTGGCCCCCATGGTCCTACTTAAGAATTGCGGAGTGCGGAGAGTTCCCACTACCTCTAGAGGTGGGGATTTTTGTGGTTCGTAAGTCCAGGAGGGGCAAGGCTCATCTACTAGCACCACCAGATGGACCAAACTACACTTTTTCCTTCAGTCCTCTCACTCAGGGTATTGGACGACGACACAGATAGAGGAGTTGAAGAGTCAAGTGGCGGACCACATCTCCCAGTGGATGGGAAAATGACTAATACTGTTTGTACAGTAGTGGCTTGGTTGCATGATGGATATCAACTGGTGGGCTGGTGTCGAGGTCCCACACTTGAGCATTATGTTTTGAGCCCCTCCATAGTGGAGAGCTCCGAGGAATGTGATCGAGTGGCCTCTGGCACAGGCGGTCCGTTTCTACCAGTGTATAGAGTCACGACTCAGCATGGCTGATAGATGCATTGATAGTACCACATGGAGCATCTATCACCCCTATGGTCTGGTTGAGGGCCACCATGGAGGATTGGAGTTCGCCGTCCAGACTTGTGGCAAAGCGTACTTGCATGCCCCATAGTTTCTCCTTCTCATTAGCAGCCTCCACATCGAACAGATGCCTATTTGGTCAGTCAGGTTTCCCCATGAGCTTACACCTTGCATCCTGAAATGTGAATAGTCTCCACTACAGTGGGACATGTGGTTTCCGAAAGTTGATTGTTTGGCAGGAGCTGCAGCTTGCCCTTGCCGGACGAATCGATATCTTACTTCTATAGGAGCACAAGCTCACTCCCACCTAGGCCCAGCGGGTAGGGAAGGTACTCCCGGGCAGCTGGCACACTTTTTGGAAGCACGCCATAGGTGCCCACGATAGGAGTGGAGGTGTATGCACCTCTATTGGCTCGAGTCTTACCGTCTGTGTTCGGGACCACGAGACGATAGTGGCAATAAGGGTTCTATGGATCAGATTGGATATTGGGGACTTGTGCCTTGGAGTCCTCAATGTCTATGCCCATACGGAGGTTAGGGCATACAACAGGTTCTGGGTGGAGATTGTAGATGGAATCCCAGATGTGGACTCTTGTTGGAGGATACCTCAACAACTTGGAGGCTTTGGAGGACCAGTAGGAGGGCAGAGGCAGAAAATACAAGAGCATGGCTGGGGAGGAGGAGGAGGCATGGGAGGTCTTACTACTGGCAGTAGGAGCATGCGATGCCCGGAGAGACCCTATCTTCCACAGGAGGGAGAGGTCGTTGGACTTCTCTTGGGGACAAAGGCAGCTAGGTGGAGTCCTGCTGGAGCGGTTGGACAGGTTTTAGGTGGGAGAGGGGTGGCTTATGGAGGACAGATTGGGCAGTTGACGGGGTCGACGGGCATCACGCTGTCCGATCATTGCTCGGTTCTCCTGACACTTGATCCCCCAGCATCTGCCCTAGACACACGATCTTGTCGGATTCCTGACTCGATCTATAGGAGGAAGGAGGTGACGAGACAGATAGAGAAGGTTTGGACTAGGGAGTGGGGCATGAGGGATCGGATCACAGAGGTTGCAGAGGTCCTAGCCAAGTTGAGCAGTATCTACCAAGAGGCAGCCATACAGGCCAGGCATTAGAGCTGGGAGGAGAGAGCACTCTGGCGGGACCTTGCAGTCACGGAGAGATTATTACAGGAGGCACCAAGGGATCCCACCCTCCACGCGTAGGTGTGCGCGCGAGCAACCATTGTTGTCATAGAGGACATGCACTCAGATTTCTCTTTCGGCACCTCAATAGCTTTCTGGGCGCGGAAGGGGGACACGATGTGCAAGGAGTTTTTCCAGGTGCACCAGTCTTGCACCTCAGGAGAGCAGATACTCAGACTTCGAGATCAGTATGGAAGGACATGTTCTAGCACAAACGAGGTGATGGAGATTGCCACCAACTACTATAGACGCCTTTTTCAGCAGGAGACAACCTCAGCTAGAGGACAATGATGTAGACAGTAGGTTTGGGATCACATCGCGTCCCTCGTCATAGAGAAGATGGGACGCTTCCTCCTAGACCCCTTCATAGAAAAGGAACTAGAGGAGGCTTTCCATACATAGGACATGCAGAAATGCTTGGGAGAGGATGGCCTCTCTAAGGTCTTCTTCATTACCTACTAGGAAGTGGTGAAGGATCCCCTATTGATGGCCTTCTAGGAGATTTTTACTTCACGACAGATGCCAGGGAGTCTTTCGGCATGCCTTATCAGTCTTCTCCCGAAAGGGGGAGACCGGTTGGAGCTTTCCCAGTAGTGGAGACCAATCACCTTATTGTCAGTGGCCTATAAGGCACTGGCAAAGATGATTGGTAGGCGACTACGCCCCGTACTTCCAGACATCATCCATGTTACATAGACGAGCTTTGTCCAAGATAGGAGCATCCTAGACAATGTATTCACCTTCTTTGAGGTGACAAAGTGGGCTTAGCACAATCGGCAGAGACTGGCCATACTACTCTTGGATTTCGAGAAAGCTTATGACAGGGTGGACTTGGATTTCCTAGAGGGTACCACGGTGAGGTTGGGTTTTCCTCATGCTTGGATTTGAGGGGTCTCCGCACTTTACAGATTGGCCACTAGCAGGGTTCTCATAGGTGGTAGGCGAGGGGAGGAGTTTCGGCTGCAAAGATCGGTCTGGCAGGGTTGCCCCCTGGCCCCATACCTATTCTTGCTCTTTGTAGAGGCGATATCTCACTTCCTCAGGTCACACGTGAGTGGATTACACAGCCAACTTCTAGTGAGAGAGGAGTCTGAGTTGTTAGACTTGAGTATGCAAATGATACATCACTCTACATAGAGGACGACGAGTTGATGCTGGAGAGAGTGAGGCTGGCTTTTTTTGATTAATATAATTAGCCATATTTTACTTGCAAAAAAAAGGACTAGTGATGAGGAACATGCATACTTACAAGTTCTTTTTGTCGATGATGCTAGATTTAGATAGAGTTGTGCTCAATTTGCACTTAATAACTTTGATTTTCTATGTAATGGAACCACTTTCGAACACACTTACACGCACACTCACAATCTACAAGTGGCAACGCACACACACAATCTACAAGTGGCAATGGAGGTTGAGAGAGAGAGAGAGAGAGAGAGAGAGAGAGAGAGAGAGAGAGAGAGAGAGAGAGAGAGAGAGAGAGAGAGAGAGAGGGAGGGAGGGAGGGAGGGAGGGAGGGAGGGAGGGAGGGAGGGAGTTATATTAACGTCTACGGATAGCCAAGGTGGCCTATGAGACCAAAACGTTACATACAGAAGGTTTGGGAAACTTTCCAAGTCCCAGTAAAGCTACCATCTAATGTTGTGATAAACTAATTGAGTAGGCATAAGGTGGTATATAGACTGGGTACAATTCATATGTGTTCCAAGTATGGTGTGGAACTACTCATGGAGCTTGGTCATCCTAAAATGTCCCGCATGGGTCTATCTAATATCGAGAAGCTGAATCGGTGGGGTAGGGTCTATTGGTGGCGGCGTAGTATCCCTTGTATCCTTGACATGTGCCTCCTGCGGGGGCGGGGGCCGGGGCCGGGGCCGGTTGGGCGTGGGCATTGCGCTTTGATTCTTGCCATGGCTATGGCTAGGGTGGTCCCCTATGGACAGGAGGTCAGTGGGGTTGGTGGGGGACTCAAGGGTGGGGATGGTAGTTGGCTCTCCGTAGAATTTTGTGAGCAGGTGTTGGGCGGCTCCCGTCTGTGCTCCGAGGTTCGGAGCATGTGGTCTCTGTGGCGCCGTATTTCTAGCAAGAAGAGCCCTGAGGCATCTCTAGTCCTTGAAATCCATCACTCCGGAGAGTGGCCCGAATCCTTCTCCGAATAGGCAGTGGAAGCATCCCCGGATCTCATAGTACGCTGGGCACCTGCATATGTAGTGTTCTTCTGTCTCCGGCTCGAGTTGGTAGATTTGGCAGATCTGATCTTCTAGGGGGAGGGGGTGGGTCCCATATCTACCTATCTCGACCCGTAGCTGGTGTGAAGATGTACAGATCTGTCCGATGGCGCTTCTAACTCCATGGGACAAGTGTGTGTCCATGTAGCTTGGGCGGGTAATGAAGCCGTCCGGATATATGTGCAGGAAGTGCTCCCGGTAGAAAGCCTTCTTTGTCCCTAGGTCTTCTGTAGGAGTCACCCATGTCTTGGCCATGTGTAGTTGAATGATGTCCATTCTGATGATACAATTCACCTCCTCCCACCAAGTGGGGGCAATCTAGGCTGTATTGTAGTGGGGGGAGGTGGTCCATGTGTAGGCCATGTAGCCGTAGCCAGGTCTCTGTTCGGGCATACCAACATTCATTGTCCCCTTGCAGTGCTAGTTGTTTGGACGACTCCAACACGAGTTTGGGGTATTGATGCCGGGGCAAGTTCCATAGTCGGTGCAAGAAGGCCACTGTTTGGAAGAGGGCCTTAGCTACGATGGGCGGTTCCCCCATCTCTGCTATGATGATCTCGTGTGGCACAGAGGGCTTGATTTTGATCATCCATGAGATCATAAGTACCAGGGGTCTCTCCATCTGCTCCCATCCCTCATAGGTGGCCTCCTCCTGAGGTAGTGGCTGGTCCTATGCGGCCCTCCTCATGTGGTAGAGACTGGATCCCCATATGGGAGACCCGTACAAGAGTGCTGGTGTGATGAGTGTCAAATAGTCAGAGCTTTGTATGGGACTCTTGGCATTGTATGTGGGCGCATTGGTTTTCCATGGATTTGAGGGTTGCATAGCCTCGCGTCAATCTATCTTTGCTACCTTTCTCAAAGTGAATCTCAGTCCTAAAAATGTAATCCCCAGATAGACATATCTTTGGACCATTTCCACAGTTTCCCTACCGTATGTGAAGGGGGGTACTGACCGTTGAATCCATTGGGTCGAAGTGTTGAACACCATGACCTTGGTCTTCCCCAAGTTCACAGTGAGGTCTTTATCCTGGCAGAAGGCCCGTAATGCCTTCAATTGGTGCTGTAGCCCTTCGGGCATGTTGGAGATGAGAACTATGTCGTCCGCATATAGTAAGATGGGTATCAGTATCCCTCCTAGGCTAGATCCCTCCCCTCCCAATCTATCCATGTACTCCGATATTTCATCAATGTAGAGATCAAATAAAGTAGGTGAGAGTGGGTATCCCTGTTTAACTCCAATGGTGCTAGTTATCTCCTTTGACAGCTCCCCCGGTGTTTGGGCGGGACCTTTGGTATCCCCCAACACATTTTGGGCGGGACCTCCAGTTCTTGTAGTCTCTGCATGAGCCTGGCTCGTGGTACCATGTCAAAGGCCTTGCAGAAGTCCACGAAGCAGTAGTATACCCACCTCCCGTGTGCCCTGCCCTCCTCTATAATGGCTCTAGGTGTGAGGATATGGTCAAGAGTGGAGTACCCTCTCTTGAACCCTGCTTGTCCAGTCGCCTGGTGCTGGTGTTGCTTCGCCCACTTGCTTAGCTAAAGGTCCAGGATGGATCGATAGAGCTTGGCTAGTACATGGCCAACCATGACTGTTTGGTAGTTTGTGGGGGCCATGGGATCTCTAGCCTTCAGGATAGGTATTATGGTGTTGGCCGACTAGCTGGTAGGGAAGCCCTCACCTAAGGCTTTGTTGAACATGTGGGCTAGAAGGGGTGCAAGTACGTCCTAGGCATAGGTCAAGTGCTCTGCTACCAAGCCTTCATGGTCCTGGGCTCGGCCATTTCGTAGTCCGTCAATGGTGTCCCAAACCTGCTCTGTTTTAAAGAATGTAGATGACTCAGGTCTGCTCCTTGGTAGTCGGGGCAGCGAGGGCTGCTCGGGTATTTGGTACAATGAGGTTGCATATGCATGCCATGTGTCCGGGGAGGTAATGGGTGTCTGAGCATGGGGCTCTTGGGATTCCTTCCACGCCTCCTTGCTGTCCTATCCCAAGAATAGCTAGTAGAATTCGCATTCCACTTTGGATAGGTAGGCTTGTTTCTTCCTTCCTACAAGGTGGCAGAAGATCAAGCATGCGTGTTTGTGAGTGTGTACTCCCTGTGCTTCGTCCTGTTGAAGATGGAGTAGGGTTTCCCTACACTCTGCGTCGTACCGGCTATTCCGTGGGACATTCTTTTCCGGAGGGGAGGGATGGGGGGGTGTGTGGGGGAAGTACTTGGCTGTCGAGGTGTGGAGTGTTCTCGCTAGTTTTGCTGTGATCTCCAAGGGTGAGTAGGGGTTCATTTCCTATAGGCTCCAATAGAGGTGGTCGGAAGAAGTGCTCGCACTTAACCTGGTGAAGTGGTACCTAGGGAATGGGGAAGCTTGCTGGGGGGGTTAGGTCATGTCTATAGGCGATGTCAAACTGCAGGTAGGCATGGTCGGCGGCCACTACGAGCGAGTGGGGTGATATTCTGAAGGACTGGATGTCAGGGATAAGTGATAGGGGCCCGAGTATGTAATCCATTGTGCTTGCTCCCAATTTTCTCATTTGTTGCAATTAGCTGCATGCTTATGTGGGAAGCATGTGAGGGTGTCCAAGCCGGCGCGCCATCTCTCCAACCCGTTGAGGATGAATAATCGATGCGCGCCCCCTAGCACTAGTAGGTGGTCGCCATACTCGGTGCATTCAGCTATATCTTGTGATGTATGGTTGAGCCCTATCTCCTTCGGTGCTATCTCTTTGTATATGTGGTCTTTGCTCTCGAAGAAGGGAGTTTGTCTTTGTGCTGTGTGGGCATTTAAGTCTCTGGCCAACATGACATCCCCCAAGTTGGAGTAGTGCATGATGTCCTCGTACAGTGGTAGGTATGGTGACTCCCCCTTCTGTGGCGCGTATGGGGAGTGTGCTGGGGGGAAGTAGCACACCGCCATGTAGATGTCTCGAGGGCGATTTGTGTGTATTCGGATCCACATGAACCGGGCCTCCTCATCTTTCTGCATGACTTGCACCATGGGCTGTAACTCCTCCTTGTATAGCTTTGCGACTCCTTCGGACCCTCGGGTCCCTCCTTTTGTTCGAGATCTAGGGCGGCATGCCGTCTCCCATATGTATCCCCTCACTTCGGGTAGGTATGTGCATGGGCTTTGGTGGGTTTTTGTGTATAGGATGATATCCTTGTCGGTGAAGGTCTCTTGGAATAGTAGTCATGCGTCTGTTTTCATAGCTTCGTTGCAGTTCCATACTGCAAACCTCAGGTGGGTCTCATAGGCCGCGCCCCGTCATTGGCGTTTATTTGTGATGATGACTTGGCCGTCTTGGTATACTGCCCATTTCCCCACTTTGCATGCTTCCAGGATTTGTGGCATGCATTCCTTATGGTATGCCACCTGTGTGGGTGTGTGAGGTCATTCTCTAGATAGACCTTTTCCCCTTTTAGAGAGGAAGACTTGTCGGGATTTTAGGTTGGTGAATTTCAGGATGAGAGGTTGGCTTTTGGTGAGGTCTTTCCCTACGCACCATGCATTTGCCACTATTATGGGTTCCTCAACTCCTAGCTTTTCACATATCTTCTTGGCGTCTACAAAGGGGCTGTCTCCCTCTATCCATCCTACCACCCGGATGTGGAGCGCTCTAAGTTTTCTTCTTTTCTCCTCCTCCAATGCTGCATTCACAGATTCCTCCTTCTTTGTTGGTGCCTTCTTCGCTACTTCAATCCACTTGCAGTTCTTGGCCACCTCGGCTCGTGCTTGTTTCACTATGTTTGCCCATGTGTTGAGCTCCTTTGTCATGTGTGTCTTCAGCTCGTAGATCTCAGTTTGCACTTTTGTAGACATTTTTTTACTAATTTCCCCTTCCTCCTTCTTGAGGAGGTCAAGCTAGTTTCAGTAGTCATCAAGCTCGTGCCTTAGCTCTTCAATCACCCTATTTCTCTCTTGGAGGGACCTTTTAATGTCCACCTTCCAAGAGGTGAAGTGTGCTGTGATCTCCGTGTAGATTTCGTTCTTCCATTCTTGCACTTTTGAGCTTATTTCCTCCTTGATTTGGTGTGTGGTTTTCACGCACATTGTTGCCACGATTTCCCTGATGTTGCCGATGTTCTGGTTGTGCATCTTGCATACGTCTCGGAGGGCCTCCATGCTTTTCTTTGCGTGGTAGTCTGTCATCTTGTCGATGTTGCTCTAGATCGTCGAGTATTTTTCATTTTTCTCCCCTCTTGTGCGGTTGCTTGGCGACGGTGATGCTTTGCTTGAGCTCATCCTATGAGTCTGCTCGTCTTGCCTAGCGGGTTGGGGTGATGGGCTATTTGGCCCCATTGCGGGTGGGTGGTGGGTTGATCGGGCAGTGGCGGGAGATGGCGGGGTGCTGGTTGGGGACTTGGAGATGGTGTGATCAATCGGGCAGTGGCGGGAGATGGCGGGGTGCTGGCTGGACCTGGAGATGGTGTGACTGGTCGGGAGGGTGATGAGTCTAGGTGTAGGGGTAGTGGGCCGGGAGGCTTGTGGCTGGGGATAGGCCTGAAGGGGGTTTGGGGGGGGGGAGGGTGGCGGGCCTTTGTTAGGCAACGGTGGGACTTGTTTGAGTCGCGGGGTAGGGGGGGTGGTGGTTCGAGTCCCTGTGGCGGTCCGATTCAGTGGGCGAGGGGATGGTTCGAGTGATGGGCGTGGGCGGCTGGTGCTTGGCGTTCGACTGGGCCCTCTAGGTGTTCGAATGGTCCTCGTGATGTGGGTCGGACGAGTGGTTCGAGTGTCGGGTGTGACGTGGCCCTACTTTTTGTGGTTCGGACAACGATGGGTGGTCGGCAACATGCCTAAGGGATGGCGCGGCGGCCTCCGAGAGAGAGAGAGAGAGAGAGAGAGAGAGAGAGAGAGAGAGAGAGAGAGAGAGAGAGAGAGAGAGAGAGAGAGAGTCTTGCAAATTGTCTTGGTGGCTTTGTACCATCTCAACTCGCTGGATGTGATCATGTGGACAAATAACTAGTTTTTGAAGGGAAAAGAACCGGTTCATAAATAGGTACATCTTGCTAGATTGTAATAAAGTGCTTTGCATTGATGTGAGGATGAAGAACAAACCAACTTGGGAGCTTGTGATAAAAGACTAGGGGTCGCCAAGCACTAAGTTTGGTTCTAATTTTATGGCCTTGAGTGGTTAGACCATGTGATGCTTTTGCTCATCTTGCCTTTGAAAAGGGAGGGGAAGTGATTACGTGTTGGAATTGGGAATCTACTTCAAATACATATGATTGTGGGTAAAATGCATTTGTACTATTGGCTTGTTTTTTGGTTGAAGAGTTGCTAGCTACATTGGAGACAAAGGCAAAGGAAAGACAATAATAGTCTTATATCTAAGTTTGTCTCTCTATTCCTTATGAAAATCATCACTTGGAATGTTTAGAGCATTTGTTGTTGATGTAAACATAACATGTGTGGAGAGTGTTGTATGTGAATCCTTGGGATGTCTTATGCACAGTTAGGTATAAAATTTATAAAGAAGTAGGAATGATAGTACATTGTCATGACTTAAAATAATTTTATGCTAGGGTTCCATCAATGGGCTACTTGGGTGTGTTAACGATTGTACATGAGAAATTGTAGCTAGTCTTGGCCAAATGGGATGGTTTGATAGAATCCTTGCGATTGAGATTACATGTCAGTATGAAGTTATGTTGCTAGTTGGCACATATGCATCAAATGATGGTACACATTGTTGTGATTTGTGGCATTAGTTATAATCATGCCTTCAGCTTGGCAAGCCTAATTTGTTGGTCGTTGATGTTAACATGTGTGAATCCTTCTTAGCCTACATTTAGACATTCCCATATTTGTGCATGATGATTCTTTATTGCCAAACATGTTAGATATTGTGGTTCAATAGTATTGTGTCCTTTGCGATCATTTTCCTTTAGAATTTACAATGCTCACACAACCTATGTACCTCTTCCATTTGGTCATTTGGGCAAGATGATATTGTGTTTTGACTCCTCATCTCTTGAACATCATGTCTTTGATTCTCATATGAGGCAACTTCTAGATGACCTCCCCAGTGCTAGAGTTATGATATTGGACGTGATGCGCAAAGAGTGGCTAGATAAACATGGGATCCACCCATGCTATGTTTTGAGGGTAGAGATTGGTAGAAATTTGACACTCCAAATGATGATGTTGTGCTTTATGCATCTTTGCACTTGATAACTTTAAACATTCTTGGTTGCAATCCTATAATATGTTAAGTGTGCATATTTGACTAAGACTTGATAGTAATGCTAGACACATAAGTTTTATCGCAATCAATTGCTTCTTTTGCTATGGAAAATGGTGTGCGGGTTGCAAATCTCCTTGAATCAGATGATTATAGATCCATAGAATGTTATGAATATTTGTAGAGATTACTTTATTGATTTACTTGGGCCTCATGTGTATACCTTTGAGAGTTGTGATTTCTTGGTTTTTTTAAAAATGATTTGGTCAAGAATTGGGTTGCTCCCCACATACTTGTGTTGTCAGAATCAAATATTAGTGAAGCTTAGGTGGATGTAATTCTTATCTATATGTCCGAGGACAACATCCTTGGCTAGGATGGCCCAACAAGTGAATTCTTTGTAAAGTATGTTGATGTGCTTGTGCCACCTTTGACCTTTTTGTTAAGAAGCCTAAGAAATAGGGATTATGCCTCATTCTAAGTGCCCTTGCCTTCCTCTCTCAAATATTGGTGGCCTATTTTGTTGATGGGTAGTATGCATAAGAAATTTTCCAAAGGACTTGACTAATATATTGCATAAACATATCTTGATGATAGTGCACCCTATATTCAATATAGATTCATCAAAGGGAAACATACTTTTCACACTATTCTCAATGTATAGATGAAATGTATTATGCATAATATACAAATCAAGAGATAGTAACGTTTCAAATGGACTTGGAGAAAGATTTTGTACTAGCCCTTTATGGTCCAATTATACAAAAGATGGGTTTTGGACCCAAAATCTTAAATTTCCTCTAGTCTATTCGTAAGACTCACACACTCACACGTGAGCGCGTGCACGCGCACACGCACACACACACGTGCGCGTGCGCGCGCACACGCACGCACGCACGCACGCACGCACGCACGCACGCACACACACACACACACACACACACACACACACACACACACACACACACACACACACACACACACACACGAAATGATCTATTAAATTTCGCAAAAGGCCCGCATGACATAAAAACATAGGTTGCAACCATCTATAAAATTATGCAACTATTTGGGAAAGTGAAAAGAAGCTTATATGTTAATACTAAAATCCTAGCTAGTATTATTATAAGTGGTAAAGGTGTCCAACTATCTAGGCTCTATATCAAGATAAAAACTATATGAACTAGACCTAGGAAGGCCATCAAGATACATATAATCTCAAGAAATTTCCCATCGATTGCTATTACGTAGCCTCAATTTCATTCAATACAGGGGAAAGAACCTAGGAGTCCTCATTTTGATTCTTGCTATAATATGTTGTATCCTTTTATGCATGTGCCAAAGATGCATCATTCGTGACCTAAATGTTTGGATTGGCCAAGTGAAACTACTTAACCAATATCCCTTGATCAAATTTAAGTTGAGCTTGTATGGGGGACTCCCAACTCCTCCCAATTGTAGATTTAGACTACACTGAGGCTTCTTGAGTAATTAAAAAATCTTTGAGTTGTCTTAGGATAGCTGCTTGTATAATGGCACTCTACCTCGTAGGATGGTCTCTCTACACAAGAAAGGGGCTAAGACATCTCTAATTTGTGTGGTTCATGACACTTGATAGCTACCCAAAATTGTCCCTTTCAATGGACACAATCTTAGATCTCATAGTAGGTAGAGGATTGATAGATATAGTGCTTCTCTTTGTTGTTGATGTGAAGAGTGCAAAATGACTAAGTTATTTAAATGTCCAAACACTATATAAATGAGATATCTCAACCTCTAGTTGGTGTGAACTCCAAAAAGAAAGAATAGCCTATGAGATAAGGAAATGAGTACATTTGATCATGTTAACTCGAGAATAATAATGGAAATAAGAAATAGCTAACTATGCTGATGCTTACAATCCTAAGGATTTCAAGCAGAGGATAGTATCATGTACAAAATGATAACTTGATGGTTTAAGTCCATCTTAAAAAAAGCAATGAAATCTCCCTTTGATTTCATAATATAGGGTGCATCTACAAACAAAGTGATCCTTAGACTCAACCTCATGATGACATAGTTGGAAAATGTGTGTATCCTTGGACATGTGTGTATCAATCCTTAGCTAGTGTAATGGTGTCTGCATCTATCCAATATTAGCAATATGTATCCCATGGGTGAAGTGTACATGCATATATGCTGGAATCACAATGAATCCCTTTGCTGACACATGAAGAAATGGCATCGATATTATTCTATCTTTATGCTAGGTGGCTTTGGGGGGACTACACTCATTTACATGACTCTTGACAATATCTAACTCGATAACTCTTTTCCACTTTATATGATTTAGGTATGGGCCATGCCATCTTTTTTTATGACCTATATCAATCTTGACAATATTTGACCTGATAACTTAGTTCCACTTTGTATGAGTGAGATATAAGTATGGGAAATCCAAAATTTACTATAGCACTAGAAGTGCATCCATATGTAATCCATGTGTCCTCATCCATGATTACATCTTTGCATACCAACAACATATCTCTCCATACTTTACTAATTGTCTAGAGGAAGTCAATGCCAATTGTGGATATCTATACCTTTGGAGCTCCCATATCCTCTTTAAGCAAGTCACCAAGTAAAATACGACCTCCATAACACATGTGCTCCTACTATCTCAGCTCTAATAATCTCATGGGGCCTCTCAGTACCCTTCCGTGCCTTCTTGGAGAAATTACATAGTGCATTGAACACAATCTAAGCAATGATTAGAGAATACATAAAAAATATGAGGAGAATAGAAACCTCTTTAATTTCAAATGAATTGATACAAAATGGCTATATCCACTCGTGCATTTCTATTGTAAAGCTTAGATGGCGATCCAGATAAATGATAGACAAAGAGCTTAAGGCTAGTTGAAAGAGCTTAGATGGCGATCTAGACAGATGATAGCAAAGAGCTTAAGGCTACCTGGAAGAATTCTGACTGGATGAAAGATAGATTGATGATGGTTTTGGAGGAGTCTTCCTTTTATACCCAAGGATGGTAGTCTAGTTGGCTGGTTCAATCATATTATGAACCTTCCTAGGTTGGCCATGGAATATTCCCTTTTCTATCCTCCATGCATTGTGCCTTGAGTGGCTACCAACATAACTACTCTATCTAACCCAAAGGCTAGATCCACAAAGATCACATTTTTTCCATCTAGTCATATAGACCTTATTTGATATACAAGTCTCAAGACCCTCACATATGGCTCTCCTCATAATGGGGGCCTTCCAACTTAGAGTACCATGGATCATTGGTGGCATCTTACAAGGGTGGGTCATTGAGCATATTTAACACCCTACCTTATTGTCCACCTACAGGTTAGCTACATCCTTGGCCCAACATCGAGTCTCTAAAGATGAACTTGAAGCATGTCCCTCATAAGAGCTCTGGTGAATATATTTTCTCCATTTTCCGTTATTGGATAGTAGACAAGCTCTAATATCCCATCCTTGATCAAGTCACATACATAGTAATATTGGATCTCAATGTGTTTGATGTGCATGAAAAATTGGATTTTTGGCAATGGTGATGTAACTCTAATTGTCACATCTTGGCATTTTTGGATCCTCATCCTATACTTCCATATAACATAAGAATCTCAACCATATTGCTTCACATGTAGCAAAACAAACAACCTTGTACTTTACTTCGGTAGAAGACAATGCCATAGTTGGTTGCTTCTTATTGATCAAGAAGAATATTCCTCAACCTAAAGAGAAACAATACCCAAAAACCAATCTGTGGAATCATTGTTACCTGCCCAATATGAGTCATAGTTCCCCACAAGAGCACTTTCGAAAGTGTATGCGATATCATAGTCAAGAGTTCCCTTGAGGTATTTGAGCACCTGCATCATCCTAGCTTTCCAATGACTCTCTCATGGTTTGTTTGAGAACCTTCTCAAGACACTAACAACAAAACTAATATCTAGCCTAGTGTTGCACAAGTAGATGAGGATGCCAACCAATTTCTTGTACCTCCCAATGTCTACTAGTGCTGATGTATCCTCAATGGATAACTTCACATTGATCTCCATAGGTGTAGCTATCTCCTTACACTCCATCATGCCAAATGATTTTAAGATCTCCCATGTATACTTCTTTTGAGAGTTGAAGATTTTGCTAGAGGCTCTTGCCAGACTTCAATCCCCAAACAATAGTGCAACAAGCCCAAGTTTGTCATTTCAAACTCAAAACTCAAAGCCTTTCGAGTCATCATATCTTCATGCTCACCTATAATAAGACGGTCATCTACATACATGACACTTAAGTATAGACTTTTTATCATCCTTGTAAACATACAAGTTAGCATTTGAGGCACATCTTTTGAAATTCAAGCTTAGAAAGAATTTATCTATCTGCAGGTACCATGTTGTAGGGGCTTGTTTTAGCCCATACAATGCCTTCTTTAGCTTACAAACTTCATTCTCAAAAGGGGGGCCTTAAATCTTGGTGGCTGAACCACATACACATTCTCCTTGAGGTTACCATTCAAGAATGTTGATTTAACATCCATTTGGTAAACTAGGCACTTCTTATGAGCAGACACTACAAGTATTGTGTGAATAGTGGTAATTCTAGCACTTGGAACAAATGATTCTTGAAAATCAAACCCTTCAAACTATGAAAAACCCTATGTAACTAATCTCTCTTTGTAATTTTCTAAGTTTCCATCTTCCTTGTACTTGACCTTTCGGACCCACTTGGTACTAATAATCATCCTCTTTTTTTGTCAATCCACTAGCTCCCTAGTATCATTCTTCATTATGTTGTCATACTTAGCTTATATAGCTACTCTCCATATTGGATCAACAAGTGCTTCTTTCAAGTCTGTTGATAACTCTTGGGATATGTTCATAGTGGATTATTTCTTTGTTGGATGACAAAGTCGAAAAACTTATATTCTCCTCCTCCATTGTATGTGGTTGTTCGTTGAATACCACACGACAACTTGCTATGATCTTCTGCGCCTCTTGTCATACAATATGTAAGCCTTTTTCTCATCACTATAATCTAAGAAGATACATTTTGTGCTTTTTTGGTTTTAATTTATTTCTCTTATTCTTTGGAACATATGCATAACATTCACATCCAAAAAATTTAAACTTTAAGAAAAATGATTTTTTACCACAGTAGGCCTCATCGGACTTGTGCTCTTAAGAGCCTTTGTGTACCTTTGATTGAGAATGTAGCTTATAGTATTAACAACTTCTACCCAAAATTGGTTAGGCAATCCCTTGCCCTTAAGCACATACCTTGCCATTTTAACAATGGTGCAATTTCGGTGTTCAACAACATCATTCTACCGAGGTATATGAGGCATCATCAATTGATGCTTAGTCCCTTTGCTCTTGCAAAAGTCTTCAAACTCCTTTGAGTTGAACTCTCCACCACCATTTGTTCTAAACTTCTTTATACTTTGCCCTATTTCACTCTCAATAAGTTTTAGCCATTCTTTAAACTTACCAAATTGAGCCTTACATGAAGAAAGTACACCCACATCTTCCTAATGAAGTTATTGACGATCAACATAAAATAAGAAGATCCTCCCAAGGCTTGTGTAGGCATTTTACAGCACAAGTCAGAAGCCTTTGATTTGTTCATGCTTTCTTGTGGAAATGCCTTTCTTTGTTGCTTACACATCATATAATATTCATATGGTTTCTTCATTTTAGTTACTGTAGGCAGTTTGAGCAATCATACCTTGCTTATCCATCTACTTTAATATTGCAAAATCAATGTGACCAAATATTTCATGTCAAAGTTTACTTGTGCCCACACCAATGGTGGCTGTAAGAGCACTAAGCTCATGCACGTTGTTCCTACTTTCTCCTTTGTCAACAAGTTTGCTAGCACTATCAATAAATTTTGCACATATCTTAATGAATCTCACCTCATGGCCAATATCAATTATAGAAGCAATTGATAGAAGATTTCTCTTAATCTCTAAAACATACAACATATTTGAAAGATTTTTGAGTTCACCATTTACAACAATAAAGAAAATAGTGCTTGTGCCCTCAGCATGCCATTTTGCATCATTTCGAACTGTCACAATAATGGATTCTTGCAGAGGCTTCATAGAACTATATATCTTTCTTGTTGGTTATGTGATGGAAAGCCCCACTATCCAATAATCTTAAGTCAGTGGTAGATATTTTTTGCGACGAGGAATACACTTTCTCAATAGTCACCATGAATAACTCCAACTCTACTACAGTCATATTGGTTGTTCCCTTCCCTTTAGTCTTCATAGTGCCATTATTTTCATCTACCTTGTTGACACGACAATCTGCAATTGCATGTCCTTTCTTCTTGTAGTGACAAGCAAGGTTAAGGCAATGGTTGCAATGGTATATATCCAGCTTTAAACACTTCTAGACAAGGTATGCTCTTGATGAGAGGGCTATAGTTTGGCGAGCTTTGAGAATCTCCTTTTAGCATGGTGGAGATGGCATCTAGGTTGATGGATGTGGTGTTTCACATGTCCATCTCTATTTTGAGTACCTTCATGTGATTTTTGAAGAGCATTATGTCGTTGGCCTAGTTCTCAATAGCATGATTGTTCCTTATCCAAGGTTTGCCTGGGAAAATATTATAATGGAATTCCTTCATGATAATGAAGTTGATTGAGGATTGGATACTCTCCTTGAAATTTTTTCTTACCACCCTTCTTCTTTTTGTCACAATTGGTAGAGAAACTACCTTTATCTTTTGCGTTGGTGGAGGATGCAACATCTCCACTATTGCAACCTTCTTGAGCTTTAAGCTGCAACTCCTCCTCCATTAGTAGTGCACAAAATTTCTCAAACATCAAAGTTTGGAGCCTCACTTGAGTATTTAGGGTAGTTACTAGTTCATTAAACTTTGTGAAAAAATTTGAAGACACCTTTGATCTAGCTCCTCACTAGTCCTTTGTATCTCAATGCCAACCATCTGGTCGCATAGATTCTTGATTCGAGTGATGAACACTTTAGTTGTCTCTCCTTTAGCAAACTTCTCTACTACTAGTTGATTCTCCATGTTCTAAATCCTTGTTTGATTTCATGTTTTGTACTGACTCCTTAGTACATTCCAAGCCTTTGACGCCTTGGTTGTATGTTAAATCAATGCCAAAACACTATTAGAACATCTTGCAACTAAGGTATAGAATGCATTTGCATTTCTTCATTTCCAAGCTGGTAGAAGATTTACATTTAGAGGAATCATAAAACTAGAATTTGATGGGTTGTGGTTCTGGGTCAGTCCCCAACATTGTCTCGAGAAGCTCATAAGAATAAAGGATAGTTGTAATTTTAAACTTTCACAAAGTGTAGTTTGTAAAATCTAACTTGCCTTCCCTGAAGATTGGTGGATGAATCCTCAATGTTTGAATTGTTAGTACAATAGCAATACCAGTTGATGCACTAGCACCGCTATCTGATGCATCCTAAGCTAGTGGCTAGTGGCCCTCTAAGCTCTGATACCATGTAGAAATTACATGGTGCAGTAGATAAGAATTTGAGCAAGAAGTAGAGAGTACATAATAAATATGAGAAGAATAGAAATTGCTTTAAGTTCAAACAAACTGATACAAAGATGGCTCTATATTGACCCGTGCACTTCCACTGTGAAGCTTAGATTCAAACATATGATAGGTGAAGCGCTTAAGACTACTAGTTGGAAGAAATCTGACTAGGTAAAAGATAGATTGATGATAGCTTTGGAGTGGTCTTCTTTTTATAGCTCAAGAAGGTAGTCTACTCGACCTATCCAACCATATTATGAACCTTCCCTAATGGAGTGGTCTTCTTTTTATAGCTCAAGAAGGTAGTCTACTCGACCTATCCAACCATATTATGAACCTTCCCTAATTGGCCAAGAAATATTTCCTTTACCGTTGAGTTGGGGATGCTGCCCTCGGTGTCTCAAGGGGGCCACTAGCCTTCCGAGATCCCCTAGCTACTAGGGGCCACTTCTGTAGCCCTCAGATCCTAAAATACCGATCTTGCATAACTACCACACCTTGCAACTCCTTGAATTAGGCCTTGAGTTGCTACCAACGTAACTACTCTATCTAACCCAAAGGCTAAATCCACAAAGGTCATCTTTTTAGCATCCGATCACATAGACCTCATTTGATATACAAGTCTCAAGATCCAACCTATGTCCATTCTCACACATGGCTTCTCCTCATAATGGGAGCCTTACAACTTAGAGCACCATGGATCCTTGGTTGGCACCTAACGAGGGTGGGTCATTGAGAAAATCTAACACTTCCATGCATTTTTACAAAGATCTTGGGTCCATATAGGGGATCTCTATAACAAGGTTGTTAACCATATATAAAAAAAACCATATTTTTTTCAGGGTTTCTTGCAACTCAATATAAGCACATTTTACCTCAAATACTTCTAGTATTACACAACCTCTTCCAAGTTGGTAGCTATTGCATCTTGCAATGAAGATACAAGTTCTATGATATGACCCCCAGGTGTAGTTAGGATCTAGCATACTCAACCATATCCCTTATAAGAGTAAAATAATTCCTTGCTCATCTTACCTAATCTTGTTTGGTATTCAATACCATAATCTTGGTCTTCTCAAGGTTTAAAGTAAATCCTCTATCTCGTGAAAAACTATTGCTATCTATCCATGTGTCTCCACAAGCCCTTAGAAGATTTTGCAATCAATACCACATCATCCATATACAATAAGATGGGTATTTATATGGCTACCAAGTCTCCCTAATCTATCCATAGTATCCAAGAGTTCATCGATGTTTTTAGGAAAAAAAGTAGGTGAAAACAATAATATTTGAGAGCTTATTGACATAAAAAACTAGTGGAGTAGGTGAAAGTGGAGATACTTGCTTGAGCCTATGATAGAGACCATCATATTGGAAAGCCCTCATAGAGCACATACACTCCTTGATATCACTCACTCATTCAAGGCATTGAGAGGAAAGTGATGGTGAGATGCAAAGTCAAAGCTATGGAGTGCAAGACGATGAAAGAAACAAAAAGCACACAATGCATTTTGATGGGTACTTAGTTACCCTTATTCTTCATTATCTTCACTCATATATGCTTGCACAATGTGTGTTAGTACAAGGGGTGCCTGCTTGGCCATTGACCTTTATCTCAACAACCTTTCACTTAAAGGCCAATGCATCTTTAAGGTCATAAAAGAGTGAAGATGCTATTCAATGCCAATTAGCACTATGTAGTGTGCAAAAATGTGCTTGGAAGATAAACTCTTTGTGAGAAGTCCTATAGGGTTATCATCTGTATGAACCTTGACAGGCTCAATGCATTGGTCCTCAAGCACCTTCCTAATGAAGTAATACTTTATCTCAATGTGCTTTGTCTTTGCATGAAAGATAGGATTTTGCGTCAATTGGATGACATTTTAACTATCACAATGCAATGTAGGCACCTCTCTTGCAATGCCAGATCTCCCAATAGATGAATAAGACATATAGATTCCTTGCATGCCTCAATGGTTGCAACAACATACTTAAAATCAGTGGTAGTAGAGTAATATATGGCTAAAATCAAGAGACGCATGAGGTTGCAACAACCTATAAATATAAAGACAAAACTAGAAAAACATGTCATAGATCTCCTAGAGTCTACATTACTTGCAAAATTAGCATTTGAATACCCGAGGTTAGATGCATCCTTCCTTGCACAGCATATGCACATAGCTCTAGTGACATTCAAGTTTCTCATGATGCTCTTTATTTATTTTTAATTCTTTTTGAAATGGTTTGCCATATACTTCCACCATTGCATATGCAATGTTTGGACATGTAGCAACCATAGCATACGTCAAGCTACCAACTGTGGATGCATAAGGAACCTTGGCCATTTTAGACATCTTCTTATCTAACTTATGGTTGTCCTCTTGGCTAAGTTTCAAATTCAGAGGTAAAAATAGAATACTAATAGCCTTCCCCCTCTCCATATTGAAATGGTCTATTACTTTTCTAATGTGCTCTTTTCAAGATAAATAGGGTATCATCTTATCTCTATCTTGCATAATGCACATGTAAAAAATGTGACTAGTATTCCCCAAGTCCTTTTTCTTAAAAGTTTCATGGAATCTTCTCTTCAATGCATCCATATCCATGATTTAATTTTGAACAAGTATTATGGCATCCACATAAAGGATCAACATCATAAGGCTACCATTCATAGCCTTCTATATGTGTAAATAGTAATTAGTCTCACTCCTACCATACCCTCACTCCTACCATACCCTTACAATCTCATGAAGGCATTGAACTTTCTATGATACCTCTCCATGGGAGCCTATTTCAAACCATATTAGCTCTTGTGGAGCTTGCATACTAACTATTCCTTGCCTTCCACAATAATAGAGCCCTCTGGCAAGTGCATTTAGATATCCTCATGCAAATCAACATTAAGAAAGTAGTTTTACCATCCATATGCACAAGCTCCATATCTTCCTTGGCAAACCAATACAAGTACCATATAGGGTGGTCATCTTGACTGCTCTAGTAAGAATATCTTATCAAATTCAATGCCCTTATCTTCCTTGAACTTGGCTAATCTTACCTCGTACTTTGGCAATGCATGAGATGGAACTTGTAGATCCATTTTCATGGTAGTGCATGCTTGCTATAAGGCAAAGGAAGCAACTACCATGGAGCACTCTTTACCAATGAGTCCCTTTAACTACAGAACCTTCATCTAGTTATGCTTGTCATCACTAATCATAGCATGAGCATCGAAAGAATGCTCACCACAATCTATAATCATGATATAGTGAAGAGATGGTGTCTCTCTCTAGTGGGAAAGGGCAAGAAGTGAGTTTTTTTGGCCAACCCCTCTATTCTTGTTCCACATAGTTCACTTATTCCACCCTTAGATGTACCCACCTCCAGTTCTACTTCCACCACCACCACCATCACTGTCGTCGCCGCCACCGCCGCCACCGCCATCATTAGCTCCACCACTATCCTTGTACCACCATTATGCTAGCCCCACCACCTTTACTCTCTATCTCTCTCTTTCCTCCCCCCTCTCTCTATATAAGTAGCTCATTCTCTTCGTCTCTCTCTCTCTCCTCTCATACAATATGCACATTCTCAATCTCTCGCTCTCACACACTCTCAGTCACTCTTTCTATGTTTTTCCATTCTCTCTCTCTCTCTCTCTTTCAAAAAATCTCATTCGCCACACACACACACACACACACACACACACACACACACTCTCTCTCTCTCTCTCTCTCTCTCTCTCTCTCTCTCTCTCTCTCTCTCTCTCTCTCTCTCTCTCTCTCTCTCTCTCTCTCTCTCTCTCTCTCTCTCTCTCTCTTTGTCTATCTTAAATTATGCCATATATCACACCATCACCACCACCTATCATTCTCTCTCTCTCTCTCCCCTTTTTTTCTCTCTCTACTCAAATAGTTCTCTCTCTCTACTCAAATAGTTCTCTCTCTCTCTCTCTCTCTCTCTCTCAACCCAAAAATAATTCATGCTCATATATGTGTACATATGTATGTGCGCATATTAGGACTTCCAATATACATTCTCCTACATTAATAGCTTTGGACCTTTATCAGAATACACACACACACACACACATCCTCTCTCTCTCTCTCTCTCTCTCTCTCCAACTTGTGATCAAATTCCTCTATTTAAAAGTTTTTGGCCTAAGCACAATTAGACTCAAAAGTCACATTTTGATTATAATTTCAATAGTATAAATTTTTTAAATTCTTTGATAAGGTCTTTATTTTTCAAAATACACAATGCAAAGACAACAGCCACTATATGTTATGTTAATTGTTAGTTTTCTATGTTAGGAGAAAAAATATTCCAAAAGAGAGGACTATTTTTTGTTCATAAGGTCCAAACATTTCAATATAGTTCATTCACAAAGTTTTAATCTACTATATCTCATACTAAAATATATCATAAATACACACATAATATGATATTCTTAGCTAGTAATTATTCTTTATCTCTTCTCTCTCATTAAACATTATTTTAAAACTTTTCTCTTTCTTTTCTCTCATTCTCTCTTTACTCTTTTGAGTCCTAATGACTCTAGCGAGAGAGAGAGAGAGAGAGAGAGAGAGAGAGAGAGAGAGAAATAAGGGCCACACACACACATACACACATACACACATACACACACACACACACATAAGAAGAGAGGTACATACACACATACACTACTTAATTTATTTTAGTCAATAACTTATTTATTAATTATTTTTAAGTTAGTTACTAAACAAAAATATAAAGAGATAGGAGGTTAGAGATAGAGATGAATTAGAGAAGGAGAAAGTGAGAGAAACGAGAGAGAGAGAGAGAGAGAGAGAGAGAGAGAGAGAGAGAGAGAGAGAGAGAGAGAGAGAGAGAGAGAGAGAGAGAGAGAGAGAGAGAGAGAGAGAGAGAGAGAGAGAGAGAGAGAGAGAGAGAGAGAGAGAGAGAGAGAGAGAGAGAGAGAATGTGTGTGTGTGTGTATGTGCCTCCTCCGACAGACCTGGAGGAGTCCTCTTAGTAGTCGACTGAAATTCATATCCATACACATCACCATCCAGTCTCCTCATGGGAAACCTAGGACTTAGTTGAACATGGGAATCTTAGTTCTACTTCACAGCAGAAGCGTGGACAAGTCACCCATAACAGCAATCTAATGCCCACCTAAGAAAGACCACTTTGTAATCAATCAAAGGCAGGAGTGAGGTTAACACTGCACTTAGTTCAAAGAGAGCGAGAAACGGGGGAGAGTGTAACTCGATCCCCCTACCCATAAGGTAAAATCTTAGCTCTGGCCCCCTAAAAAAATGTTAAACCTGGTAATTAATCCTATCGATATTGGGAGGGTCACGATTTAATTAGCTCTATCTAGTGTTTGACTTATTGGGTCCACTTAGCCATAGGCATTCGATCGTCAGGATTGAAGCCTCCCACTTTTCTCGATTGGGTTTGTTTTAGTTTTCTAATTAGCAAAGCATATTACCATGCTATTTGTACATATAAAAAACAATTTCCTTTTATTGCTCAGTTAAACTGGATACGTTAAACTCAATCTTTAGCACATAACAACAATTCGAAAATCAAATACTTTATTTCATAATAACAACCAAAACCATCACTTCGCAGAGTGGTACAAAATCGTCTTTCCGCAAAAAGACATTATCCACCAGCCTAGGATAGGACCTTCCAATCTCATAGGATTGGGATATATGTGATCGCACTCTGTTTGCGGTCAACAAGGAATTTACTGGCTCAGAGCCCCTCTAAGCTTCCTTGAGCTTCAAGAGTCGTCCTACATAGTACGGACACTATTCACTCGGCCCTTTGTCCTCTCAGGTGCTCAAGTGATCAAAAACCAAAAACACCTACCTCTCTCGGGAGCATAGGACCCCACTTGTAGGTGAGTTTTTCCACACTCCACAGAGTGTTAGGGAGCATTGGGTTGGGGACCCCAATGTCTTGAACCACCACAATCCACAACTCGTCTGGTTGTTACAAGCACGAAATCATAAGAGACATAATTCATCATTCACAAATCCAAAATATAAATAATTGCATGTAAAGGAGAGTATAACGTATATTATCTATCAACACATAAGTTCATAACCTACTATTATTTGCTAGTATCCACATGCTCAATGCCCTCTATGTTCTAAATCATAGAATTTGTGAGCTTATCAATAAGCTCCATTGTTGCACCTTTCTTATCTATAAGGCGAAGGATCTTTAGAATTGTGCACATATCTTTAAAATAGTCTTTTTTGTAAAAAAGTAATCCCCAAAATGATACTAGGTACTTGCATTGCTTTATCAATATGACAGTCTCCTCTCTTGATCCAATCTTCACTTATAACCATGAGTCTCAAGTGATTATAGCACTTTCAATTATTAAGTTAGTGAGCATAACAAACATGTAAATAAAGCGTGTTTGAGTTGGCTTTATGGATATAGTCCTTCATGAAGACAAAACCATGTACAGAAGACACCATGACATTAATGATGGGTCTACGATGAGGATCAAATTATCCATCACGTAAAATGATGCATCTATATTTCTTTCACTTATCTCTACTATCATGCAACTTTCTATGACAAAATGTAACATCTATATTTCTTTCACTTCTCTAATATCATGCAAATTTTTATTACAAAATGATGCATTCATATTTCTTTCACTTATCTTTAATATCAAGCAACTCTCTATCAATGTATTTGACTTTACCATTACATTCATTTGTACAAAGTATATAATAAAATGGGGGCTTATAGCTGGCCAAATTTCCCAATTGCTTTGATCATGTTCAAAAAGTATGGACTTATCACTTTTCAATGAGGAATGCCATTAGTATAAAAGAGCATGTGAAGGGAAACATTAGCATTATCTCTTGATTGCATGCTTAATAAAGAATTCTCTAAATGTCATTGTGATGTGTTCAGTTTTTTTTTTGAGTTTGGTGGATAAATACCACATGGAGTGGAAGCACTTACACATGTAGCTCTGACATTAGGGGTATTTATATGGTCACTTGCAATGCTTCCCTTACCATGTGAACTCTCTCCCAAGTTAATCATAGACTTATCAATAATTGCACAAGGGTCTACAAACCCTACTTTCACAAGTAATGTAAAGAACCTTTAAAAATTTCATAAATTTTAAACTTCTAATCAAAGGTTTCATAAATTTGAAACTTTTAATCAAGAAATTGAAAGTTTAGTAGTAATAGAAAATAGCAGAGATTCCAAAAAGGTCGAATGAAACTGTTATAAATCGTAAAGAGGTTCTATTAAAAGCCATTATAGATAAGGACCTTCGAGTCAGAGTATATGTATTCCATCACCTCCACCTATAATAGAGCCATGACCATTCCAAACAAAGTTTCCAAGTGGTTATTGAAAGGTATCATAATAGGGATATTGTCAATTAGGATTCAAATTCCCTCTTACTTGAATGTGTAACTGAGTCCTTAATGAAGGAAAATAAAGTCCTGAAAAATCCCAATAAAAAACTCAATCATATAGAGATGCACAACATTATCAACTATGATAATGTACTAATGCAAGTCATCGCAATCATAAGAAGAGTTTCAAAGAATAAGAGAAAATCAATCTTACGGCCTTGGCAATACTTTTAAAAATGTCCTGCAAAAGTTCCTCAATGAGATGGTGATCATCATAGATATATTTTACTCTTCCCATATCATGCCCCGATTACGATGAACTTTTCTTTTTCCTGATAGTACTTCAATATCAACTTGTTCAAGGACAAGTGCAAGAATGAGCAAAGTGTCTTCGAGCTCCTTGAGGCATGGTATGATAGTTTTATCCTACTTTTGGGCCATTTTTTCTACCATGTCCATAAGTGACCATTTGATCAACTTGTGTTTCAGAGTTGGAGGAGGCTTGGGTGGTGTGTTTATCATGTTGTGAGCTTTGATATTGAACAATAGATTGAGTTCACTAACTGATTATATGTATTCAGTGTTGTGGGATTATTAGAGGCTAGTCTCTTAGAGAAGAAGAGGGAACTATCAGGGGCTTATCTAGTTGTTATTGGCTTGACAACAGTTGAGGTTGACTACTGTGGTGGATACTTGCCTACATTGGATATAGTAGATTCCATCTTAGCTTCCTTGGGAAAGCTATAGGGTGCATAACTCTCCTTTAGTAGAATGGATGGTGTCCTTTTGGAATCTAGTTCATGAGATTGAGCAATTGTGTTGGGGTTGATGTTGCTTTGTATCTTGTTTTTGGATTAGTGCTTTATTGGCTGACACCTTCTTTGTTTGATTAGCATGGATTGTGGATGAGTGCATGTGAGAAGCAATATTTTCGAGTGAGCTTTTTTTGGCAACCTCCAATTTTATTCCACATAGTCCACTTGGTCCTCTTTTTCTTTTGGGCATATATTAAGCACCATTGTTGCTTCTCCACTACCACCACCACCACCACCACCAGCACTAATACTGCCATTGCCACTACCACATCTTACTCTCCTTCTCCTTTACAGACCTACAACAAATTCTCCTCTCTCTCTCTTTCTCTCTCTCTCTCTCTCTCTCATATGTGGGAGCAACCACTGACATCTCACTCCCCTCAATAATCTCTCTCTCTCTCTCTCTCTCTCTCTCTCTCTCTCTCTCTCTCTCTCTCTCTCTCTCTCTCTCTCTCTCTCTCTCTCTCTCTCTCTCTCTCTCTCTCTCTCTCTCTCTCTTCAGGGAACTTGTGAATTTCTTTTCATCGGATAGGGGTTGTCGGTAACTCCTTGGAAATAAAAATTCACAGGTTGCCTTCTTCATCTCTTTGAGGGGACTTGATGATTCTTTAAAAATTGGGAATGGGTTGCCAATAGCCTCCTATTTGGTGAAATTTTTCTTCAGAGGGGACTTGTGAATTTTTTTCATCGAGAAGAGGTTGCCAGCGGCCCCTTGTTCAACGAAAAAAAATTTCACATGTCCCCTCAAAGAAATGACGAAGGAGACTTATGATTTTTTTTTCAACGGAAAAAATTCAAAGAAAATCACATAATCTCTCTCTCTCTCTCTCTCTCTCTCGTTCGTCTCACTTTCTCCTTTGCCTTCATTCGTCTCTATATTTCTTTCTCCCTCTCTCTTTATATATATTTTTAGTATAACATGAAAACGACTAGCAACTAATTACTAACTAAGCAATAAATTAAGTAGTGTATGTGTGTATGCATCTCTCTATGTGTGTATATGTGTGTGTTTGTGCATGGCCCTTATCTTCATTTCTCGCTATGTGTATCTCTAGCAACTCTCTCTCTCTCTCTCTCTCTCCAAAGACATTAGGACTCAGAGTCAAGAGAGAACACACACACACACACACACACACGCACACACACACACACACACACACACACACACACATTTATATATTTAATGAGAGAGAAGAGGAGGGAAAATTTTAAAATGATGTTTGATGAGAGAGAGAAGAGATGAAAAATAATTACTAGCTAAGAATATCATATTATGTGTGTATTTATGATATATTTTAATGTGAGACATAGTAGATTGAGACTTTGTGAATGAACTATATTATAATGTTTAGACCTTATGGAAAAAAAGTAGCCATCTCTAGAGAACTAATAACTAACATAATATATAATTGTTATTGTTTTAGCATTGTGTATTTGAAAAAATAAAGACCTTATCAAATATTTTTCTACTATTAAAATAATAATCAAAATGTGACTTTTTAAGCTAATTCTACTTAGGTAAAAAACTTTTAAATAGAGAAATTTAATCACGAGAGAGAGAGAGAGAGAGAGAGAGAGAGAGAGAGAGAGAGAGAGAGAGAGAGAGAGAGAGAGAGAGAGAGAGAGAGAGAGAGAGAGAGAGAGAGAGAGAGAGAGAGAGAGAGAGAGAGAGAGAGAGAGAGAGAGAGAGAGTGTGTGTGTATTTTGATGAAGGTCCAAAGCTATTAATGTAGGAGAAGCCTAAAGGTAGTATTGTAGCATTATTTTAAGAGAGAGAGAGAGAGAGAGAGAGAGAGAGAGAGAGAGAGAGAGAGAGAGAGAGAGAGAGAGAGAGAGAGAGAGAGAGAGAGAGAGAGAGAGAGAGAGAGAGAGAGAGAGAGAGAGAGAGAGAGAGAGAGAGAGAGAGATGGTGGTGATGGTGAGATAGGTAGCCTAATTACACACACACACACATAATGAGAGGCAAAGGATGTTGTTTGAGAGAGAGAGAGAGAGAGAGAGAGGGAGTGTGTGTGTGTGTTGTGAGAGGAGAGAAAGAGAGAGATATGGAGAGAATGAGCTAGTTACAGGAGGGTGAGAGAGTGTGACGATAGTGGTGAAGGTAGTTGTGGTGAAATTGAAAGTGGAGGTGGATACATCTAAGAGTGGAATAAGTATACTATGTGGAACAAGAATAGAGGGGTTGCCAAAAACAGCTCACTCAAATAACTCATTTTTTGCCCTTCCCTTGGATACTTGTGTATCTTGACTCACTTTCTTCTTTCTATATAATCATAGTATTTTAAGTTGTTGGTTTCTTGAGATTGGCCTATTAAGACTCCATTTTGAGTTCCATAGTATTCTTTACCAATGGTGCAGTCTTGGGTTCATATTTAGCTTTTTGGCTATTAAGATGGGATACAACTTGTGCTAAATATGGAAGTGTAATTGGTGCAAATACTAGGGGTTAACTAAATCCATCTATATCCAACATAGTAGCTGTGAGCATGTATTAGGGCATTAGAAACCTATCATGATATTAAGCTTACATCCCACAAGATAGGTACCCACAGCTCTCTAAACAATTAGCAACAACATGATCTAGATATTTTTGGTGCTCTCAAATGGGTACATGGATGAATTTGCATTGTCTGCAAATTGGCAAATGTTAAATATGCTCAATGCCCCACCCTCATAAGGTGCCACCAATGATCCATGGTGCTCTAAGTTGTAAGGCTCCCATGGTGGGTCTTGAGACTTGTATGTCAGATGAGGTCTATGTGATTGGATGGCAAAAAGGTGATCTTTGTGGATCTAGCCTTTGGGTCAGATAGAGAAGTTATACTGGTAGGAACTTGAGACACAATGCATCGAGTTGCGGGTGGTATAGGAGTTATCAGGGGCCTCTATTTTGGGGTCCGAGGGCCGCGGAAGTAACCCTTGGAGACCCTTGATGGGGGTCGGGGGGTAGCACCCTTGACTCAATGGTAAAGGAAATATTCATTGGCCGACTAGGGAAGGTTCATAATATGGTTAGATATGCCGACCAGGCCACCTTCCTTGGGCTATAAAAGGAAGACCCTTCTAAAGGTATCATCAATCTATCTTTCACCCAATCAAAGTTCTTCCAGCTATCCTAAGCTCTTTCCCTATCATCTGTCTGGATCACCATCTAAGCTTCACAGTGGGGAAGTGCATGGGTAGACAGAGCCATATTTGTATCAGTTTGTTTGAATTTAAAACAGTTTATGTTAATCTCATATTTACTATGTGTTCTCTACTCCCCTTGCTCAGATTTTGTCCACATTGTGTTGTGTAATTTCTATATGGTATCAGAGTCTAGGGGGCTTTGAGGAGTGAAGAGTATGCGAGAGGCAAGTCCTTCAACAACGATGAGGAGAAATGTCATTAGCTACATCAATTAGCAATACTGGCACATCAAGTGGTAGTGGTGCTACCAAAAATTTGGAGCTTCTGGTGCTACCAGAAAGGTGGTGGTGGTGGTGGTGGTGCTACTAGAAATCACAACTATCCTTGATTCTTATGAGCTTCTGGATACGGTGCCGGGGATTGACCCAGAACCACAACCAACCCCCGATCCATCAAATTTGAGTGTTATGATTCCTCTAAATGCAAATATTCTATGAGCTTGAAAATGAAGAAATGCAGATGCACTACGTGCCTTAGTTACAAGTTGTTTTGACAGTGTTTTGACCTTGATTCAACATACTACCAATGCATTAGAGACTTGGAACGTATTGAGGAGTCAGTGCGAAATGCAAAATAAGACAAGGATTCAAAACTTAGAGAGTCATCTAGGAGTAGAGAAGTTTGCTAAAGGAGAGACGGCTGAAGCATTTATCACTCAGATTAAGCATTTGTGCGATCAGATGGCTAGCACTGGATTACAGAAGGCTCGTGAGGAGCTAGCTCAGAGGTGTCTTCGAATTTGTGCATCAAAGTTTGATGGATTGGTAACTGCCCTATACACTCAGGTGAGACCTCAAGCTTTGATGTTTGAGGAATTTTGTGCACTAGTAATGGAGGAGAAGTTGAGGCTTAAAGCTCGAGAAGGTAGCAACAGTGGAGATGTTGCATTCTCTAAGAAAGATGGTTTCTCTACCACAACAATGACAAAAAGAAGAAGGGTGGTAAGAAAAAGTTTCAATGAGAGTGCTTCTACTGCAAGAAGAAAGCACATGCAATTACGGATTGTCGTGTTAAGAAGGCAAATGAAAAGAATGGCACCGTAAAAACTAAAAGAAAGGAGATTGTCAATACAATTGAAGCAGAGTTGGAGTATTCATGGCGACCATTGTTTGAGGAAATGTGTACCTCGATGTAAGAAATATCTAACACTGACTCATGGGTATTGAATAGTGGTACCTCCTACCAATAAGAAATGTCTATATAGTTCTATGAAGCCTCTACGAGAATCCATCACTGTGATGGTTGGGAATGATGTAAAATTCCCTGCTCAGGGAACATATACAATTTCTTTTGTTATTACAAATGGTGAACTCAAGAATCTTTCAAATGTGTTGTATGTTCTAGCGATTAATAGAAATATTATATTATTTGCTTCTATAATCGATCGCCATGAGGTCAAGTTCACTAAGATAGGTGCAAAAACTATCGACTGTGTTGGTAAAGTTGTCTGCAAAGGAGAAAGAAGAAACAACCTATATGACCTAAGTGCTCTTATGACCACCACTGGTGTGGGCACAAGTAAACTTTGGCATGAAAGATTTGGTCATATTATTTTTGCAGTGTTAGAGGAGATGCATAAGCAAGGTATGGTCACTCATTTATGTGTAGTAACTAAAATGAAGGAATCCTGTGAAGCTTGTATTATGAGAAAGCAACAGAGAGAAAGATGTTTCTACAAGAAAGCAACAACAAAGTGAAGGCTCCTCTAGAGTTGGTGCATACTGACTTATGCGATAAAATACCTACAAAAGCCTTGGGAGGATCTTATTTTATGTTGATGATTGATGACTACATTAAGATGTGGGTATACTTCCTTCATGATATGGCTCAAGATTTTGGCAAGTTTAAAGTATGGCTAAAACTTGTTGAGAAGGAAAGAGGGCAAAGTGTGAAGAAGTTTAGAACATATGGTAGTGGTGAGTTTAACTCAAAGGACTTTGAAGACTTTTGCAAGGGCAAAGGGACTAAGTACAATTGACGATGCCTCATATACCTCAGCAGAATGGCATTGTTGAGCACCGAAATCGAACAATTGTGGAAATGGAAACATGTACGCTTAAGGGCAAGGGATTTCCTAACTAGTTTTGGGCAGAAGCTATTAATATTGCACTCTACATTCTCAATCTAAGTTATACAAAGGCTCTGAAGGGCAAAACTCCCCAGGGGGACCTATTTTGGTAAGAAACCATCTATCTCACATTTTGAGTGAAGATTAGGTATAGAATTAGGAGAAGAGTATGGTTGAGTGAATGTGGTGAGTTTTGGATAAAGAAAAATAGAAAGAAATGATAATATGAAGGGTTCTAAGTGATACCAGATAGACAAAGATAATGGTAATGTAATGTAGTGGTATGATAAAGTCATGTGCAAGGAGTTAGGAGTGGACATTGAGAAGTAGTGATAAGGAAATGAGGGATTGAAGTAGCGAGGACCTTGATGTAAACTTGAGAACATAGTAAGGTAGCCGAATGTGCATGATGGAGCCAACAGAGTGTGGAGTTGCATGAGATCAATAGATATAGACATACAATTGAAGTAGATTTTAAACGATTTGGATGTGGTTATGTTCCTAAGAAGGTGACAATTTTGAGCGGATAGAGACAATGGAAAATAAGGACCGATTATTAGACTTGAGAAAAGAGTTGAATTTAGATAATAAATGGAGACAGAAATGTAAGGAGGTCGGAGAATCCTTGGAGATGTAAGAGTGGTGGAAGTAATATACCTAGTGAGGGAGTTGATTGGGTAATTTCCAGTGGGTAATTTCCAGGACCTTCCATGAGATTACCAATAGGAGTGTTTAGGTTGTCAATTTAAAAACTGACGAGGTCTTGGCATCCTTTCGTCATTAGAGTGCCATCCAAAGATGCTATAGAACTTGATATACTAAAGAGGCCATCCAAAGATGCTATAGAACTTGATGTACTAGAGAGGCCATGGATAATGCCTTCTCGAGCCTTGGGATGTTGGGTATGAAGGGCATCCCCTTCTTCAGTAGTTATGTTGGCTAATAAAGCATTAAAATATCCCCCCTTGGTACGAGAAAATGTGAGTAGTATAAATAAGTTACCATCATTTTTTGTATTGAGCTAACATGGAAAGAGGGTACATGCATTATGTAATGAGGACATAATTGGGAAGTGCCATCAATGGAATAGTCATGAGAGATGGAATGGTTGTGCATGATATGGGGAATGTGTGTATGTGAAGGATCTTGATCTGGTAAAGGATCCGAGTTATCGATCAAGGTATTTTCTAGATATACAAGTGGACAAAATTTGAGCAAGGAGTAGAGAACACACAATAAATATGAGAAGAATAGAGATTTCTTAATTTTAAGCGAACTATACAAAGATGGCTCTATCCAGTCATGTGTTTCCACTCTAAAGCTTAGATACTGATCTAGATAGATGATAGACCGAGCTTAGGATAGTTGGAAGAACTTTGAATGGGTAAAAGATAGATTACTGATGGCTTTGGAGGGGTGTTCCTTTTATAGCCTAGGAAGGTAGTTTGGTCAGCATAACTGACTATATTATAAACCTTCCCTAGTCGGCCAAGGAATATTTTCTTTGACATTGAGTCGGGGGGGGGGGGGGGGGGGGGGCGGCATTGCCCCCGAATCCCTGTTAGGTAGGCCCTTGGCTGGTGCGCAGATCGGATGCTGTATGCTCGCGTAGTGAATGCCGGAAGGTCCCCAAGAACAATGGAACTCTACTTTTTGCACAAATTACAAGGTAAAAAGCATGAACGACAAGAGCAAGAGACCAATTGGGTGCAATCTCCCCCCATGCCTTGTGTGAGCGCTCCACAAAGCATGTATTTTATGTATTATTCCTCTTCATGCTCAAATAATAGCCCAAATTACAAAATAGCAAGCTTTTAGCTTTTGAGTTTGCTTTTACACAAAAATAGGAATAAAGCTAATGGATGGTGCCCAAAGAGTCTAGCACGCCCAATACAATGTCCAAATAGAAATAACATAACAGTGCGCCCATGCGCATACAAAATAATAATAAATAATCGATGCCTCAATAAATAGGCATGATAAAATATAGGCGTGGCGCCTATCAAAATATAATCCATAAATCGAATACTCGCTATCCTCCAATGCTTTCCTCCGCCACTGCTGCTATCTCTACACATCAACTGAAGCATTCACAATCGTTAGTAAAATAATACAATTAAATCGACAAAAGTGAATACCTAGCAGTCTTCAGCTACATAAATAAATCAACTGGTTAGAAATAAATCCTAACCTTAATTTATTACGAGTGCGCACTCTAAACTCATAAACGTTTATTAATTTAATATGCATTTTGTGGAATCACCCGCTATGGAATCACCCATGTACACACTAAATTAATAAAACGCCCGAAAAGGACATGTGTCCCCATCAACTTTTCGCACAAAGAATCCACTTTGTGTATGAGCCCCGGTCATCAAAGTTTATGGAATCCACCGTAAAACCTCACGGAATCCACCGTGGCACGAAATCCACCGTGAAATATGCCTCCTGGCATCATACCCCCGGGGTGGGATAGCAATTGACCTCAATTGCTATTAGCTCAATGTGGAGCTAACAGAGTGGGGAAAGCATTTAAGTCTCTAGCGTGCATCCATTGTGCTTCCTCTACAGGATGGTTCTTAAATTTAACTAGATATCTAGAATATCTTCGGCCAGTTCTAGTGGTCATAAAGTCAGTGTCTATGATAGCTTCGGGTTCAAGTATTTCAGTCTCTTCCTCTAATAAAGGTGGGTTTTCATAAACAGGGTGTACAGGTAATTGGCCTCTAAATGGTCTCAATAAACTAATGTGAAATGTGTTGTGAATTTTTCAACGAGGTGGTAATTCTAACTTGAATGCATTGTCATTAATTTTATGAATGATCCTAAATGGTCCATAGAATCTAGTGGCTAATTTCACAACTGGATGTCTATCTACACTTTGTAGTCTACGTTTTTCTATTCTCAACCAAACATAGTCATCAACTTTGAAATTCATTACTTGTTTTTTCTTGTTGGCTTGTTTGGTATATGATTGCTGGGCTTTGGCAATCATATCTTTAACCTCATCAAAAATAGTATTATGCATACTAGCAATATCATCAGCACTTTGAATTCTATTTGACAAAGATGCAACAGGTGTAGATAATCTATATCCATAAATCACTTCAAACGGTGCTTTCTTTGTAGATGTGTGTGGTGTATTGTTATATGCAAACTGTAATAAATGCAAATGTGTGTCCCATGTTTGTAGTTTAGAGATAGTATATGCACGTAAAAGATCTAGAATTGTGCTGTTAGTGGCTTCTGTTTGTCCATTAGTTTCTGGATGAAATGCAGATGAGAAATCAATCTTGGTGCCTAGGTTAGCAAATAGAGTAATCCAAAAGTTGTTACAAAATCTAGAATCACGATCTGAAATAATAACTTTTGGCAATCCATGGTTAGTGAAAACAGTTTTCAAAAACAATTGTGCTGCTTGTGATGCTGTTAAAGTTTTTTTACATGGAATGAAATATGCTTGTTTACTAAATCTATCTACTACTATCCAAATCATATCATAGTTAGATTTAGTATTAGGTAAACTAGTAATGAAATCCATAGAAATTTGTTCCCAAGGTTTAGATGGAATAGACAAAGGCATAAGTAATCCATACTGTTTACCATGATGTCTCTTAACTCTTTGACAATCAAACATTCAGAAACAAAGTTAGATACATCAATGTCCATATGCGGCCAATAAAAATCTTCAGTTAACATACGTAAGGTAGATATGATACCTCTGTGACCTTGATATGGGGGACAATGAATCTCATTCAAAACAAAAGATCGGAATGGAATTGTAACACACAATCTCTTTTCATAAAACATAAATCCATCATTATATGACAATGAATCAATAGGAATCAAATTATTTTGAACTAATTTATTCCAATCACCATGAAAAGTAATATCCTGATGATAAGTATCTTTCATAGCAATCAAAGAATCAAAAGATATAACAAAAATATTATGAATGGCAGGTCTTCTACTCAATGCATCAGCCACTACATTTTCTTTTCCAGGTTGGTATTGAATGATAGGATGAAAACTTTGGATAAAGGATGCCCATTTGATATGACGGGAGATTTGGGGTTGGCTAAGTAAATGTCTAATACTTTGCTGATCGGTCTTAATCATGAATTCTGAACCCATTAAGTAGTGTTTACACTGTCTTAATGCTTGTACAACTGCTAATAGTTCTTTGTCATATGTGGAATATTTCAGTTTAGAAGGTTTCAGCTTACAACTAGAGTAGGCTATAGGATGATTGTCTTGCATAAGTACAGCTCCTATTCCTGATCCACTAGCATCGGTCACTACTAGAAAGAATGGTCTATTAAAATCAGGCAACTGTAGGACAAGGGCATGGGTTAATGTATGTTTCAATAAGTCAAAGGATTTCTGTTGATTTTCGGACCAATGATAGACAATACCTTTCTTCAGAAGTTTGGTTAATGGTAATGCAAGTAATGAAAAATTAAGTATAAACTTCTTATCGAAACTAGCAAGACCAAGGAACGAGCGTAACTCATGCACGTTTTTAGGTACAGGCCAATTTAATATTGCATCTATTTTCTTAGGATCAACTTTAATTCCATCAGATGATATAATATGACCTAAATACTCAATTTCTGTTTTAAAGAATTCACTCTTTTCAAGGTTTGCATACAATTGATTTTCTTTTAATAACTGAAAAACCAATGACAAATGCTCATAATGTTCTTTCTCATTTTTGACTAAACACCAAAATATCATCAAAGAAGACAATTACACAATACTGATATTTCAGAAATATACGGTTCATCATTCTACTAAACGTAGCAGGTGCATTAGTCAATCCAAATGGCATCACTAAAAATTCGTAATGATCAAACTGTGTCCTAAATGCAGTCTTGAATATGTCTGATGTATCTAGTCTCACCTGATGATAACCAGACTTAAGGTCTATTTTGCTAAATATAGCAGATCCTTGCAGTTTGTCCATAAGGTCATCAACTCTAGGAATGGGATACCTATTCTTTACAGTGATCTTATTTAAAGCTCGATAGTCAATGCACATATGATAGGTATTATTCTTTTTCTTGACTAACAGAACAGGTGCACCAAATGGAGAACTACTAGGTCTAATCAATCCTCTATTTAGTAATTCCTCAACTTGACTCTGAATTTCTTTTTGCTCTATCTGGTTATGCCTATATGGTGCTTTGCAAGGTGGTTGTGTGCCGGGGATCAAATCTATCTTATGGTCTTCTGGACGTGAAGGAGGTAAACCAGGTGGTAGGTCTTCTGCAAAACAGTCCTTAAAATATGCAAGAAATTCTTTATGCCTAGAGTGCATATGACTTTCTTTTACTTGCAATTCATTCACCCAAATGAGATAAGATTTACTACTTTTGCGTAATGCACGTTTAGCTTGAGTATGCGAAAGCAGTGGAAAAACATTAGATGCATGCATACCATATAATGTAAAAGGTTTTCCTTGAAAATTAATATTCATTGAGTGTGTGGAATAATCTATATCTGGGTTATGCTGGTGACGCCAAGGCATACCTAAAATAATGTCACTCGACTGTAATGGAACAACTAGGAAATTTCTTCTTTCAGTGTATTGACCAATTTGAATCTCTAAGTTATGCACTTCCTGTGTACCATTATACCTAGTGCCTAAGAATGCAGCTTTGATGTGATAATGCGTAGGTACAGTCTGTAACTTCAATTCCTTTACTAATTTAGCTGAAATAAAATCATGAGTGCTACCGTCATCATGTAAAATAATCTTTTCCTTTCCATGCACCAAACATTTCATAGTCAATAAAGAATGTGAAGTTGGCATACCTGGCAAAGTATCCGAAGTAGTAGTAGTGTCGTCCTCATCTTTTGTGAAATCAGGCATATCTTCATGTTCATCTTCGTCCATTGCTCCAAGGTAGTTGATATGGGCAGGTGGCTTCTTCGAATGACAATTTGCTGCTAGATGTCCAGGCTGGTGGCATTTATAGCATACTATTGGCTTGGCTTTGGTTACATTTTTTGCAATGGCGGGAAGTCTAGGGACATTAGGATTTGGTTGTGGAATAGCCTTAGGGTTTGGATTGACATTAGATGGTAATGCAAGTGGTTTTGCCCAATTTTTGCGGAAAGATGATGAAGAGAAACGACCTAGATTAAATCTTCTAAAGTTGGAATTGAATTGCTTAGATCCATAATTACCATTGGTTTGGAATTGCTGTGGACGCCTGTCTCTACCTCGTAGCTTATCTTCAGTGTCGTGAGCTAGTGAAATGGCGTCTTCAAGAGTAGCAGGCTTGAACATGTTAACTTCAGCGTAGTAATGCCCAAGGAGTCCAGACATATACTTGCGCTTGTGTGTCACTTCAGGTACGTCTTCAAGCATGCGTAGCTGGAGTAGTGCATTCCAAAAACGCTCTGTGTACTGAGGAATAGGCTCGCGATCCCATTGCTGAAGAAGATCCCATTGCTTAATAGCTTTCTCATGAAATTGTGGAGGAAGGAAATTCTACATGAACTTCTTCTTGAAATCCTCCAAGTAGCAGGACAATCTATACTCTTGCGTACTACAGTCCACCAAAGAGATGCTCTGTCTACTAAATAATTAGTGACACACTTGATTTTATCTTTTTCTGCATAGGTTTCCTCATGGAAATAGTCATCAAACTGACTAATGAATGCTAGAACACTTTTTCCTTCTCGTATGCCATTGAAAGTACGGAATTTGAAACTTCTTTTACTTATCTTTGATTCCTTGCGGATGGTTTGAGCTTCAAGAGTTGCGTCGATGGTACGTCGAATAAGATCTTCAGCTTGAGGTTCTTCTTTGTCGGTAGACGCTCTTTGTAAATTTGCCAGTTGAGCTTGCAATGCTTGCCTAGCCCTTCGTTCTTCTTCCAATTGCATCATGATTAAGTCCAGCTTTTGCTCCATCGTAGGTTCAGGTAAGTCACCTTCAGCCATAAGATCATCCATATGTGGTTCCGTCATCCTGCAAAACTCAAAAGACCTTTCTCACTCAAAATCAAGCTAGTGGGATGAGCGTAGCTCAAGTTCAGGAATACAAGGCTTATGTATTTTTTGGTATAGCTTTCACAATCTTTAGAAAATCTGCGTTTTATCCTTCTTTGTATGCTGAAAATGCTTCAGCAAACCTGCGTATGGGTAAAGTACCTTCCAATGAACAACTTTGCAGTTCGGAGTTTCTGCGCAGGAGCAGTCCTTCTAGGAGTTTTGAGCACAAGTCAGTTTTGACTCCAATTAACTTGTCTGACTTGCAGAGTTGCAGACTTGCAGAACTTAGTCAATTTACAGAACTTGCAGAACTTGACCTGCTTTACGGGACTTGCAGAACTTCAGCTTAATGGATTTGCTAAACTTGATTGGTTGAATAGCTTTAGGTGACTTAGGGGATTAAGAAGCTTTATGCTTCTTGATCCGTCGTCAATTTTGAGGACATGAATATGTCCTCGATGGAAAAATCGGCGCCCAGAACGTCCTCACGTCCTTCATCACGATTCGATTTTCTTTGAAGCTTAAGTTCAATTAACTAAGCTTTAAAACTTTGAAGGTTTAAGCTTTTAAGCTTTTGAAAATATGGAGCTTATCTCTGTGTAACCACGACTTGATGAAGGAGATGTAGGAGTGGTCCTCCGCCTCTGCAGCCCGGTCCTTCGCGATCCAATGACGGAAACAGGGGTTCTTGATCGCCAGAAGTCTGCCTGTATCGACGGTTCGCGACAAGATTGACCGTAGAGCCCGATCGTTCCAGGAGCTCCGCCTTCGCACGAGATGGGTAGCGATTGGAAGCTCTTGATCTCAGCTTTGCTCTGATACCACTGGTGCGCAGATCGGATGCTGTATGCTCGCGTAGTGAATGCCGGAAGGTCCCAAGAGCAATGAAACTCTACTTTTTGCACAAATTACAAGGTAAAAAGCATGAACGATAAGAGCAAGAGACTAATTGGGTGTAATCTCCCCCCATGCCTTGTGTGAGCGCTCCACAAAGCATGTATTTTATGTATTATTCCTCTTCATGCTCAAATAATAGCCCAAATTACAAAATAGCAAGCTTTTAGCTTTTGAGTTTGCTCTTACACAAAAATAGGAATAAAGCTAATGGACGGTGCCCAAAGAGTCTGGCACGCCCAATACAATGTCCAAATAGAAATAACATAACCGTGCGCCCATGCGCATACAAAATAATAATAAATAATCGATGCCTCAATAAATAGGCATGACAAAATATAGGCGTGGCGCCTATCAAAATATAATCCATAAATCGAATACTCGCTATCCTCCAATGCTTTCCTCCGCCACTGCTGCTATCTCTACACATCAACTGAAGCATTCACAATCGTTAGTAAAATAATACAATTAAATCGACAAAAGTGAATACCTAGCAGTCTTCAGCTACATAAATAAATCAACTGGTTAGAAATAAATCCTAACCTTAATTTATTACAAGTGCGCACTCTAAACTCATAAACGTTTATTAATTTAATATGCATTTTGCGGAATCACCCGCTATGGAATCACCCATGTACACACTAAATTAATAAGACGCCCGAAAAGAACAGGCGTCCCCATCAACTTCTCGCACAAAGAATCCACTTTGTGTATGAGCCCCAGTCATCAAAGTTTACGGAATCCACCGTAAAACCTCACGGAATCCACCGTGGCACGGAATCCACCGTGAAATATGCCTCCTGGCATCATTGGCCCTCTAGAGACCCCCCCTAGCTAGGGGCCGCTTCTTGGTGACGAGACCCCAAAATAGGGGCCCTTGATAACTCCCACACCCCGCAACTCGGTGCATTGTGCCTCGAGTTGCTACCAGCATAACTACTCTATCTAACCCAATGGCTAGATTCCCAAAGGCCACATTTTTGCCATCTGATCATATAGACCTCATCTAACATACAAGTCAAGACCCACCCAATGTTTGTGCTTACACATGGATTTTCCTCATAATGGGGGCCTTATAAATTAGAGCACCATGGATCATTAGTGGCACCTTATGAGGGTAGCATATCTAACACCCTTACTCAATGTCTAGCTACAGCAAGTGAACTACATTGTCGGTGAGTCTTTGAACATGAATTCGAAGGAGATTCTTCATGAGAGATTTGGTGAAGTTATCTACTCCATTCTCCTCTGTTGGATAGTAGACTAGATCTATATCCCATCCTTGATCAAGTCATGCACATAGTGATACTGGATCTCAATATGTTTGATGCATGCATGAAATACTGGATTTTTGGCAATGGCCATGCAACTTTGATTGTTACATCTTAGCACTGTTGGATCTTTGGAGCCCCAAGAGGAACACCAAGAAAACAAGTAATCTACTGCAAGAAAATCTTTCTTGTATCATCAATAAACATCTTTTTCAAATTTGGTGTAACCACAATAGGAAAAGAACACCAAGAACAAGAAATCTTCATGCAGCTTCATAGAAACAATTATCTTATAGCTTTAACTTTAACAAAATTGATTATGTTCTTTATATTCTTCATAGAATTTATCAAGAGACCACAAATACATAAGAGAATACGCTAATTTGAATGGAAATCATCACATAGTATTCTTCTTCAAAGGTTCCATAGCTTTCTCTCACAATCTCTCACTCATAGATACATGGTTTTGCATAGTTTTGGCTCTCTCTCTCTCTCTCTCTCTCTCTCTCTCTCTCTCTCTCTCTCTCTCTCTCTCTCTCTCTCTCTCTCTCTCAATAATACAATGATATAATCAAGAATAATCATTCATAACCCCTCTTTGGTCATGGCTACCCCTCCCAAGAGGTGTGTCCCTTCGTAGCCTAATAGTATCACTACCACTTCAGTCTTTACTTTGAGTCTTCAGCTGACGACCAAGACAACCGATAAGGACTTCGACTGACTGCCATGTCACCCACACCATGTAACACTTCATTGAAAAGGGGAATGTGCAATGTGAGGGGAAATGAAAATTTAATTGTGTGTTCCTTTTACAAATTAATTATCAAAGGGTGAATTTTTATTAGGTGATAAACCTTAATAAAAAACGACGGTTTAGTTTATCCATTAAAAAATTATTAACTTGTACGGTACTTATTAACGTTCTCGGGACTCTGTGTCTCTAAATGCAAGTTCGTTGTTACAAATTAATGTGTGTAGCACTTTTTTATTTAGTGCGTGCACTTTTGACGGTGAGTTTATTTTATTATAAATTAATAAGGTGTGTTTGGCACATGAAGCAACAAGTGATACGTGAACAACTAGTTCTTTTTATTTAATTAAGAAGATGTGTTTAGCGTGAATGCATGTGGAAAATGTGGTCAACTAGTTCCCTTTTAACAATTAATCGTGATATTTGGTACAAAAAGGAAAATAACGATGAACGGGGTACTTAGAGAACGGTGTGTATGCAAATGAATTTTGAATGCGCAATCAACTAATGTGATGCAACTACAATAGAATCCAGAAATAAAATCCAACGAGCTAGAAAATTTTGCCAACTATAAGCTAAACACACCAAACACCATAGCGAATAATTTTCAATAAATTTTGATGTGTTTTTTCTGTCATATTTTCATTCAATTATTTCCATGAGATATCTTGAATTTGGTTTTACTATATATGTTTCGGTTTGTTTGTGTGGTTTTGTGGTTGTCATTGTTATTAAAAAAAAACAAATAAATAAAATCCCATGGATGGGTATTGAATAATTGTTACCTTTTGCCCTAGTTTATAGTATGTGAAATTTTTTGGTTGTCGCTCGTTTTCATTTTTGCCAATTTGGGGTTTTTTTTGTTTACTTTTCTTTTTTCTTAACCGGTTTTGATATGGATGTGTGATTAGAATATCTCTTTTGTTCATTTGACAAAATGTAGGTTGAAAGCTATAAGCACAAAGGTCCAATAGATTTTTTAGATTTAAAAAAAAAATTCTAGCCATTTTTTGAATTTGAAAAAGAAAATTTCAAGAATTCACATGTTTAATGAGGGTTTGTCATTCAAATAAATGGTTCCCAATTATTTTTACAATTTCAGTGCATGTGAATGATCCAAAATTATAAGGGAAGTTGGAATGATTTTCTAGAAAATTTTGGGAATTTGTCTTGATTTTTAAAATAATGTTTCAAGAAAATTTTGTAAATTTCCATGAAATTGAAGGTTTTTAATTAATTCATTTTTTATTTTTGATTTGCATGTTCAATTGAGAAAAATTCTTAAAATTTAAAAAAAGTGTAAAATTGTATCAACACTTTTTTCAAAAAAAACATATCTATTTAGAATTTTTATGAAATTTTAATCAATCTTAATGTGTTTTTAGGATTTTTCACTTTTGGAGATTTAAATTCGGGAATATGTACTCGAAAATGGGTTGCATGTTAACTTTGCGTAAACAACAGCTAGCCAAGTAGTCTACACGCCTCATAGATCAGATCGCACATGTGTCCTCACGCATGAATGCCTGCTAGCACCACAAACACGCTCATGAGGTCCAAAACCTTGCATGCGAACAAGACCTTATGAGATACAACATGTGCATGATAGGGGAGAAGAGTGGGTGGTCATGCGCGAAAGGAAGAAATGAAAAAATGGGTGGTGTGGGTTTTTAAAAAAAGTAGTAGTATTAGTATGTGTGTGGTGTTTTTTAAATTAATTAATTAATTATTTTTTAAAAATAGGGAGAATTAGGGGCGATGGCTACCTTTAGGGTGGGTGGGTAGCCTATTGGGGGGGGGTGGGGGGCAGGAGGGTTAGGGTGGGGTAGAGGGGTGGGCACCAGGGATGCGGGCGACAGTACGTGGGGGGTAGGAGGTCCGAGGACTGGGTGTAGTGGAGACGTGGGCAGCAACTGTGCAGGTTTGGTGAGGGACAAGTCCGGTGTGATGGGGCTACTCCATGGTGGCGCGGTGGGGCATCTCTAGCGGTAGCCCATGTAGGGTGGTGGCGACGCGAATGGGGAAGTCAGCGGGCAGCGATCTCTAGCAGTGGTGGTTGGCGACTCTGGCGGTTGGCTCCCACACGTGGCGCTGTGGAAGGATAGGAAAGGAGGAGGGAGGGAGGTGAGGTGAGGAAGAAGAGGGGAGGAATGAGGGAGATGTAAGGAGGAGGAGATGGGGAAGAGGAAGGAGAAGAAGAGGAGGGGGGAGGCGGAGATGGGGAGGAGGAAGGAGAGGAGGAGGGTAGAGAAGAGGAGGGGAGGGAGATATGGAGGAGAAGAAAGAAAAGAAGAGGACGCAGGCTAGAGGAAGAGAAAGGGAGAGAGAAAAGAAGAAGAGAGAGGAGAGAGAGGAGAGAGATGAGGGAAGAGGGGGTGTCAGTTGGGGTGGGAAAGGGTTTTTTTAAATTTTAATTTTTAAAATTTATGTAATATATGTTTTTTCGTAAAAAAAAATGAAGATCCCCCCTCGTCTCACACATGAATGTAGGGGGGAATTTTGTGACGATGGAGTCGACATGCCGGATGGGCATATGGTGGCGGAAGAACGACGTCACCGACATGTCGAAGCATGGAAAAGCATGAAAATGTGGATGTTCATGCGAAAACACATGAAAAAGGACAGAGAAAAGGAAAAAGAAGTCGGAGGATGAGAGAAAGAGGGCGGAATAGTGAAATGGGATGTCTAAGGACAATTAAGGGCATTCACATAGGAAAAAGGAGAAAACCAGGCTTGCAAACACACACACGAATTAATATCGAAAAATCCATCGATCAAAACATAGGGTAGACAAAACAAAAAATATTTGGATGATACGGGGGACGTGCTTGTCACATCAGATTGCAATGCCGATAGGTATAAGACCTGTTTGCATGGGAAAAATGGAAAAAACACCTAGAAATGAGAATATAAATTAACATGAAAAAATCCGACAGTCAAAACAAAGAAGAATAAAAACAAAAAATGGTTGTAAGGAAGTAACTAACAAGATAGGTAAGATAGAACACAGCTGAGGGGATAGGAGGGTACATTCGCATGGAAAAAACTATTAAAATACAAACGAAAACGGAGTCAAAAATTAATACGAGAAAATCCATGTAACGGAATGGAGTGCAATGAAAATAAAAAATGTCAGGGAAACTTCTAGGGGCTGTCAGGTTAGAACACATTTTTGGTGACATGAAGGGGCATTTACATGGAAAAAAGGAGAAAATCGAGCACAAAAACACATGAAAAAATTAATAACATAAAATCGAGGGGTCGGAACATGATGGAGAAAAAAAGAAAAAGTGTGCTGAGGAGCAAGGCAAACAAGGTTATTGAATCAAAGTTGAATTTTGAGGTGATAAGGGCATGTTCACATGGAAAAAGAGCAAAAAACGACCATAAGAATACTCAAAAATACGTAAAAATTTAACAAATGACCAACTGTGCATTGGAATGATGAGTAGTAAAAAGAAAACATGTCAAGAGGAAGATGTAGGTGGGGATGTTATAGCAGATTACTGTTCCGAAGTGAGAAAGGCACATTCACATGGAAACATGATAAATGGACAAAAATTTCTTTAAAAATGAATAACTCAAGAATCGTGGCTCAAAACAAGGGGCAATAAAAAGCAAGAGTGGCCAGTTCAAAGGGATAAATAGGGCCGTAAGGTCATATTTTAATTGTAGTGAATATAGGATATGTTCACATGGAAAAGCACAAAATAAAGGATAAAGCCAAGCGAATAAGGAACGGCCCCAAGATAGGGTGAGAGTAGGACAGGTGGGTGGGGAAGGGACCCCATTAGGACAAGAATAGGACATGGTATACATGAATGATCAGATAGAGATGTTTCCATGAAGGTATATCAAAGAGATGCATAGGGATGTGTTCCCACACTTAAGACCTTAATAGATTGGATTAACTAATCAACAAAAGTGCCTAACACTTGACCATGACTCATACCCATACATCCCCACACTTAAAACATGACCGACTCTTGTTAATAAAAGGGATAGAGTTAGACAAACTTGGCCCGATTTGTAGATGGTCGAGGTGAACCATCACTGTCATGTGAAGGCTTGTAGTTATTGACAAGAGATACCATGGCTTGCCATATTCCACATGTCCAACATGGTAGGGACCATGCAACAACACCCAGGGAGGTAGCTTTGTCGATGAAGAGCTGGTTAAGTTATCCATGGCGAGGTATACAACACTCAATTTCGACATTTACTCATGTTGGAATGATAGATCAATCACTCGCCCCATAACTCATGTCACTCGAAGATAATGATTGAAATCCCTATCTCACACTAGATTTAGAAATCAGCAAGAGGGATGGTTCATAGGGAGTATGCCAGTCTGCATAGTTGATGGTGCATCGGTGTATCCTAATACATTTGGCATAGGTGCAAGAAGGAAGGAAGGTGAGGGAGCCTTGTCGTGTAGTGCACAAAATAGAGTGAGGTGTGTATTGATGATGGAGGAGGCCCATCCCGTGTGTGCATAGGGAAACGAGAACGTACTTGACTTCAATTGTCATAACGTCCCTCAATTGTCATCTCTTAGTTGACGAGGGGAAAATCAATTGCACTTAGCCCCCCCTCTATCTCACATTCTGTGATGATTACAAGAGGGCAACCTACTTCCTCACACCCATTAATGTAAGTCTCACTGTCTCTTGTGCGAGGTTGTATGCCTTGTGCACAATTGATGGTGCAACAGTGCATCCTGCCCACCCAGTGCTGGCATACGGGGCGAGAAGGAAGGCTAAGGAGCCTTATAGTGCCATGCACAAAAACAATATGTGCTTTGTGCATTGAGAGGCCCATCCTGTGCGTGCAACACTCCATTTGCACATTCTCAACTCTCATTTGAATATAAAGGGCATGGATTGGTCACTTACCCCACCCTCTATCTCGTGCTCTGTTGATGATTATAGAGGGCAACCCATACTCACAACCCCATCCGGTTAGGATGAAAGCTTGCATTGCTCAAGGTATATAGATGAAGATCGGCTTCGTCTAGTTGATAATTTCAACTTGGATTGGCATACCTCAGGAGATAGCCAACAAGTTTGATATTTGGATCGCACATTGGAAATATCATTTGTTGTAGAAGTCAGAGGCACTGATGAAGTTATAGGATGTAGCACACCAAGGGAGGCGGCTTTGGAATTGCTTCTAGAAGAGTTTTGCTAGTGATTCAATGATCTTGGACCATGGGGTATTACCACCTTGTCCACAGCCAACTTCTTATCCAAGGGTGTGTGCCACCTTTTCTTGGAACGAGACCTGTTATGACATGGAATTTCTTTATTTTCTCACATAATAGTTTTGATTTTCTTTTCTTTTTTTTATAAAAAAATCCCAAGTGTGTCTCCATCTTTTCTCAAAGAATAGGTCGGCATGATAGGGACCGAAGTCCTTTTCTTCCATGACTGATAAATTTTTATATTTTTTTTCTTCTTTTGAAAGAGGAGAATAGTAGTAGGAACACCATGTATTAGAACCATCCACACCACCTCTATTGGATCAGACGGGAAGGAAGTAAAGGAGGGGTGGAAGGTAGCTGTGAGCGGTTAGAAGAATGAGGCCACCTCATCAGGATAAGCAAGAGGACTATCAAGAGCAATAGGTAAAGCCTTACCGACCGATGTGCAAGGAATGAAGGGGCTATTGGCAATGATTATCAGGATCCCTAGGGAGAGTAATACTTCTTAAGGTAATAGCCATTAATTAGGAAATGATCATCAGAAAGATTGACTCTCTGCACTTGGACGGAGCCATTAGGGTGGACGACAAGTACCTTATATGGGTTAAATCCATCGGTGTTGAAGCTTTCTTGGAAACTTGCTAAACCTCAAATCATAAGCCATGACTAAGTCACCTTCCTTAAACTCCTTCTACTTGATGAAGCTATCATGATAGGCCTTTCTTTGAGCTTGCGTGGCTTCCATGCATTATAGGGCCATCCCTACAAGTCTCATCCAAACATTCCAAGTGCAAGAGATGATGCTACAAGGACTCCCAAGCACTCTTTTATGGTGACGCACAAAGAGGGTAACTCGAGTTCAAGAGGAAAGACGGTCTTTGTACCATACACCAACTGGAAATGGGTTTCACCCATCATGGTAGTACCCAAGAAGAATGAAAAGTTATGAATATGTGTGGACTTTTGAAAGTTGTAATACAACCAAGAAGATGGCCTATGTACCTAGCAGACACGCCTTCGATCCTATGAGGGTGTAGTGTGCTTACCTTGATACCGGAATGAGTAGCCTCCTCCCTCAAGCAAGCCGGTAGCTCCACGATTTGAGATGCAAGCTCAAGAAACCTCATGTCTCCTTCGAGATGCATCCTCCATAGCCACACGCAAGACAAGAGAAGGGAAGAGATTGGAAGAAGAAGAGAGGAGATGATGGAAAGCTTCTTCTCCACGATCCCTCACCCTCACACACGCACTCCCTCTCTCAAGCACACATAAGCAAGAAAGAAAGAGAGAAGAAGAGATCACTTTTGCACATACCAAAGAATGAGTTTTTCATTTACTTTTTGAGTTTATATACAAAACCCTAAATCCCTTCGGCCATGCTTCATAGTGGAAGCACATGGGTGGACAAAACCATCTTTGTATCAACTTATTTAGAATTAAAGAAGATTCTATTCTTCTCTTTTTTGTTGTGCTTTCTATATTCCTTTCTCAAATTCTATACATTACTTGCAATTTTTACATGATATCAAAACCTAAGGGGCTCTTAGGAGTAAAGTCCCCTTTTTTAAAAAATATGACTGGGCATCTTACCAAGGTCCTCTTTCTCCATTCCCTTCTAGTTGTCTTATCCCTTCACCCATTTCCATTTAGACCTTACAACTTGTACAAGAGAGAGCCTAGCACTCTTATAAAATAAAATACATTGGGCTCTGCACTTTCCTTGCAAGAGCCCTCAGAGGTTCTCCCTCATCCTTGAGAGAGTATCCTTCATCTTTGAGAGGACCTCCTTCATCCTTGATAGGAAGTCCTTTATCCTTGAGAGAGCCTTGCTAGAATATTCAGTGCTTTCCCACATTCATTTTGAGCATCTTGCTGAGATATTCGGTGCTCTCCTTTGTCCTTGAGAGCACCTTGCTAGAATCTTTGGTGCTTTCCTTGATCCTTGAGAGCACCTTACTAGAATATTCAGTGGTCTCCCACATTTTTTCTGATCTTGCCTTCTTCTCCACTTTTCCTACCTGGGCAGAATAGGCTTCTTCATTCACTTTTTGACTTGGGCTTCTCTATGCTTCCTTTTTACTGTGTGATCCTTGTCCATGACATGTCTTGTAGCATTGTAACATTACCCTCTCCTAGACAAGTGTCAGGTTCCATGGCACTTGCAGGTATAAACTGAGGAAGATTCAGTGAGTTGATAGGCGGTCATGTGTGTCGATGATGATGGGGCCGCCAAAGTTGGTGGCTTGCATTCTTTGGAGTTACCTAACTATAAAGTAAAGAAGGTGCACTGCCTAGGGTTGTGTCTATCATTTCATGTAGTGCCTTTTGCTCATCCTAGTGGAGCTGGGAGTTGGGTCAAGAACCACAAGAAAAATACTGGGTGTTGTGCTACACTTGAGGACCTAGTTCATGCATAAGGGTAGTGCAGTGAATGTGGCTTAGGGAGACAGGTCTAACCATAGGCGACGGTGACCTCCCTAGGTGTGACCTACCTTTGATGTGCCCTAAGAGTGATGTGGGGAATCAAAATGGGCTAGGGGGTTAGGGACGGATCAGGCCAATCAAAGCCACCAGACGTTTCTAACTTGAGGACCCCTAGGTGCAGTGACTGTGGCCTACATGGAGCAAGATCATTGGGCTGCTTTCCTTGTGATTTTTTTTTTGTTATCTCTTATTCATTTTCTTTTTTTTAAGGGCCATGTAAAAAGGATGGTAAGAGGGCCACATGTATCATTGACCTAGCTATTGCATAGCTATCTTTGCCGGTGTTGAGATAAAAAAAGAGTGGCAAAGGCTGTATTCTTGGAAAGTAGGGTCTTGTCTTAATAACCTTCTATTAAGGAGCCACGTCTTGTTGCCCCCTTTCAAAACTTGGTCATGAGTTTTTAGAAGGCCTTTGCCTCTCTTCTTCTCTATGCTCTAGTGGCTCTGCTTCTTTGGGCCATGCAATTTGTGGTTGGACATGCAACTCGTGTCTTAGAGCCCTGCGGGTGATCTCAAGCTTTCTCCTCAATGATTCAACGGCCTCCTCCTCCTTAGATTGCATGGCTTCCAAGAGAGTGTTGAGGAAGGCACATTTTTGGGCTTCCAAAGTCACTTGTGCGGCCTCTTCCTTACTCTCTGCTAATACCTTGTTGCCTTCTATAAGGGCTCGCCGCCACACTAAGTCTTTCACCCTTCCTTTGCTCTTGTCCATCCATTCATCTGCTTTTTTCTTCATTTATTCTAGGCTTTCATTATGCCTGTACGCTAACGACCTTAGCCTCCTTTCCTATTCCTTGATTTCTCTTTCCAAGCGTTGTTGCTCTCTTCAAGCTCCAAGGCCATCCTCTTTTCCAAATCTTCTATGTGCTTTTGGTGTCATTGGCTTCTCTCTTATTCTTCTGCTGCTAGCTGCTCTGTGGCATTTTGTATCTTTTCATTTTCCTTTTGTAGGTCTTTATATAGCACTACTAGCTCATCATAATGGTGTTGTAGGCTCATGAGGCTTTGTGTTTCTGCCCGCGAGCTTTGCTTGTCACCTCTCTTCTTCTCCTCCCTTGGCCTTGAGCTTCTCCTTTAGCTTCTTTATCTCTCTTTGGTACATGGCCACTTAACGGGTGCTTTCTAATAATTGAGAGATTGCCATTGTCTTCTTTTTGGCCTTGGCTCATGAGGCTTTGTGTTTCTGCCCGCGAGCTTTGCTTGTCACCTCTCTTCTTCTCCTCCCTTGGCCTTGAGCTTCTCCTTTAGCTTCTTTATCTCTCTTTGGTACATGGCCACTTAACGGGTGCTTTCTAATAATTGAGAGATTGCCATTGTCTTCTTTTTGGCCTTGGCTCAGCGAGGCTATTTTTTTGTCTTCTTTCACCCGCTCAAGTTGTGACATGAGATCGTAGTTTGTAAACAACGGTAATGCGGTAGGGCCAGTGGTTGTAAATGCTTCTATCTTCTATATTTTGGGGTCCGATTTACATTCTACATCCGCTAGCCAGCTGCCTGTCTTTTTGCTCCTATCACAGGGGTTCCTCTACTTGTGCCTTGAGTTGTCTCTTTATTGACCAAAAACTGCACCCAGGCCACAAGGTTGCTAGCATCCACTGTGGTGGAAGAGCCTTGGGTGGGTGCAGAGAGACTGGGGTAGTGGGCAATAGGACAGGTGGGAAGGGGTTAAGTGGACCCTTGCCCTCATCTATTGGGGGCGGCAAGCTTTTGGGCCCTTGGGGGCTTGTGCTTGGGTGTTCTTCTTCACAAGGGTTTGTGGCAGCCATCTCCTCCTCTTTGGAGGGCTACTCCACGGATAGGCAGATGGCTAGGGCTATGTCTTCTTCCTCTTTCTTCTTGAGCTCCTCGTCTTCTTCCTCAGCTTTTCTCTTTCTCTCCTCTTTGGCTTTCTTGGATTCCTCTTTTATTTTCTCTTTCTTCCTTCTTCAACGCTTTTGGACTCCCTGTGGACTCTTCATAGGTTTACTTTCTCTTTCTTCCTACTCTCCTTTTCAGCCTTCTTTTGCAGAGTCTCTTTCTTTGCTTTCTTGGCCAGATTGTGCTTCTCTCCCTTCTTCTTCATTGCTCTCAGTCCTCTCACTGGATTGCTCCTGTTCTTGGCACTAGAGAGGGGACCTATTCAGTGTCTCAAAGACTTCCTTGTCTTCTTGTGCTTCCTCCAATGCCTCTCTTATGATGGCCATCAAGACCCCTCCAAAGCCAATGGTAGAGGCCTTTGACAATGATGACTTCCTAACTTTCAAGGCCGCTAAATCTCCCCCCATGGGTCTTCCTCCTATGGCTAGTGCTTTTGTTGAAGTTTTGATTGTTTTCCACACAAAGTTGTTCAAGTTTACTTTGTCTAGGGACTTGAGGTGATGCTCTCCAACAAAGGGTACGTTGATTAGGCTCATCAGTGCATTGTAAATGCATGGACCCCAGCTGGATTTCTAGATCCGAGATATCTGCTGTGAGACTGATGTTGTCATTGGTGTGGAGTAAGATCTTTTCCATCCCTAGCATGTAATATACATCTCTTTTGGTCCCCATCTCTCCACCTTATTGGGCAGGGCAAATGCTCTTTGCAGAAATTCGAGGCTAAGCTCTTGGTGGGTTTCATTTTGGTGATGCATCATTACGGTGTTGTGATTCTTGTGGAAAGTTCGAAGGAATTCTACACATTTCTCGTAGTCCACAGCTTGGCCGACAAGTACTTTTGCAAATTGCATTACTCTACAATCCGTTTTATGGCCGGTTCCTCCATGGCCACATCCTCCAAGTTCAGGATATACCTAAACCTAAACTGGTTGAAGGCCCTTGTCTCTATTGAGAGACCATATTTAGTCTGTTCCTCTTTCGAGAATGGAAGTTTTTTGCTCTTCTCTTGTCTCGCCATTGTGGGTGCCTATCACAACACCACAACTCACCATCCGTATTCTTCAGATCATCTTGCGGAAAGATTGTAGGCAATGGAATAAATGCTTGTGGACATTGAAATGCTTAAATAGAAAGAGAAACGTTTTCCTTTAAACAGTCCATGCATCCCTAAAAAATTTCTAACACTTTTACTCAATCATGAGTTGATTTTTACACATTCTTGAATGTTGATTGAGATTTCAAAGGATTTCCTTTTTCTTCTCCATCTTACCCCTTTCCCCCCTCTAGGAATGATAAAAAACCTTTTTAGGATTGGAGGATGAAGGGTTAAGGGCATTTAAGCGCATGATTTTTGTGCTTTACTTCATCATGAGCCAATCATAGAAATGGGTTATACTCCAAGTGTGTGTGATAGTCCATGTCATGAGTTTTGATGCCTACATGCGTAATGCAGGTTAGGACATCAGTGAGAGGAAGTCACCAAAGTTCATCCTATTAGCAATATGCAATTCTTCTTCGATTAGGATTCGATCAAAATAGGGGTGGGCTATGACATATTCCTCTAGAGGTCGTTTACATGTGATGGCCAAGACTCAGAGCAAGGTAGGAGCTACATAGGTAGGGTGGTACTCAGTGGTTTTGATTCCGCATCTCTACTTGGCATTGGTCATGATTTGGTAGCCCACTTGTTCCCATTAGAGGTGTAGAGCATATCACTTCTGCAAAAAGGAAGAGTCAGAGAGTTGACTAGCTTTGTCAACTCTTCTAGTTCTTGGCCTGTTGTAGGGATTTTGGCCCTTGCGATATGATGTGATCAGTTGTTGTGTGCAAGATTGCTATTGAGAGATCTCATTGTCAATCAATTCCTTTGCTACCTTGAGAATCTTAATGAACATGAAATCATAGTTCTCCCAAGTGCATGGCAAGGAGTATACTTCCCTTGATAATGTCTCATCAAGGAGGCCTAAGTCCACAACCATTCATAGTTCCTGGCTAGCATGATGAATGTGGTGTCCAAACACCTGATGCAGGTGACTAAGTCATCCTTTGTATTTGCAACTACATCCATGGCCAACACAAGGATGGATTGACGCCTATAGGAGGGTCTAAGGTGTTGGATAGCTCAACTATTGATGCTTTCGTGGGTGGTTCAATGGGGTGTTTGTCGATCATCGCTTGTGCGATAGCTTGGTCTTATGGCTAGGTTGACATGTTGTTCTTGGCTTGTGGAGAAATTGGGACCCTAGAAGTGTTACGTTGAGTTGGCCTAGGGCCGGATGATTGCAACTTTGGTTTATAGGCTCTATGAGATTCTATGGATTCGGTGCTTTTTGAGGCAATGGCTTTCTCATCCCTAGTTGGCTCACTGCTTTGTGAAGATGGGCTGGAATGCTTAGATTGAGGAGCACATGTACCATCTCTAGACTTAGGCATCCAAATCTAGCTATTTCCTTCGTAGTAGCCTTGAGTGTGCAATAGGGGTTCGGGAACCTATTGTGGCTTGACCATTTGTCTACTTTGGTAGTGCCAGCTTTGTCTCCTAGGCCTAGGATGTGATATTCTGTGGTCACAGATTCATGCAGGCTGGCTTCTAGGCAGCTGCAGTTGTTGGTTGGGCACCCATTTGAGCTCCTGGTCAATGATCTTTGGTGTATCTCCCTTAAGCTACAACCAATTTGTCTTTGTAGGATGGGTCAAGTTATGACCCCCTCCTTAGACCTTGCATTAGGTTCCTCCACCAGTGAGATCACATTCTTGGATGGATTTGTGCTGCCTTTGCTGAAAGCTATCACTATCCAAACATTGCCAATGGCAAGGTGAATGCGCTGTGAGTCATAGTTGACATTATTGCAGTGCATACTTGCTTCTTGAATGTATGTCCTAGCAGTGATTCCTCACCAATGGCCTTGGTGTTAGGCATCACATAGAAGATCATAGGTAGGCTTTTAGTCTCAATAGAGACCACTATTTTGCACTTTACCAGTAGTGAGTAGGATTGTCCTCCAAATGGATTGAGTTTAGTGTTGGTCGGCTATAGTTGGGACTAACTAATGAGGGTCCAATGATTATGCGTAAGGATGTTATAGTCATCCCCCTTGTGAATGAGTGCATCAAAGAAGTGAATCTTCTGGGCGGTCACTGATATGCATAGGTAGGCATATGCCACCACTTCCTCACCCTCTTCCTCAATCTCACTGATGGTGGCTACTCTTACATTTGTAGGGGGTTCTAGCATTGGAGGCGCTTGTGGTAGGTGCATTGGTATTGATAGATTACTAGTGTTCCTGGCTATCATGTAGAGTGGTACTGATAGCACAATTACTGAACTAGAGGGTGGCTTCCTCCTAGGGAAATCAACAAAAAGGTAAGTGATTTCACACACTCAACGCATTTGAGATAAGCCTTATCTCGATTTGGTTGCATTAGGGGAGTTTTAAGGTCTCAAAAATGCATTGTATTTTAAGCGATCCTTGAGAGAGAAAATATTTTAGGAAACAAAATCATTTTTTAGATTTTTACAACCTTTTATATTTTGGTAAGTAAATATATCAAAAATTGTAAATAAGTCATTGTTGCGATATTCTCATAGTCACATCAAACCTAGAAATCTAGGCCACCATAAAGGTGACATAGATTGTCATAATGAAGATCTTACTCATCCTCATTAAAGTGAAAACTAATATTCAATTTGAATTTTGTTTGAAGTTTGATTACTTCCCTCCATTATCACTCTCTTCTTTCTTTACCATCCTTATTAGTTTCTTCTTCATTTTCCTTCTTGTTTCTAATTCGCATAGTTTTTCAATCCAATCTTCTAATCACATCCTTAGCTATGGATCGATCATCTTTAGATTGAGTTGGACAGTGAGTATGAACCAATAAGGAAGAGAATGAAACCCATTACTATTACAGAGTCTACGAAACATATACTCAGGTTTGAAGAAAAGAAGAACCTTGATCTTTAGTTAGATGGCATGCTATATCCCAAAGATCCTAGCAAAAATAGCGCTCCGCCTTTCTATAATAGCTCTTCATTGTTGAGATTCATTGGTGATGGTTATAATGGGTTTCTAGGTTATACACTTAACTTGGTTGTTGCAGAAAAGGATGTCCTCAAATTGGAGAACCATCTTTTATCAAAACATAACAATGAGTTACTACAGAAGCTAGAGGGCTATCAACAAAGGATTCGTTTGTTGGAGAAACACATCAAATCTTATCACCGAAAGCAAACTATATTAGGCCTTCGAAATATTGAGTCTCAGACAAGGAGCAGGATGTGGTTGTAGTAAAAGAATCCAAGCAGTAAAGTACATCTCTTCCACTTTAAAAATATGAAATATGACTTTGTTTATAATTAATTGTATTGGTTTGTGATGTTGATTTTTTCTAGGTCTCTTCTTTAATCAAATGCAAGTGAAAGATATTCTTTGAAAGCATCTCAATTTTATTATCATCTTCTTCCTTCAGTAGTTTCAAAAGATATTTTGGAGAGAAAGAAATTTAAAAAAGCAAAGAAACAATACTTGAAGTCATTTATAAAGGATCATTCTTTGGATATACTGAGTTAGTATAGAAGACACTAGATAATATTGGTATCAATCAAGATGCTTATATACAACTTTTCTAGCTTTTACAATCAAATATGAAGCAAGGATAAGTATGCAATTGCAAACTTCCAAGACTATCTGTGGTTAGAGCTATTAGACAGAGAGTGAATAATAAAGTGATGGAGATTCTGGGTGAGCCTTTCCATATCAAGGCTAGCTTCAAGGGCAAGAAAAAGGAAGTTGTATTCAATGAATTTAACAATATTATCCTTGATTTTCCCACCCTACAATGTTTAATGATTAGATTATATGACTTGTTACTAGAAGAGGCACAAGGAGTGGCTAGATTTGTGGTTAAACTTGATGAAAGTGAGATTCTAAAATGTACAAAACTAGAGAGGGTCTCTATAACATTGATGAATAGAGTACTTTCATTAGATCATTGCAATATCACCAAAAATCTGGGTAATGTTGTCAATGCCCTATGCATTTTCCATGTTGCAATAGACAATGTCTGACTACCTGCAAGAAGCCAACAAGTATCACCAACCAACTGCAGTCTTTGACTATTTATGACAATTTTCTGCAACAAACTCACTGTTAAAGTTAGGGTGTTTCAGCCCATCAACATCTCAAAACCGTCCACAAACCCATAGGTACATTAATCAGTACATATACCATGTAGTTGCTTTAAGTCTGTATCATGCAACCTTACTACCAGGGTACATACATGCAGTTTGAAATCTGTAAACTTTCAATGACCAACAGTTGATCCACAACTAAAACTGAGATGTATACATGTCATACATGCTCCAAAACCTCCGTAATATCTGCTAGTACATATATAGTTCCATACATGATCATTCAGGCACATATCAGTGCATATACATCAAGTACAAGCGTCAAATATCCTGTCTGCAGGTTGCAGTCAGCAAATACTTAGAAAAACAAAGTTTATCCAACTCCAAAATGTCTTCAAATCACTTCATACATTTGCTTTAGTGTGTTGGGATGATCAATACATGACCATACATACAACCATAGACACTCTGTCTTCAAGAAGCCAAGTCATAGATTGCATTTACATTTTGTACCCAGCCAAGACAATGTAACTGCATTAATTTCTAGCTCCAGAATTCAATTTTTAGTAGTATTTAATGCTTGTATTAATGATCCAAACATTCCCTAGACATATCCCAAGCCATAATTTGATAGGGACCAATCAATGTCATGTAGTGCTTCAGGCAAAGACAATGCTTGCTGCTTATAGACATGTGACTGTTTTTAGCTTGAGAAAGGCTTCCAGATTTGAATTACCTCCAAAATTTAGCTCCAAGACTCAAGAATCAATACATATGTCCTTCAGGGTGTATATTTGCTTCAATGAATGTTCATGTGTATGTTAGAGAGCTTCAACTTTTAACCAAAGCCACGTATGTGCTGTATGCTGTCTATGTACAACAGTTCAAGTCTCTTGCGAGATCCATATACCTATATTTCAATTTATATCTCTTCCCCTAGCTAAGCATTGGCATGTCATGCCTTCAGAGTACCATCTAATGTATGCATACAAGCATTAGACCACACCATAATCACCTTATGTGATGGATTGCAATAAAAAACAGGCACAATCACGCTGACAAGTCCAGAGGTTGTTGCTACTGCTTGTGTAGTTGATGATGATAAATGCACCCTTATAAGTGCTCAAAGAAGCCTTAGCAAGCTCCCAAACAAAGTATAACAACCACTTGAGCAGTGAGAAACAAGAAGAACCAATGCCAACCTTTCCAATGAACAATGGCAGCCTGGCTATCTTCACAAAACCTAGATCTTCACTTTCTCCAGGTCTTCCTCACTGCCTCCTACTACAAAGAGCCCACCTAGCATGGCTCTGATACCATATTGGAAGAGAGGGAGAGACAAAGAGTGGAGTCATCAACAGAGTCTCAGCTCATATTCTACATCTTCATTATTCCATAACTAGACTACCAACTGAAAGTGAGACTTACACTAGGTTTAACTAACCATCATCTAACTATGGTTAGTGGTTAGATCAAGTCTACACTCACTTATTCAATGGCACACACATGTAAAAATGTATCCAGGTAAGTCACACAGACATAAAGAGAGACGGGGTGGAGCTTGATTTCTAATAGAAATTTGGGGCTTTTTCCCACCAATATGCATTCCAAGGCATGGAACATGTGTTACAATAGCATTATCTTGTTGCATTAGTAAGATTTGGTAGTGAATTTTGGGGATTTTCAATAAAATTGGAGAGATTCACATTGTCTTTTTGGGCACATGTTTCGAGGCAAGTGCGGTACAGTAGTGTATCATTGTAAATTGCAAACTGAGTACTCATTTGTGCAACCTTGCGCACATTTGTCAAGAATTGTGACAGTTTGGTACTTGCATTTTAATTCCATGTGGGAATTTTTGGTACTTAGCAGAGTACATTCTATACTTCAATGTGAAGTATTTGGTTGTTGTGCATCATTGGTAGCATGGCATGCTAGGGGCATAGCGATTAAAGTAGCATCCTTGGTGTACTCATTCAGGATGACAAGTTCGCTTGATGGCACTAACTACCCTCTGTGGAAGTTCATGGTGCATAACCTTTTTGTGGTGAAGGATTTGTGGGACTATTTCATTGGTGATTTGCAGTGACCAAGAGGTCTTGCACCTCAAACACCTTAGCATCACCAAGAGGCTACATTAGTGCTATTCAAATGACGTACTCACCTCTTTATGGAATGAAGCATGTATTGTCTTGCAGTGACCAAGAGGTCTTGCACCTCAAACACCTTAGCATCACACGAGAGGACAAATTGCTGGTGTTGTTGCTACTATAGCACCCCCTCCCCCTCCTATTGAGGAGTAGTGGAGGTGGGACTCAAAGGATGCAACATGTAATGATGCGAGGATCTCTTCGTAGAGAGCTAGCTAAGGTAAACATGGATGAGGGTGACAATATGACATCTCACCGCATTGAACTCACATCATGAGTCATATCTTGGATTCCACATCTCATTGATGTTATTTTACAGTCCCTTACATTTGTGGAATTGGAAAGCCTCTTACTGCAAGAGAAACAAACTCAAAAGAATGTTGCATTATGTTCGAGTGATGTGGTTATGCTCTCAAAGTATAAAGGCAAAGGGAAAGTCAAGTAGAATGTGAAAATTCAGCAAAAGGCTGATGTGGGAAGCCATCAAATAAGGTTGCCCAAGACAAAAAAAAGTCCAAGAAAAAGGAGAAATGTCATTATTGCAAAAATCTTGGTCATTATAGTGATGAATGCAGGAAGTGATTGACCAAAGAGGACTCTCATTTGTGGCTATCTAGGAGACATCAGCCAACAGATCTTTTGATGGTGATGCTTTAGCCAACTTTGTGGAGGAGAACTATGCATGTCTTACATGCATTTTTGGTTCTTTAATGGCTGATTCAGCATTCAATGTTGTTGAAATGTAGCATACATGGTATTCAAACAATGCCACATCCAAACATATCACTTCTAGAAAGTATCTCTTTACATCTTTGCATTTAGCTCCTACAGAAAAGCATGTTACATGTGTGAAAAACAGTAGTTATGATGTATGTGGCATCGGTTCAATCATGATTACTGCTGCAGATGGTTCCGATTTCATGCTTCTGAATGTTTCTTTTGTGCGTGGCATCACAAAGAATCTGTTGTCTATATTTTCTTTCAATAAGCATGGCCTTCAGGTCATCTTTGAAGATGACAAAATGTAGAATGCAGTGATATGGCATGCCCACTATGGACATATGAGTTTTGGTACTTTGACGACCCTTTTGTAGTGCTAGATGGTAGATGCATTGCCTCCAGTGGAGACCCCACCTCCCCATGTATGTGAGGGATGTATTTTGGGAGAAATGTACAAGTTTGCTTTCAAAAAGGATGGTGTAGTACGTGATGTTTGGAAAATGCAGCTTATATACTCAAATGTTTGGGGTCCCATGAGGATACATGTACTTGGTGGTCATCTTTTTTTGTTACCTTTATTGATGACTACTCTTAGTATACATGGGTGTATGGCCTGAAAGTAAAATCTTATGTGTTTATGCATTTTAAACATCTTGTTGCAAAGCTTGAGGTCGAAACTAGCTTGAAGATGCAAACAATTTGCATGGATACACGAGGGAGGGAGGGGGAATTATATGTCTTGTGCTTTTGAGACATTTTTTTCTTGAAAATGGTATCACACATTAAGCCATTGTTAGAATTACACCTCAACAAAATGGTGTTGTTGAAAGGAAAAATTGGAACTCATTGCATGCTTAAAAGCAAGGGGCTACCACATAAGTTTTGGCTTGAGGGCCTCCAATGTGCAAATCATGTATTAAATGTTGTCTATGCATGATGGTGAAGAGATGTGCGATGTTGCAATTTATAGCTAGGCTCTTGGCTGTGTTATTTACCTTTGCAACACACGTGTTAATATTTAGTATATAGTATCCTAGGTGAGCAAGTATATGCACAATGTCACGGGGATGTGAAATTTTGAGATGCTTTAATCTTGTCGATAACATTTGATTAGGTTATTAATCGGATGTGCAAGGTTGTTAGCACATGTGATGCACATGGTAGTTATTTCATGGTAACATACTAAGGACCTTGAGGATGCAACACAAGTACTAGGTGGTACTCAGTGTCAGATTTGGGCCTAGACCAATTTGTTGGTCACTAATGTTAGTGGTGATATAAGAGACTAGGCATTAATTAAATAATTAATGCTAGTCTAAGTATCAATAATTTCTCAAGGATACTTGGAAGAAAAATCAATTTAATTATTGGCTAGTGACATTAATTTTTTGAGCACTAGAGTAATTATTAAATTAATTTTTAGAATTAATCATTTGAAAATTAATTTAATAAGCTAAAAATACCAAAAAATGGGATTAAAAGGCTGTCACTTGGCAAAAATTGCCCATGCAAGTGAAAAAAACTCTTTTAGGGATTGGTGGAAGTCTATTCCAACCATTGTGAGAGAGAAGGAGGTTGTTAGTGAGCAAGGAGATGTTGCTGATGTGATTTGTAGCCACCAGGGATTAGTCCCATAGCATGTGACATCAATTTGGAGCCCTCCAAGAGCAGTGACAGGAACCCAAGGTCCTTTTGATACAGATGACAATATATAGGACGGGCCAATAGTCTTCTGGTGGTCCTAAGCTGTAAGTGACAGCTTCCATGGTTGTTTGAGCAAGACATCAGTAGCTTTTTAGTGTTTCTCATTATGAAACTCTGAGATTTCTCTCTCTATAGCATTCTCTCTCATCCCCTAGCCATCTCTTATTTTATCTCAACATGTTCCAACAATTTGAGCCATCAAAGGAAGAGATTTCAATCAATATTTGCTGCAAACCCTAATTACAGTTAAAATTAGGGTTTTGACAATAGCCTTGGGATGAGCGTGCTCAGAATTGATGGCCTAGGACTTGAATTTTAGCAATTGAAGTGTACATTTTCAGTTTATGTGAATTTTATGCTTGCTATAATTAGTACTTAATGTGAATTTTCAGTTTACGTGAATTTTATGCTTGGTGTAACTAGTACTTAATTAGGTTATTTACTATCCTATCCAAGGAGGAAAACTAATTTCACACAGTCCACGAATCATACATTGGCAAGCTGTTAAGCAAATCTTCAAATATTTGCAAGGTACTCACTCACATGCATTATTATTTACTGAGGGGCGGGGTTGTTTCTTTCTAGGCTGCTCATGCATTTCATGACTAAGTAAGAAACATCCTGTGTAGATTGTTCGTTAACCTACATATTGTTATGAATCACGTGGTGGGGGGACTTGCTCAAGATGCTGCGCTGAACACACACAGAATGCACAAGGAGAAGCTCACTCAAGAGATAAGAAGAGACATGGAGGCCAAAACGTTTTCTTGCTGGTTTCTTCTTCTTCTTCCACACACTTTTCAATGTACACAAAGTATAGATAAGATACAACATAAAGAAAAGTGGCCTACTAAGTCAAACAATACATAACCGACTACACTAGTCGACTGGCGCTATAACTATGCCAGCTGTAAATAGGTGTAACAACCTGAATATAATAAGTAATGAGTCAGTGGCTATGTGAGAGTCATAATGATCACTGACGTGCTAAGTGTAGACGTGTGGACCCATCTAACTAGGAGGTCCATCATTAATGCCTGCATGTGTTGGGCTTGTCATCTTAACACTCCCCCTCAAGCTCAACTACATCTCTGCAACTCCAAGTAAGCTTCAAAAATTTTGAAGCTTCTCTATACCCAATGCCTTCGTGAAGATGTCAGCTATCTGATCCTGTGTGCTGACATACACCAAGTCAATCTCACCTGCTAGTACATTCTCTCTCACAAAGTTGTAGTGTACCTCAATATGTTTTGTCCTAGCATGGAACACAGGGTTCCTAGCCAACTATATACTACTCATGTTGTCACAATAAATGACAACTGGACCTTCCACCTGCACATCTAAATCATCCAATAACTTTTGCAGCCATACTACCTCACATGCTGTAACAACAGCACCTCTATACTCAACCTCTGTACTCGACAAAGTAACTGTAGATTGCTTTTTGCTGCTTCAAGTAACTGCTGCACTACCAAGAGAGAACATGTATCCGCTGGTAGATCTTCTATCAGACATACTACCAGCCCAATTTGCATCTGTGTATCCAAACACCTGTACATTTGTACCTGCCTCATAGAAAAGTCCATAATGTAGTGTGGACTTCACATATCTCAATATGCGTTTGATTGCATCCAAATGTGGCTTTCTAGGTACTTGCATAAACTAACTCACAAGACCAACAACGTAGCTCAAGTCTGGCCTTGTAATGGTCATGTAGATCAAACTCCTCACTATCCTCCTGAACATAGTAGGGTCTTCTATCTCATCCCCAACATCAGCACTCAACTTTACATTCTTCTCCAACGGGACTGAAAGTGGTTTGCATGCTATCATACCATACTTGGATAACATATCCAAGCCATATTGTCTTTGGGACAGCCATATACCATCATCACATCTGATCACCTCAATGCCAAGGAAGTACCTTAGCTCACCTAAATCCTTCATCTCAAACTTCTTCTTCAAAAAGTCCTTGACTTCAGCAATCCCACTATCACTATCACCTGTAATAATCAAGTCATCCACATAGATGACTATGATGACCAAACCTGCATCTCCCTTTCTCACATAAAGTGAGTGATCAGCATCAGAAACATAAAAGCCAATATTGACAAGATACTCTCTGATCTTGTCTGACCATGCTCTAGGTGCTTGCTTGAGCCCATAGAGCGCCTTCTTCAACCTGCACACATACCTAGGATGCTCTAAATCTTCATAACCTGCTGGCTGATCCATATACACTTCTTCCTGTAAATCACCATGCAAGAAGGCATTCTTCACATCCATTTGCTACAACCTCCAACCTTTGACTGCTGCCAAAGCAATCACACATCTGACAGTTGCCATCCTAGCAAGCGGACTGAAGGTTTCTTCATAATCTATGCCATATGTCTGGGCATAGCCTTTTGCAACCAGCCTAGCTTTGTACCTACTAATAGAACCATCTGCATTGTGCTTAATCTTATAAACCCACTTACATCCACTAGCTTTCTTGCCCTTCGGCAATGATACTAGATCCCAAGTCTTATTGGCCTCTAATGCAGCCATCTCCTCATCCATTGTTGCATCCCAATGAGCATGACCAACAGCCTCCTCAAAACATGTGGGCTCAATACCCTCAATGACTTTCATCATATAAGCATAATGGTGAGCTGCATAACCTTCAAAACCAAATTTGTTAACAAGGTATCTCACCCTGCTAGACATGCGTACCATTGGATCACTCAATGGAGTCTTTGTATTGACGCATGCTCTCTGCACACCTGGAGTCCTCATTGAAGGAATGCCAAGCTCATCATCCAAGCTCTCTAAGCCACTGGATTCTCCATCAAGAACTGCATCAATGCCATCTAACCAAGGACTACCAGATGATGTCTCTAGTCCACTAAGAGTTTGTGATTCTTGCTTTTCAGCCTGCACATGAGTGTCATGATCATCATCATCATCCAATGCATCACCACTAGATGCATACCAACTGCTCATTTCATCAAAGATGACATCCTTGCTCACTTGAACTTACATGTGACAGGGTTATAACAACAATACCCTTTTTGCTCTAAAGAGTATCCAACAAAGACAACACTTTTCAGCCTTTGGATCCAATTTCTTCCACAACTCATTTGGCACATGAACATATGCAATACTGCCAAACACTTTCAAGTGTGAGACATCAGGCTTCTTACCTGTAAAACATTCTTCAAGGGTCATACCATGAACTGCAACTATGGGAGTTTTGTTCATAATATAAACAACAGTATGAATAGCCTCAGACCAAAAATGCTTAGCCATATTCTTTTCAGCCATCAAGGTGCGTGCAACTTCTGCAATATACCTGTTTTTCCTTTCTGCAACCCCATTTTGCTGTGGGGTATACCTGCATGTGAACTATCTCTTTATCCCATGAGACCTCGGAAAATCATTGAACTCATTCGAGAGGTACTCTCCCTCTCCATCTGACCTCAAGCACTTTACTTTCAAGCCTGTTTCTCTTTCAACTACAGCCTTGAAAGTTCTAAAGTGCTCAAACTCTTCACTCTTTTCCTTCCTAAAATATACCCACAGCTTTCTAGTATGAACTGCCTCCAAGAGATACATTTTGTGTAGGCCCCCAAATATCTATATGCACAACATCAAGGATATTTCTGCTTACATCTCTGTCATGTGAAAAGGGTTGTCTTGCCTGCTTACCAAACTGACATGCTTCGCATACTTTATGCAATTCTAAATGTAGGCAAACCTATAACCAACCCTTTGGATTGCATTAATTTCAGCCTTTGTACATTTTCATGTCCAATGTGTTTGTGCCAAATTTCAATATCTGCAGCAACACATTTTCCTTTAGCATACATAGTAGCATTCATAGTAGGAATTCCAACATCCAGAGTAAACATACGTCAAACTCTACTTCCCTTTGCAACCAACCTGCATTTGTCATTGAAGTCTTCTACAAAGTGGCCCTTTGCATTAAATTTGACTTGCAGCCCTTGCTCTACCATCTGACTGATTGACACCAAGTTCTTTGTAATAGATGACACATGTAATACATCTGAAAGACTCTTTGTCTTACCATCATGCAAGGACAAGGGAACTTTTCCAATGTGTGAAATTGGGTGGCATGAATCATCACCCATTTGCACATAACCTGTATTTTGCAAATCTTGCATCTCTCCAAACCATTCTGCATGGCTGGTCATATGATTGGATGCACCTGAATCAACATACCAAACATAATGTGTTCCCTTTCCTGTAACAGCATTCAGCATATGCTGCATAACAAACAGACGTTCATTTTTGTCTTCATTCTATCGTGAAGACGATGCATAGTTTCCTTGCTACAACTTACCACTACGAATATCATCTTTCTTAGCATAACATTGGGCTGCAATATGACCCGTTTTGCCACAGTAGTAACACACAATACCAAAGTTGTTAGAACCTCTGTTCTGCCATCCACCTCTTCCTCTAAAACTCCCCCTGCCTCTAAAATTACCATGACCTCCTGAAACCTGCGTATCGCCAAATTGCTGATTCAATCCGTTTTGCTGGTTGTCACTACCACGTCCTATACCACGACCTCTTGAGAGGACCTGCCACATCCCCTTCTTGAACTAGAGTAGAAAGCTTGGACCTATTCACCACTTTTTTCAGATGTCTCACTCTGCATATTGATCTCTTTAGTGATCATAAGGGAGACCAACTCATCGAAATCTGGAAATGGTTTTCCCACATATTTATGAAGTTACAAAAGACTTCCAAGTCTTTTCATTGTTAAGTCCACCCAAGGTAGACGACACCAAATCATCATCATCGGGCATTGCATCAATTGCTGCCAAGGCATCTGTAATGCTCCTTACCTTCAGTGCATACTCATTGATAGACATCTTTCCTTTCTTCAATGTATTCAACTCTTGCTTGAGTTGAATCTTTCGTGCCTTTGTATTTACGGAAAACATACTTTCAAGTATGGTCCAAGCTGCATATGAATTCTCTGCATTTCTAATATGTCCTAGCATATTATTGTCAATTACTGCAGACAGCCAATACATGACCTTTTTGTCTTTTGCATTCCATTCCTTCCGTGCTTTTGTCTCTTCTGCAGTTAGAGGATCACTCACATCTGGCTCCTTTTCTTCACCTGAAACAAACTCGTAGAGGCCTTTTCCAATAAGGAAGTTTGTGACACGGAACTTTCATGAAGGGTAATTGTTCTTGTCGAGCTTCTCAATGATGGGGTTTCCACTGTTCTCTGCCATTATCACAAAACTAATACCAAACAGCAAGCAAATCTTCTGCAACCCTCGACCTGTAGTGCACAACAATACACCAGACAGCCTTTTTCACTGTCTGCTTAACAATACATGCAATCTACAACCAGTTTATAGATAAACCTTGTGTTTATTCACTGATAAACACCTTTGAACTTACAGATCTGAAATCTATAACTTGTGCACCTGTATACAACAGACACAACTGAAATTGCAGGATACCTCGAACTGCTGTCCGCAACCTTATGAGTCTAAAACGAGGCCTGAAATGACTCACTACAATCTGAGATTTTTTCTCTGTCCCGTTTTATCTTTTTGTTGCAAGCAAAAATCTGAGATGATCAAAAATTTGAGATGCATTGCACACCAAATCTCACTGCAATATGAGATTTTTGCTCTGCCTTGCTTCCGGTGCCTCCACAGGCACTGTCTAAGAGAAGAAGTAGAAAATGGAAGAGCTTCTTACCTGTTGCTTGCTTGCTCAAATCCTTGGCTCCTGTCCTTCACTTTAGCGTTCAAAACCAGCCTCAATTAGTGGTGCACCTCTGATACCATGTCACGAATCGCGTGGTGGGGGGACTTGCTCAAGATGCTGCGCCGAACACACACAAAATGCACAAGGAGAAGCTCATTCAAGAGACAAGAAGAGAGAGGGAGGCCAAAACGTTTTCTTGCTGGTTTCTTCTTCTTCTTCCACACACTTTTCAATGTATACAAAGTATAGATAAGATACAACATAAAGGAAAGTGGCCTACTAAGTCAAACAATGCATAACCGGCTACACTAGTCAACTGGCACTATAACTATGCTATCTATAAATAGGTATAACAACATGAATATAATAAGTAATGAGTCAATGGCCATGTGAGAGTCATAATGACCACCGATGTGCTAAGTATAGACATGTGGACCCATCTAACCAGGCGGTCCATCATTAATGTCTGCATATATTGAGCTTGTCATCTTAACACATATAACATTGGTGGGTCCTACACTCTATGTAGGAGATATCAATGTGATGTATATACCCACACGAAAATATTGCATTTTCACCAAAGCATTAGCATGTGAGAAGTTTGAGGCTTTTCGAAATTCCTTAAACTTATTATCCTTTGCTAATTGATCATCTTGTACTTTATCACATTGGCATTGTAGGGGGTGTTAGAATTTGCCATTTTGGGGAGTGCCTATGTAATTCATGTGGTGTGAACACTTATTAAGGTGTCAATGAAGTTTGTGTACACCTAGTGTCTTTAGACATTAAAGTAGTGACACAAGGGTGCAAAGTAAGTTAACCTAACTCTAGTTAGTTGGTGGAAGGATGGTTAGGTCAACCTATGACCTAAATTGGAGTCATATTTTCATTCTATCTTCCAATTTAGCAAGTATACTCTACTCTCTTGCTTCAGCTCACTTATTGTTGTTTCTTGTTTCTCTCTCCTTCGCACTTGGTGCATTTCTCACACTTTTGGGTTAGAGTTAATGGATGTATCCCATGTGATTTTGATAGTAGCTATGATTCATTTTTGGTCAATTATGACTTATTATATTGGCTTATGAGATTGGCAATAGCATAGTATAAATAGCAGTGGGGGTGGGGCTGATGTTCTTTAACTATGATGCCTATGCTTTTCCAGTTTAGTATTGCTTTGCTTTTGTCACCTTACAATGCAATCAGTGAGATGATTGCATGGATTTCAAGGGGAGGTTTGTCATGAGGATGTGTATTTTTAATACTTAGATTTGGCATTATTAAGTTGTGCACATGTGAGATGCACATGTGAAGTGCAAGTCAATTAAGTCACAGTAATGGTTCAAGTAACACAAGTGAATAATTTGAAACCAACTTTGAAGATCTAGGCTTTTTTTTCTAAGTAGAGCTAGCACCTCCCTTACAATACTTGAAGAGGGCTTGTGTATGACTTTGCTTTTTGGGCATTAGCCAATATTTCTTGGACTTGCCTGTGACACCTCTAAGGTGTATTTCAAATAGCTCTTTGATAGAAATATCAAATGACTTATGCATTTTTTTAAAAAAAGTAACACAAGTGAATAGTGGGTGACATTGGCAAAAGTTGTACAAAGTTATACCGAGTAGGCACTTGTGGGTACTTGGTGTGAATTTGGGGTCTAGGCCATTGATTGGGCCATTAAATGTCAAGTGGTGACATTATGGGATTAGGCATTAATTAATAAGTTAATGCTAGTCCAAGGCCAATTAATATCAGGACCATTAAATGTCCCACAAGGGTTAGCACATTAATTGTGAATGGGCACTAGTTGATATTTGGGTACAGTCAAATAGATAATTAATTAATTTTCAAAAATCAACATCTAAAAATTAAGGAATTAAAACTGTAAACTATGATTAGAAGGTTGCCAATTGGGCCACCGTTGGATGAGCTTTGAGGGAGGCAATAGTTGATCATGCAGTGCGATAATACAGGGGCATCAAGTTTCCTTCTCTAGCTTCAGTGTGAGAGGTGGTGATAGAAGAGGAGGGCTCGCTCCTTGAAGTGGGGTTTTACCCTCTATGAAGGTGTTCGTGCCATTAGAGCTACCATTCAAAAGATACTTCTTTTAACAAATTTTCTGTCTTGTTTTTTGACATTCCCTCAACAATTCTTAGCTTGAAGAAATTGTTTCTAAAACCCTAATTTGCAGTAACCATTAGGGTTTCCACAGCCACCTTTGGATCCATGCCCAATTATTATTGAAGTCCCAAGTATTGAGTGTTGTAGTGTAAGGCATCAATTTGCAACTAATCCAAGGGATAGCCCATTCCCAAAATTTAGTGGCTTGCATGCAAGAGATTAAAGACCCCAACCAAGCTAGGATTGTTGTACAATCAAGGGGAAAATTGTGCCCAAGTAGTGCTGGTAATTTATAGTAGCCATTTGTATTGAAGATTGAAGGAGATCAATCTATATCTCAGTGTACTTCAATCTTATAGCAACTCTAGGTAAAGAGATCTGCAACAAGGGGCACTAGTTGTTGAGGCCAATTGGGTGTTAGCTATCCAAGATTAAGTGGTAAAGTGTGTATTTTCATATTTGTGTATTTAATGCTTACTATAATTGGAGTCAAATCACGGTATCACCATCCTTGCCAAGAAGGCTAGTTTTAGAGAGGCTTCAACTTATGTATGAGGCTTTGTCGACCATATGAGCTATGATCCTCTATGGATGGTTGTAGCCAATTCATTAGATATGAGCATGCACTATTGGAGAGAGGGAGATTACATTACTTTGGTGGTTGTACACACTCTTGAGTATTGGTATGTGGATTCCATTTCCTAAGTCTATTCTCATTGAGTTCATTGTGTTGTTCTTTTTTGTCCCTTTTTTTCGTAACAGTTCTATTTGCTTCGTCTCTTTGCTTTCATTACTTCACACCATTCTAACACCATCATCTTGTTGCTTGTTGCATTACTTGGTGGCTACACATGCTTGTTTGCCCATCTAGGAGGTCTCTTTGTACTTTGCATTTCACCCCAAGGGATTTTATGTAGTGCTATTAATATAAATTTCATTTCTTTGGGGAAAAAGAAGTCACAATGTAATCTCTCCCATCTATCTTTGAGGCTATTAACTATCAGTCTATATGTGGGTGAGAGTTGTATGAAGTAGAGATGTATTGCATCTTGTTGTCCATACATACTAAGCAATAACGCTGCAAATATCTCTCTTATGTGATGACAATATCTTTTGTTTCACTTTATTTGTGAAAAATTAGGGATGTGCATAAGCTTTCAACAATTATCATGACACATGGAGACAATGCTCCCTTGAGAGTCCTCAAGTTCACAAGTTGGTAATTTGGCAATCTAGATTCCCTACATTTCACTAGAAAATACATAGGCCATGTCCATCTCCAATGCCCCTCCCCTCTCTGCTCCTCAAATCCCCTCCTATGAAAAAAGAAAAAAAAAACAGAAAACTCCTAGGTACAGGTCAATAGATGTTGATGTCAAAAACAATGAGAAAGAAATATTATCAAGCACTCATATGTTGATGCATATGAATGAAATTGAATGTTACATCTTATATTGTGATTCAATTGCATGAATATAAATGATTGAATTTTAGTTCACAAACTAGTCCTTTGGTAGAGTCTAGATTCCCTATATTTCACTAGAAAATACGAAGGCCATGTCCATTTATCGAAACTGGTACATGATTGAACAATCATATAAGAATCTGATGTTTTGGATAATTTCCACTTCTCCTCTCCTCTCCTCTCAACTCCCCAAATGCCCTCATGAAAAAAAGAAAGAAAGGAAAATGGATAACTCCTAGATATAGTTCATGAACGTTTATATGTCAAAAAGAACGAGGAAGAAAACCAATCAAGCTCTCAGATGAAGGGAATGTTATATCTTGTATTGTGGTCCATTTGTATGAATATAAAATGATTGAATTTCTTAACAACTTGTATTGTTGATCAACCTCTCTTTGTGTCCATATTATACAAGACAAATAGGTTTTTTTTTCTAGAATCTATTATTCTTAATAGCCGATAATAATTCAAGTAAATTGATATTGCTCTAGAATTTCTACAATTACTTTTGTCCACAATCCATCTGGTTTCTTTCTTATTATCCATGATTCATGAGAGTGCATTTCATTTTGTCGTCAAAATGTCCATATTACAGATGAATGTAATCATGCCTCTTGTAGTCCATATGATATATAACTACATCCCTTCATGATCATTTTCTTCATTGTTCTCTAGCTTAGGAAATCAATGGCCAAGGTTGTGATGTACCATTTTGGAGGATGAGTCCCAAAGATAGATATTTATGAAATTGATGACATTATATTTTCTATTTTATAGTGACAAATGGCTCATTTTCTGTGGCTCTCACTTAGCTACAATCGTAAAACTTTGGATACATTTGAAGGAATCCTCATCCATATCCTTGTGGTGAAAGCTCAAGTGAGGATGCTAATTGTTCACACAATATCCTTGGATTGGCTATTATGATAGTTGGCTTGAGCTTTAGATTTTGAAGTCAATGCTGTTGAGTGCTCTCCTTTGTAATGCTGACTTACATTGAATGGGCGGAGCTGCCTTTGTGTTAAGCCCATCTACTCTAGTTCTCACTCTGCTATTTTTGCCCACATTTTATGATTCAAACCACTTGTTTCAAATAATGTGCATATCATAATCTGAACTTTTGGAGGAGGATTGCCAATTGCACAACTGCATACCAAATTTGACCTAATTAGTATATCTGTTGTATTTAGTTTAGGAGTTTTTAGAGTAGATCTTATGTAGAGAAGGAAAAGCTCTCTTGTTACAATATGAGCTGATTAAGCTTTGCTATTTGCATTTGAGAATTTGATCAAAGCAATAAATTTTCCAAGCATCATTGAAGAAAGGTACCCTTGCTTGGAGGTGAGTTGTAGTAGCTTTTGGTACATGTACACTACTAGAAAATGGGGAAGTTGATTGTGTGAAGCTAGGAGATAGTATTTTCTCAGACCCTGCAAATGCAAAGTGTTAAATTTTTAAGTATTTTACTTTTTTCTTTCTAAAAGTCTTCAAGAAAAATAGTATGTCATCATGTTGTAGATTGGTAAAGAAACTGAATAGATGAAGTAGGGTAAAGACCCTCAATGTTAGACTAAGATTTAGAGAGGCGATGTTATCACACGTGTAAAAGAGAGAGAAGGAAATAAAGGAGGCAATAACCTCTGAAAGAAATACAAAGTGAAACGTTTAATAACCACCTCTAAATACGTTGCTTTATGAATATTCCCTTCTTAGTGTGGAAATAGCTTAGCTCAGCACAGTGGATATGAGTGTAGCTATCCAAACTATTTTGTGAAGAGATATGTTCTTATGGAGGTGTAACGGTTCCTATTGCAATGATGAGGTGATTGATTATTATAGAGGTAGTAATTGTTGGATTACCATATGGCAAATGCAACACACACACACACACACACACACTCTCTCTCTCTCTCTCTCTCTCTCTCTTTTCATATTGAGTGATTATATTATATCCAATGACTAAAAAAGTACAAAGTCACATGAGGAAATAACACAAAGAAGTACAAAAATCAAGGCAAGGTCATTGAAGAGATTGCTTGATGCCTGCTCAATGTGAAGGTACTAAATCATCTTTGGTCAAGATATCAACATGGTGAATAGGATCAAGCTACCATTGCAGAAATCCCTTAAGCTTTGCAACATGTTTGTGTGTAAAATCACCATTCATTGTCTCAACTCTTTTGTGTATAAGAGAATAGAATTCATGATAAAGTCTACTAAAACTATTAGAAATAGTGGTAGAACAGTTTCATATAAGAGACGTCTAAATTACTGGCATGGTGGCTATCATGTAGAGGTTGATACAATGATGAAGCCTAAAGATGCTCAAAATCTAGCACCGTATTGCATCTACATTAATAATATCACATATCAATGTAGTCTTATTACGTTTTTAAAAATGGTGTATTCAGAAAGCAAGCCTGTAATTTTGAGATCCCTAAGGAAACAATGGCTAAGGCCAATGTAAAAGAAAATATTATTGATTAATAAATTTTATACAAAGGGGTGCATGTGGGGGATGATTGGGTGTGCTTCTTTCCATATACACCCCTTCTCTCTCTCATGCACAACCCCCCATTGTGTGTCGAACAAGAAGTTTTTTCTCGCTCTCTCGTGTGTTTTTGAAAGGATAATTATGGAGAGTGATGAGGATGAAGAGGACGATGATCCAAATATGTGTTCTTTTGTTAATCTAGGATATAGAGGGAGTAAAGTACTCATTGATGACTCAAAAAGTGATAGTGGTGATAGTTCCATATTTGAGTATAGAATAGCTGAAACCAGCCTTCCTCCTCAGATAGGGTGGTAAATAACCTGATTAAGTACTATTTACATCTTGCTGGCCCCAAAACTAGCGCTTGTTTTGGTATTTATTTAACTTAATTGAAGAATAAGTTGATGCACGATGGGATTTTCCCAATCCCTTTCGGTATTTCAACTCCCCTTGCTGTCCAAAATGACTATCAAGTCTTCCTTCTGATTTGCCCCTTGATTTGGGCAATCAATTGGCCTTCGCTTGCTTTGATCAAGATGGAAAATATTTGCTGGTCCCTCCACGTGAATTTGATTGAAAACAGCTTCAGCCCTATTGAATCCAAGTCTTGGAGCTTCCAATTTCTAGCACGCTTCCTAAGGTTGTTGCTAAACTCTAATTTCTACCTGCAGATTAGGGATTACAGCAGCAGACAAATCTTGATTTTCTCAGGCTTTTTGTGATCTCAATGTTGTAATCTTTGGAGCAAGGTTGTAGAAAGGTTGGAAGATGAGAGAGAATGCCGAGGAGAGATTAAATTCAAACTTTCTTCACAAAGAAATGAAGAAAATTTGTCATTTACTGTTGCTGCCTCGTCTCAACGACTTGTAGATGCAAAGAACTGAAGAAAATCAATCATTTACTACTATTGCCATGTCTCAACAACCTGTAGATATTATCACTTGCTGTTGATTGGTCTTTTCCCACCCCTAGCTGCCTTAGAAGGTCCTCAAATGGCTACAAATCAGACCAACAACATCTCCTTCCCCTCTCTTGCAGGCTAAATTCACTAAAATGCCTCTCTCTAACCTCTAAAGACATTATATAGTCTTGCATGGGCATTTTTGATAGGATTATCTATAATTAAATATTATTTTTTATCCTTTAAATACTAAAAATTAATCTAATAATTATTTCGGTGCCTTGAAAAATAATCTAACTAGCCAATAGTTAAATTGGCTAGGCAACTGAAGGGGAGCTACGGAGCTCTACCCCGAGACCTACGGATCGCTTATTGATCAAGCATTTCAAGTTGAGCAGCCATGGCTACCTCTCACATAGCCGACGCGCAATGCCTACCTTACGGGTGTAGTGAGCTTACCTTGATGCTTGATCGAGTTCCCTCCTCTCTCTTGCACTCTGATAGCTCCATGATCCTTGCGGCAACCTCAAACAACCTCAAGCCCTCTCCGTCAAGCTCCATCCTCTATAGCCGCGCGAGAAGAGAGAAGAGAAGAGAAGAAGAGAAGATGAAGAGAGAAGATGGGGAGCTTCTTCTCCACGATCCCTCACTCTCACACACTCACTCCCTCACTCCCTCATACTCCCTCAATCCCTCACTCAAGCACAAGCAAGAAGGCAAGAAACAAGAGAAGAAGAAGAAGAAGCTTTGGCCACACATAAGAATGATCTTCTTATTCACTTTTCAACTTTATATACAAAACCCTAAATCCCTTTTTGGGTGGTCATCCCCTTATCCCCTTTTTTACATGGTCGGCCGTGGCCTAGGCCCTTTTTCCCATTGTCCTCCTATCTTCCTAGCTTCCTTCCTACCGCCCATCTACCTTTACAAATTGCATGGGTGAGAGCCCGACGCTCCTTAAATTAAATCATGATGCGCTTGTGCTCTTTTACAAAAGTATTGACTTGCGCTTTTCCTTGTGCGTCTTTCTCCCTTATTTAGGACTTTTCTGCACTTCTTGTATTTCTAGATTTTCCTTGTGTACCTTTGTCTTCAGTTTCACTTTGCCTTGGCCTTTGTCTTCTGCTTTAGCTTTTCTAGGTTTTCCACCTTGTTCGTCTACCGGTTAACATTACCCCCCCTCCTAGACAAGTGCCAGTCCCATGGCACTCACTATCATAGGTAGTAGGCTTTGGCATGCACTGAAGACGTGGGTGGAAGGGACATCGGTAGTTGCCGTGGAGGAGTGTTGGTGGTGGTCTAGAGGAAGATCATTGGGGGCATGTTGGTGGCCTAGGTGGCTGGTGGTAGGGTTGTTGGATTTGGTGGTAGGGATGTTCTTTGTTGGGGATGCACTGATGGCCAGCACAAGTGTTGGTTTGTTGGGGATTCTACACATGACGATTCTTGGCGGGCTTGCAGGATGATAAAGGATAAGAATTCAGAGTTCGGTGTCGATGAAGAGCGAATGACACTTTTGTTGGAGACTTCAATACCTGCAATTGAAAACCTCTCATAGGTGGTCTATCCCTGGGGGTAGTGCTAGTCTTCTCGATCGTGCACAAGACATAGTTCAATTAGTTGGGGAGACAGGTCGCTCTAAGCAAGCTGAGAGTATTGTCCTGCACTTAAGGACCCAAACTGTGTATATATTTTGGTGTAGATATTATGTGAGTGCTCATGCATACTTAGATATTACGTAGTTAGAAGACCGCGGCCTGGTTTCTCATAACAATGTGTGGATAAAGCAAAGTTGTCCATGTTGAAAAGAAGTACATGTGAAGGTGTATGAGAAATCCTTTGCATTGTGACTGCACGATGTTCCAAAATCTATGCCAATGGTGGGTCCATCACTGAGTTTTCCTTCTGCTTGATTTGGTTCGGTCATGGTAGCCATCAACAGGCAGATGATCGGCTACATCAAGCATGTTGGTCCATCCAACCATCGAAGTATGCAAAAGCTCCTGAAGCTGCTATAGTGGTGTCCTGTTCGACTTAGGGAAAAATTCCTGGTCATTAGCGGATATCGTGGATGATAATCTTTAGCTGGGTAGCCATTCAGTGAGTCACGATCATAGCCTACAAGAGAAAGTTGTGCTCTCCCTAAGGGGTGTGTCTGTCTCACGGTGTGGTGTAAGTGCATGTGTAGTGGAACTGGGAGATGGGTCTAACCTTGGGTAAGCCCTTGGTAATGTCCCACTCTTGAGGACCTAGTTCGTGTGTTGTTGGAGGTATAGTGCAAAACTTAGGGTGACAGGTCTGGAAGTCCTACCCTTGATGTGCTCTAAGCGTGAAGTGGGGGAGGGGCTAGGTGTAAACCCTAGGTATAGTGAGTGAAGTGAGCCCTCGTGCTTTTCTTTTTTTTTTCTTTTTTTTTTGAAGAATTGCATACAAGGAAGATGTCCTGGCTAATGCCTATCAACTTCAGCTGGATTACGAGGTAGTCGCAAGCATTGGGATAGGAATGCACGACTTTGTAGATATTCTTTAATACCGGCCCGGGCCTTCAGAGGTGTGGATGACAAGAAAGGATGATTGCACCTTCAGAGGTGTGGATGACAAGAAAAGATTTCTAGGCAAAAGGAGGGAAGCAGGGGTTGCCCTCATCATTAGTCTAGTCATGGCTCTAGTATCTATCCCTAGGTTGATGTCAAAAAAGAGTGGAGAGAGGTGGGCTTCCTTGGCTGTGGGTCTCTGCATTAGTAGGAACTTGATAAGCCTAAGATAATTACAGGTAGTTAAGAAGGCTGGATCTGGGCAAGAAGAAAAATCTACGAGAGGAAGCGGTTGATAGATGGGAGGAGATACTCTAACCTAAAGACTAGGCATTCCTCGGGGCTCTAGGCATTAATATTATATATCTTAGGAAAGTCAAAATCCCGATGAATATTTTGATCATAGTCAACTCCATGTCTACGTGGGTAGGGCATGCAGATGGGGTCATTGCGTTCTTCAGGGAGCGAGCTGCAGAAGGCAGTCCAAGCATCAAAATTGGTATCCGAAATCCTCCTCCGCCACTTCGGTTGTGCCTTGTAGCCTTGGACAGTTTTGGGAACCTTGTTTACCTTGTCTTGCAAGTAGTCTTCATGATCTTATCTCCATCTGGTTATTATGAGGCTTCTTTCCTCTATCCACCTGTTTGCAAGATCATTAGCTAGATCCTTGATCTTGGCTAGAATACCTAGAGGCAAAGCACGGTCCAGAGAGCGTGAATAAGCAAATGAAAGTTAAAACGGCCTCATCTGGAACTCTCTTTGATGCCATATGACCAATTCTTGAGGCCAATCAATAGGATGGGGATCCCCCGGTAGTGGCATAGGCTCTTCAGGGAATTGTCTTGGCAGTGATCGTGCTCTGCGTTGGGCTTCCTCTGCTAGTTCTTGTCTTCTTCTTCTGGCTGCCCCAATGCGCTCGAGCATATGGGCATCCTTGGGCTCTTCAGGTGGGAGGTTTGGTACAGGCAAACTGGGCATTCTTTGTTGCTCTTCTTCAGCATCCTGCTCAAATTTCGGACCCTCTTCGACATTCTGCTCGACAACTGATGGAACCGCTTGTGGTGGTGGTGGTGGTTGCTCATGCTCTTCAAATCCAAGTTCCTTAAGCTCAACAGTGGAGAGGCCGGCACAGCGTAGGTAGTGAAATTGCTGCTCTTTTGTGAAACTTGTGCCTGTTGGAAGCTCCCGTTCTTGAAGGCCATACTTTAGTGCTTGAGTGGTCAGTTCTAGCTTCCTTCTTACCTTCTCCACTGAATCATTGCCCTCCATCTAGGCGATATGTAGTACTGTGCTGAAGAAGGCTTGCCTTTGTGTGTTGGCACATACATCAGCAGCTTCTGCCCTGTACTCCGCAAGCACTCTCTCGCACTCAACCACCGCCAAGCGTTCTATTAAATCCCTAACTCTTTCAAAATTGTTTCTTTCCCACTCACTGGCTCTCTTGTCCATCTTCTTTTTTCCCTCCTCCAGTTCACTTGCCAAGGTTGTCACAACCTGCTCTGCTGCTCATTCGTTAAGAACTAGAGTTGGTTCCTTTCCCTAGATTTTCGAGCCATCTATTCTTCAGCAATTTCTTTTGCCTGATTTGCAATGCTGAATCTTTTTTCTCCCTCAGTAAATAGCTCTGACTTTTCTTGCACAAGCTGCTCGTGACTTTGGATCTCTGCGAAGTGCAATCTTCTTTGGGTGAAGGCCATGGCCATGAGGGCCTCTATGTCTCCCTTGGTAATCTCCAATGCATCTTGCAGTCGTTGTGCCTCATTCTGTAGCCTTTGTGCTTCTACTACAGGAACTCCCGGCCTCTCCTATTCTAGGAACTCTATTTCCCTCTCCAATCTGTCTTGTCCTTCAAATTCATACCATAGCCGAAAAGCTATGGCATCTTCTTGTTGCTCACTTGGCTTGCCCTCCTGAGCTTCTATCTGCCTGTACCTTTCCAGTTCAACAGTTCTCTATTGCAACTCAGCATACTGCTGCACTAGTAACTTCAAGCTTCGTTGTTCTGCCACTAGGTTTTGCTCTTCATCTTCTAGCCTTTGTCTTAGGTGGCTCTCATTGTCCTAGGCTTCCTTGGTCTTTGCTTCTAGCTGATCTTGTAGAGTTTTCACTTCCCTTCTTCGGTCGGCTCCTTGCTTTGAAACTTCTAGCCTTAAGGTTGTCGAAGTTTCCTTTTCTTTCTCTAACTCCACCAGGGCTATCTTCTTTTCTTCTTTTGCATTGTCCAATTGTGCTAGAAGCTCAGCCACATAAGCGTCATAGTCGGCACCAGATGGCATGGGAGTAGGGGCTGTAGTGGTTGATGCCTCTAGCTTCTGTCATTTTGGATTTTGCCTAGACTCGGCATCTGCGGCAACGGGCCTTTTTGCTTCGGCTTCTGGTACAATTTCAGCCACTTTACTGACAAGTAGCTACATCATGTTCATCAATTAGGCCATGTTTAGAGAGGGTGTGGGTTGCAGGGTGGTTGTGGTTGTGGTGTCGGTTGGTACTGGCACAAAGGAGGAAGGCAGGGGGTGCAGCAGGGACTTGCCCTTGCCTACAACTACTGGGGCCATTTCCACACTACCACTTGCTTCAGCTTCATGGCGGGGACTCAAAGGATCGATCTCTCCTCCCCCATGGGTTTCTTCGACAGATCTATGAGTGGCCTTTGCCAACTCAGTAAGTTTTTTCATTCTTAGTTCTTCGGCTTCCTGCTCTACCCTTCTTTGCCTCTCTGCTTCTGCCCTCTTTGATTCTTCTCTAATGTTTTCGAGTTCTTTCTCTTCTTTTTTTCTTCATTCCTCCTCCACCCTTCTTGACTCTCTTTGAGCCCTCTTCATCTCGGCTCATACCCCTCCCAAGAGGTGTGTCTGATATGAAGAGGCACTAGAGCCACTACAGTGTCCTTTCGTTGCTCACCACTGTCACTTCACTCCAGTCTTTACTTGAGTCTTCAGCAGCTACTTCTTTCACTTCTTTTAGCTCTTTTGCACTTGTATTCACCTCTTTCCAAGGTTAGAAAACTTTCCCAAGCTACACTCTCATCCATCAGAACACATACATAAGCATACAGAAGGTCTACAGAAGCTCATAGAGAGTTACAAAAGGTCAACAGAAAGCATCAAAACCACATAACTCATACCAAAACCATTCCAAACCACCAAAAATCATTCAATAAGCTTTCAAACAATCTCAAACCCTATCAATCAATACCCCATCCCTCCTTACAGAGAGAAAACAGAATAAGACATAACAAAACAGAAGCTCAACAGAACCAATCAGAACATATCAAAACATCATCAGAACTTCACATCTCTACTAATAAACATCATGAGCTTAATAAAACCATTCCAACCTATCCAAAACACTCTCAAACCACTTCCAAACCAATCAATCATCTCATAAAATCAACCATTCAGCTCTCAAAAACAACAAAAATCAGCCAAAAAATAGGTCATTTCAACACAACACCATCCGTAAGAACTTGGATGCCTCTCGTGTGTTGCATGCTTTGACTGTTAGAGGTAGAGATGGTAATGGAAAGAATGACCGTGGGTCTAGATGTGGTAGAGACTCGCAGAAGTCTAGGTCTAAGTCGCGTGGTAAGTCACGTAGCAAGTCTCGTAGGAGAAATGCTAATGTGACATGTCATCATTACGGTAAGAAGGGTCACATATGCCCACAATGTCATAAGTTGTGCAATGAGAAGTGCAAAGAGAAGGGGAAAGACAAAGTACAGGAAAAGTCCTTTGATTGCAGTGCATGGTACTTGCAAAATTCAGTGTGAAAATCGAGGAGATAAATGTCATGCAAACTAATGACTCTGATGGGGAGTACATACTTGCAACTAGTTCATGATGCTGCCCTAAGTGGTTCCATTCCTACCGCACTATCTCTGGTTCAGTTTGTTTGGGTGATGACAGGTCACTAGCTATTGTTGGCATTGGGGATGTGCAGCTACAGTTCTCTACTAGCAGTACTTTTCTGTTACAAGATATACGTCATGTACATGCGCTTACATGCAGTCTTATGTCTGCAGGACAGCTTGATGATGTTGGATTTCATGTTTCATTTGGGGATTTTGCTTGGAAGATCACCCCTCGCACACTTGTGCTTGCTAGAGGTGCCAAGGCTGAAAGCCTCTATCCTCTTGTAGTCGATGGGTCCTCTGTTGACCATGTTTTGTCAGTCAGTTCCGTCTCATATGTATCTCTTTGGCATGCCCGTTTGGGCCATATGTCCTTGAAGGGAATGAAAATGCTTTTTGGTTTGTAGCACTTATCACCCCTTGACTATGCATGTTTTGATTCATATGGGCATTGTCTTTATGGCAAACAGACTAAGAATACGCATAAGAAGTCTGATAGGACATGCTTGAGTGAGTCCTTGGCATTGGCACATTTGGATGTCTGTGGGTCCATGCTCTATCAGTCTATGGGTGGTGCAAAGTATTTTGTGATGCTCATTGATAATTTTTTGCGTAAAGTCTGGGCTTACCCCATTAAGCTTAAGTCAGATGTCTTGGCTGTGTTTCAGAGATGGCTTGCATTGGTTGAGAACCAGACTGGGCATAGGCTGAAATGCCTTAAGACTGACAATGGGGGAGAATATGTGTCACATGCCTTTGAGAAACTATGTGACAAGAGCAATATTAAGCGTCAGTTGACCACCCCCTATACCCCACCCCAGAATGGTTTGGCTGAGCAGATGAATAGAACCATCCAAGGGCATGTATGCAGTATGCTTAGCCATGTAAGTCTACCACAGAGCTTTTGGACTGAGGTAGTTAGTACAACTGTGCATGTCATAAATAGATCACCTTCTAGTGGTTTGGATTTCCATGTTGTAGAGGAGGTATGGATAAGGAAACCTCCGTCTTATGCATATCTATGTGTCTTTGGATGTGAGGCATTTTGCCATGTACCCAAGGACAAGTGTAGTAAGCTAGATCCTAAGAGTGTCAAATGCATTTTGCTTGGCTATGGAGAAGCAAGGGTGAGATGGGTTACTGCCTCTAGAATCCGCATGCGCAGAAAGTCATCTACAACCATGATGTAGTCTTCCATGAAGACAAGATGCATCGACAGCCTGAGAAGGTGGTAGAGATACGCAGAGTTATATTCTAGGAGGAGCCCCATGCTCTTGCCAGCTAGTTGGACAGCATGTAGCAGCAATCGGTACACATGGCCAGGGTATTAGACATGCAGTAGAGCTTGCAGTGAGACGGTCTACTAGAGCTAGACATCCACCTAATAGATTTGAGCCCTTGATGCATTATCTCTTGGTTACAGATGTAGGACAGTCTCTCATCTCCTATGATGAGGCTATGCGTAGGGGTGACAGTCACTCCTGAGAGAGGGCTATGCAGTCTGAGATGGACTCCTTACATAAGAATATGACTTGGGATTCGGCTGCACTGCCTCGTGACAAGAAGGCTTTGCCATGCAAATGGGTGTACAAGCTAAAAAGTACCCTTGGGCACCCCAAGCCGGCTTATAAGGCAAGACTTGTTGCTAAGGGTTTCAAACAGGAGCATGGAGTTGACTTTGATGAAATCTTTTCTCCTGTGGTCAAGATGACCACCCTATGCCTGGTTTTGGCCTTAGTCACACACCTTGACTTGGACATGTATGAGATGGATGTCAAGACTGCAGTCTTACATGGGATTTGCATGATGAGATACATATGGAGCAGCCTAAGGGCTTTGCAGAACCTGGCAGGGAGCACATAGTGTGCAAGTTGAACAAAAGTCTTTATGGCTTGAAGTAGGCACCTAGGGAGTGGTATCATATGTTTGATGCCTTTACATAGGGCTACAATAGGAGTGCTATGGATCCTTGTCTTTACACGAAGAAAGCCTGTGATGGCTCATTGCTTATTTTGGTACTTTATGTGGATGATATGCTGATAGCAAGGAAAGCTCATGATGAGCTGGATGCTCTTAAATCTCAGCTGAAGAAGAGCTTTGATATGAAGGATTTAGGATAGGCCTCTCACATTCTTGGTGTGTGCATTAAGCGCGACATGCATCAAGGACTACTCTACCTCTCACAGAGGGAGTGCATTCATAAAGTCCTTGAGCATTTCCACATGCATGATGTGAAGCCTATTGGCTGTCCATTACCTTCTTATGTGAAGGTTTCACATGCCGATTGTCCAAAGATAGATAAGCAAAGGGCCGAGATGGCCAAGATCCCTTATGCATCAGTCGTGGGTAGTTTGATGTATGCCATGCTAGCCACTCATCCAGATATAGACTTTGTAGTTGGTGTTGTGGCATGCTATATGGCTACACCTGGCAAGAGACATTGGCATGCCGTTAAGGGTATCATGAGATACTTGAAAGGCATAGCAGATATGTGTATTTGCTATGGCAGCTAGGTTACAGGAGTTGTGGGGTACACATACTGCAATTATGTAGGACATATAGATAGTAGGAAGTCCACTTGTGGCTATGTATTTACCTATGCTGGAGGTGTTGTCTCTTGGATGTCCAGGGTTTAGAAATGTATGGCTCTCTCTACTAGTGAGTTCGAGTATATTTCATCCACTGAGTCTTGCAAGGAGGCCATATGGTTGGGTCGTTTGGTTCATGACCTTGGGATTGATTCTATACCTACACTGCATTTGGATTCTATGAGTGCTATTCCGCTAGCTAAGAATCCGGTCTTCCATGTGAAGATGAAACACATTGAGGTGAGGTATTACTTCATACGTGGGGTTGTGGAGGACAGGTATGTTGACCTTGTCAAGTCTCCATGATGAAAATCCTGCATATCTGCTCACGAAAAGCCTCACTATTGAGCGCTTTGCCTTTCTCACGAGATTGATGGGCGTTGGATGAGATGAGGTTTTCTCTCATCTATTGTACATGTGTACATTGTACTATCTTTTCTTTTTCTTTTCACTCCTCACTATGGCAGATTCACCTTTAAGTGGGGAGGTTGTTGGGGATAAAGGCGCCTCCGCCTAGCCGCCCGTGCATTACTACATTGACAATATCCACCATTGCACACTGCAGGTGGTGGGTGCCCGTCACTGTCACTTTATTCTTTATTCTTTTGGTGACATTTTGAATAAAGAAAGGCCCAGTCATGATCAAAACCACTTTTTGATGTCACTAAGGCAATTTAATTCATGAAAGAAAATTCACACAACAAGCTGTCCCACTGTCTTGTATTGCAATAATCCCACTATTTTGAAGGAATCATGAAGCCCTAGAGAGGATGATTGAAGATGCTAAGGAATTAGTATTGCAAGCATTATTTACAAACCACCAACAATGAAAGTCATTGAAGTCCAATATGCCTCCAGGGTCAAATGGATAGCCATCAAACTAGTCATCATCACAACATGCTGTGTATCAATATGTGCATCTATCAGTGCATGCATAGTCGAACTCTTCAAAAGTTGTGTGTTTGCATACAGCTGAAGAGTTGGAGACCCAACACGATGATGACATATCTAGTAAATGGTTTACTATGATTAAATAATTTGACATACTACACTAGCTTTTGGGGTACAAAGGATGGGGCATCTCACTGCATCATATAAAAGAATTATCGGAACCACAGTCCCTCAGAAAATTAGTAAGTAAAGGTTGTCCATTGAGTGCTCAATTGAATCCATTGGTACAGACCCACTAGTCTTGCACATGGTTCCTTTGACAAGTAGGAGATCTTACCAGGTCTGATATTGCTTAGGCTTAATACTAAACATATGGAGCTTAAAATATCCCTCATGCCTCTCTTTTCTTATTGTGAATGATTTTGAATAAATGAATAGGAATATTTACAAAGGGCCCTCTGGCTAACCAAGCGGACTCAAAGATGGGTAGAAAATAACACAAGAAGCCAAAAACCTGCAAAAGAATAAGACTACAATGATAGGAGCAATGAGTCATAAACTTGGCATAATAGGGCTGGTGCCAACAATTTCCATCCACAAGGGGGCAGTGCCTCTCTAAGGATCCAGTAGTAGAAACCATAGAACTTTATTGTTGTTGTTGTTATTGTTGTTGTTGTTGTTGTGTGTGTGTGTGTGTGTGTGAAGAAGTTTGAATTAATGAATTGAAATATTTAGAAAGGGCCTTCTTGCCAACAAGCACACTCAATGACAAGTGAAAAACAACACATGGAGCCCAAAGGCTAGAAAAAATAGATGATAATATCATGCCAACAAGCAACCCTCCCTCAAGACTTCAACTTATCCATGTTGGATAGATCAATGAGAGATATATTGGGATGATACTAATCCTCATATCAACTACACAATATATTAGATCCCTAGAGTTTTTAGTATTTTTAGTTATTTATGTTTCCTAAATGTTTCCTATTATATTATAATTTGTTTATTCTACTTGGGAAACATGATAGTTCCTTGATTTTCAAATGTTTTCTCTCATAGGCCATCCATAGCCACATGAGATTGTACCATTTGGAGCTCATTGTTACTAGATAGTAATCTATGTTTTACACATAGCCATAGTTTCCTTTCTTATTTTGGTTGTGCTACATATTTTTCCCAGACTGTTGTACCACCATACACATGATTGTAACTAATGGTCTCATAGGTCATTTTTGGCCTTTTGTAGACGTTAATATATAATTTCTTCTCTCTCTCTCTCTCTCTCTCTCTCTCTCTCTCTCTCTCTCTCTCTCTCTCTCTCTCTCTCTCTCTCTCTCACCACAAAGCCCTCATGGGTTTTACCCATGGCCCTGCCACACAAGGGACTGCCTTAGACACAGCCCCACGGAGAGATGCAGATCCCGCCGCCTACACCCAGTTGGTCCACGCCCTTGCAAAGGCAACATCTACAGATAAAGAAGATATTGCACCATCATTAGGGGACCCTAATTCACTATTTCAGCCTCTCAATGCTAGATACACCCATGAGAGATATCCTAAGATGAGAGTGTTTCCAGAGCAATTCCACATTGTATCTGGCTTAGACACATTAGCTATGTATTGTTCACTATTCATTTTCCATTCAAATGGTCATAGCATTAGATGACAACTATTTTGGGACATGGGAAATTCCTTGGCTTTTTAGATGTAATATTTTGGTCTCACTGGCAGATTTGGCCTTTTGTAGACATAAATGTAACTTTTTTTTTCGTGAAGATAATTGAAATAAGTAGTAAATATATACATCAGACCATTAGGTTAGCATTCTCTCTAATCTAAATCTCTTACTTTCTGTTACATCAGACCATCAGGTCATTAGAGAAAGTGACGAAAGATTATCAAGACTTTAAAACAAAGAAAAAATCACACAGTTGGAGTAGAGTGAACAATAGCCACTCAGGGGGTAGCAATGTCAGGAAGAACCAGATCAATTGATATCATAGAAGAAATCTACCATATTACTAAACCTCGAATACATGCCACATGATCATGGATACCCAAATTCGAATAAAAAATAAAGGCATTCTGAGTATGTCAAATAAGCCAGAAGGCAGTCCATCTAAGAAAATGGAAAAGGTAGGAATAATTAGAATGCAAAGAAGGCACGGATGGCAACTTTCCCATAATCCATGAACGGGCTCTTATCTGAAGCTAAGTTGCTGAGAGCCACACGTGAGAAATAAAACTCCATATATGTTGCACAACTGGACAAGAGGCAAAAAGATGAAGCAATGTGTGGGAGCTTTCGCTCAACCGCCAAGACCCATGGACCGCTTATTGATTCAAGCGTTCCAAGCCGAGCACTAATGGCTACCTCTCACATAGCCGACGCGCCATCCATATCTACAGGTGTAGTGAGCTTACCTTGATGCCGTTTGAGTTACCTCCTCTCCCGCGCACTCCGGTAGCTCCACAATCCAAGTGCAAGCTTCAAGCAAGCTCCATCCTCAAGCTCCACGCTCCAAGCTCCATTGCCGCGAGCAAGACAAGAGAAGAGAAGAGAAGAGAAGAAGAGAGGAGACGATGGAGAGCTTCTCCTCCTCGGTCCCTCACCCTCACACACTCACTCCCTCTCTCAAGCACAAGCTCAAGCGAGCAAGAACAAGAAGAAGAAGAATAAGAGGAGAGCTACTTTTGGCCACACACAAGAATGAGCTTCTCATTCACTTTTCAACTTTATGTACAAAACCCTAAATCCCTTTTGGGCGGTCATCCCCTTTTCCCCTTTTTACATGGCCGGCCATAGCCTAGGCCCTTTTTCCCATTGTCCTTCTATCTTCCTAGCTTCCTGTCCACCGCCCGTCTACATTTACAAATTGCACGGGTGAGAGCCCGACGCTCTTTTACAAGATTTCAGGGTGCACCTTTTTATTTTAAAATGCGCCCTTCCCCTTTTGCCTTTGCCTTGGACCTTTAAGGTTGCCCTTGCGCTTTTGGCCTTTTCTCCTTTTCTTTCTTCAGTCGGGCTATCTTTTTTTCGCCTTTGCCTTGCATCTTTTCCACTTCCTTTTGCTTTCTTCGTGTTGGGGTTAACATTACCCCCCTCCTAGACGAGTGCCAGTCCCATGGCACTCACCGTCATAGGTAGCAGGTTGTAGCATGCACCGAAGACGTGGGTGACAAGGACGCCGGTGGTTTCCGTGAAGGAGTGCTGGTGGTGGTGTGGTGGAAGGTCCTGGGGTCCTGTTGGTGGCCAAGGGGGCTGGTGGAAGGTTGTTGGAGTTGGCGGTAGGGCTATTGTGTGTTGGGGATTGCATTGATGGCCAGTATAAGTGTTGATTTGTTGGGGATTCGGCACGTGATGATCTTTTGCGGGTTTGTCGGATAGTAAGGGATAAGCATTCAGAGTTGAGTGTTGATGAAGAGCGAACGACACCTTATACCTGCAATTGGAAAACCTCACATGTGGTCTCTCCTTAAGGGGTAGTGCTAGGCTTCTCATCGTGCACAAGACATATTTTGATTAGTTTGGGAGACATGTCGAACTCTAAGCAAGCCTAGAGTATTGTCCTGCACTTGAGGACCCAAACTGTGGATATACTTCGGTGCAGATATTATGTGAGTACTCGTGCATACTTAGATATTACATAGTGAGAAGACCGTGGGCTAGTTTCTCATAACAATGCGTGGATGAAGCAAAGTTGTCCATGTGGAGAAGGAGTACACGCGACAGTATATGAGACATCCTTTGCATTGTGACTGCACGATGTAGCATAATTGAATACAAGGACACCGCACTTTCAATACTGGAAGCTATTGGACTTGCTTGATGAGTACGGTGTACGTTTCATGGCCAATCGTGCGGTGCTTATCACCACTGATTGCAATGGTACTAAGGCAGAGTGCAAAAGAAAATTGTGCAAGTGGGTCAGGGTGACAGGTCTAACCCTAGGCGAGACAAGCTCCCCAGGTGTGTCCTGCCCTTGATGTGCCCTGAACAATTGTGGGTGATTGTAAGGGGCTAGGGGACTAGACGAAGCCGGTCGACCAAGGTCACCAGACGTACCTAATTTGAGGACCCCTAGGTGCTGTGCTGTGATCGTGGGTGCTTCTTATCTTTCCATTCATTTCTTTTTCTTTTCTTTTCTTTTCTTTTCTTTTCTTTTCTTTTTTCTTTTTTCTTTTTTGTTTTTTTTTGTTTTTTTTTTTTGCCTGAGTACAACCATTACAATATGTTGAGGCTATCAGCCTTTCAATGGGTTGGAAAATGTCAAGCTTCGAAGGCTCAGAAAATGGATCGTACAATGATGATCGTGCCCTAGCCTCGTTGTTAGAGAAGCAGTTGGCGAAAGGGGGAGATACACTTGAGATATTGCAACCCTCCTTGTGGCACATGCGATGTGGGTACAATTGAGGTAACGACTGCCGTGAGCCAACTATAGAGCGTGGCTGAGAAAGGGGGTGTGGCCTAGGGATGTGTTTTGGTCCCTGCAATGTGGGTGGTTGGCAAGGGTGATTCGTGATTTCGATAGGGTGGCTTTGCCACGGCTCCTTGGGGGGTCGATGGTTTTGCGGTGATCGAGCATTGAACACCTTAGCCCCTGTCCCATCCTGTATCCACTTGTCGCTTCATGAGAGTACAAGTATGGCATGTGCGAAACTCAACTATAATAAGCCAGTGCAATGCAAGGAGACATCACTGATTTGAATTCTATGGTATTGACTTAGACATTTATCTCCTGCGCTTGATTAGCTTTTTCTTTTGCTAAAGGCATAGCATATATTAAACGCAGATATGATAAGTTCATACAAGTCAGGAACATGTCAACACTTAACAAGTCGGGAACACTTAACCATTCAAAAACAAAAAGTCCTGGCCAGTTATCATTTAATAAGCCCTTCATGCATTATGGGCTACTCGATTTGTACGAGGCGGGGCGAGTCTGGATGGCCGGGTGATTGGGGCTCTGCTGGTGTGGGGCTTCCGTGGGGGTGAGCAGGGAACATGTCGGCCCGGACATGAATGGTGTAATCCCGGCCCACTACCGTCTCCAGAATATCTTTAAATAACTCATTAAATTCTTCTCTTTCCCGAGCTGCCCTTTCTGCCTTTGAGCATATGGGGCCCGAGCAGGAGCTGGGAGTGTGCACCACTAGTGCTGCCACCTGTTGCGCGTTTCGAGTCTCGACTTTCTTGACTCGAGGATTCTTTGGCCTTCGACCTGGGCAATGTCGCTTAGGGCCTCGCTTCTTGGCATACCTCTTGATGGTGGGCACATAGCGTTCCGGTGGAGGGGCGCGTGCCACATGCTCCCGCCTTGTGCACAGAGCGTCTTTGCATGCTAGATCTCCATGATCCTCCATGCGTTCCGCAGCAAAAGGAAACCTGCAAGACGCACTTCAAGGGTTAAACCTTGATACACGGTACAACTGTTTGCATGGAAGGGATTTTAGTGTGGTTTATGAAGCACATATGACAAGAAGGGGAGGGGTGAGGCATGCGGTGTTTGTTGTAGAGGAATGGCCCCCATGCTGATGTTCGCATGGCCTCTAGTCATTAGCGGATATTAGTTTATGCTAAGTTGTGTGGACTGGTTGTCATGGAGTGGGATAGGGCACATCCTCTGAAGGGTAGACCAAAATGGGAAGAAGGTGTATAGAAAGGGACTGCACCCTGTCTACGACATCAGTGTTGTTGGTCAAGGCCCCCTATGGTAGTAATGTGGGTTGCATGCCCTTCACTTGGGGGTGGAAATGGTCACACATCTTTTAAATGTGTGATGAGAAGAGGACTTGAGGAGCTTAGCATGTCAGACCCAACTCTTCTGCCTGCGCTTGACTATCATTGCTTGTGTGTGTTGATATTGTTTATACAAGGTGACACAAGAATCAGTGTTTATTTATATACATATTTATGAATCCATGTCACTTTACGAGGATAAGAACCAAGTGTAGAACTCGGGGTTGTACCAGAGCGTGGCACATGCATCTAGTATTCGTGGCAGCTGACTTAATACTGATAGATATTTTGCCATGTCGTGTAGCATGGAACCTTGACCGAGTCTACTAGCAATATGTAACTCCTCCTCAGTGAGAACCTTATCAATCAAAGGGCCCTGTAGCCTAGTCTCAGCTAAGTCCGTACCCCGAATGTCAGTGAGCACTCGAAGGGAAGTTGGTGCCACGTAGGTTGGGTCTCTTTGAGACCGCCATTTGGCCAATCTCTCTTCTGAGACCCCGTCATGATCTGAGTCCCTAGTTCGGCCATTACAACACGGCTTTCGCACCAACACTGCTCAAATTGACTCTGGCCTGCTGATAGTCGCTTTAGTAGCTCTATGTCTACGAGATTCGTCGGCAGAGCACTTCATTGAACGTGACGGTTAAGCACAGTTCATCGGCCTCCTCGTCAGGGATGAGTCGCATGTGTTCATGCAGGAGCCTGTCGTAGTGCCCGTTAAGATGTTCTTGTTCTTCCCATGATAGAGGAAAGGTCAAGTAATCTCCAAGCTCCTCCTTGGGGATTGTGCCCATGTCCGCAAGGACGTAGACACGTGCGACCACTTTGAGCTTAGCCTCCAGCTCAGTTAAGCATTCTGCGACACTTCTATGTTCAACGAGGGCTTGCTCGGTTGCTATCTCACGCAAAGTCCTAAGAGTTTCCTTAGGCTTTAGCATGGCTGGGGGCTCAGGTCTAGATGAGTAAGATTGGCCAACGCTAGGATTTCTTATGCTCTTGGGGTTCTCACAGTTCTTCTGAGGTTTTGCTGCTATTTCGTCATGGTTCTTCTCGGATGTGACTGGTATGGATTTGTCACCCTGTTGTGTTGTATCCACTCTTGATTGATCAATGTGAGTTCTATTGTCAGTGGATAGAGTGTTGCAAGCAACTGTTGATGGCAACTGTTGCTTTGGTTTGTCAGAGCACATAGATGTGTCTGAGGTTTCACCGCTATTAGGAGAGGCATCAGTGGGTTCATTGGTGGATGGACTCGATGCTTTATTCATCAGCTCTCCAATGCCCTTCATCTCAATGTTCTTGGGGTCCACAACCACCTGCATCTGTTGTTGTTTTCTCTGCTTTCTCCTCTTTTTCTTAGTCAATGAAGATGCCTCTCTCAACAACTCAGGACCCTGGGCTATATCGACCGTTGATGTGCTTGGTCGGGCCTCAGCATTTCCCTTCTCTAGTGTGTCCTTATGGGACATAGCCGCGGTTTGCTGAATAGCCTTGCCCGGTTGTGAGGGCACAACTGTCGCTCTTTTCGGAGAGTCTAGCTTTTCAACCAACTCCCTTGCGTTTAACTCCTCCAGCCTAGGCTTTAGGCCCTTTGAAAGTGCTGGAGTTTTTGAGGAAGTTGGTTGCGACACCTCTTCCATAGGTGAACTTCTAAGGACACGTTCCACATAGGGTATTGTCACGGCCAAGGGCTGTGACTGCTGTGATCCTTGATTGGAAGTAGTAGCAACTAGTTTAGTGGGCTGGCTACCCTTGGTGGATTGCAGTGTCAAGTCCCTAGGGCGATCAGAAGTGGTCATGTCTTTTTTTGCCCTTTGAGCACTCATCTGTGTAGATCGAGCATGAGTTGATTTAGTCACATTAGGTTGCTCATGCATATCCTTGAGTCGAGAGCTACAGATGGCGTCATGTCCCACCTCTTGGACATTTGAAGATAGAGATTGGAATTGAGCCGTTTCCCTTGACAACCGCTGTTGTGCTTCCTGTGTCCTTTTGAAGAAAGAGGATGTAGGAGATCCAGGACTCTTAGGTGGACTTGGCACTGGCTGAATGATTTGCTCGAGGCTTTTAGATGATTGTGCCATTTGCTTTGTTGAGCGATCAGCCTTGCCTTGATCAATGTTGTGCCTATGATGCTTGCTCTCCCCTTGGGAAAGCAAGGGCTCCTGAAGACACATTTTTTTTGGAGAAGAACAAGTCTTACGTTTGACAAAAGCCAACATGTTTTTGAAGTCTTTACCAATCATAGTGAAGCTAATAGATACAATTAGGTGAAGAACTCAAGAGTAGTCATGGTGGCTTTTCATGTAATGGTGTTGGACTTTGGGGGCTAGGAGGGTTGTTGCCTTTTTCCTCCAATCATGATGATGACATGATAGATACACTCAAGGTGGTTTATAAGTCTATTGTATAGTATAGCTTTCCCACCATGACCTACAACTGAAGGAGGATATTACACCAAATCAAAATCAAGAGCTTGTGGCAATAGAGTAGCCATCACTACATCTGTAATGTCAAGTTTTCCATAGCCAATTATTCATCAAGTTACAATAAATTGATTTTACTTTTTTTTTCCATGATTTCTTCTGCTATCTTGGTCATCATGATTGTATAAAAGTGTGTGATTGCCAATTTCTCTTAACCACATCTACTTGTCCTCATAGCACCTAGGGCATACACTTGGCACGCCTTAAGCATACTATGCATCTAGAACTTGATCACCATAAGTGCATGATATTGTACATTGATCACCATGTTTGAAAGCCTCTCATATTATAAGTGTCCTCTTGAATCTAATCAACCTCCATTACGAGAATCAAACTCCACCATGAGTGATTTTCTACTCCGCACTGCCACCACCATGAGTGTTGCACTAATTTCTTGCACTTGAGTTCGATTGCTTCTTAGACCACCACCATACCCTACCCACCACTCATCATATACCACCATGACTAGATCCAAAAGGTGAAAAATTGCCATGAATGGTTGCACAAGTCCATCCCAAGTGCTTTGCACATATCACTTTTACCATACAACTGTTGGGCATACGTATGAACTTTTAAGTAGAACTTAAAGTTTTAATTAAACATCACAAATACTTTTAGTTAAAATGAACTTTAATTCTTGTATCCCTACCTCTTAGCATGGTGTTCATTGCATCGGCAGTGAAGGATTTGACACTGGGGCATGCAGTGGACAAGTGTGCGGGTCATGTGGTACATGGCTAGGGCTAAAGGAATAAGGGGTGATGTGAAACTTGGAATAAGGGGTGATGTGAAACTTTCATTAAATTGAAAGTTTGCACCTTAGAATTGAGTTACATTGAAAGTTTTGCCTAGTAAACAACTCACTTAGGGCACTTAAGTTATTAAGCAAGCCCTGAGCTAAAGTTTCACCCAGTGAGAGCAACTCACTTATGATTGATGACTGAGTCATTAATAAGTCTTTAATAAAAAATATGATATAATTAAGGAGCATCTAATTACTCGTTTGGAAAGCTTATCTTGGCTATTTGGGGCTTCTTCTCTCTCATTTTGAGTAACCCAAGTTTGGAGACAACCATGGAATGAGCTTACAATATAGACAAAGTATGGACAATTGCCAATTTTTCTCCTGTTGGCATGGGGATTCCATTGGAAAGCCTCATAACTTCATATACAACAAGGTATGCTATTGTTTTTGAATTAAATATCAAAATAACAGGTTATGACAACACTATGGGCCAAGATCATTTCTTCTTCTTCAAGATCTCAAAGCCTAGTGCACTTTTTGGGCAATTTTGTCGCAAAGAAGCGACATTCTCACAGTTTCATTGCAAGAAACCCCCTATATATGAGAGGAACAGCATGGGACTGCATGGGGACTATGCGGGAGAGTTATCTTAGCAAATGCAACAGTGAAGGTGTCGAGGCCATTATGCACCCATGGGTTAGTTATGTCACAAGAAATCCCTGGAATACAGCCATTTGTAACCAATTTCAAGCATATTTCAGTAATCTAAAGAAATATCAAAACGAGTGCTAAGCTTTGGGACCATCAAGTGTCAATATGTAGTACATGAGACTCTAGCTCTAATTGCGTATAGAGTTTCTTGCTGAGTCTACTATTAAGCTGAATTAAGTGTTTGTTAAAATGTGGTTTACTGCCCTTTGGCTTCCAAAGACTGGTTTCATGGCTTTGTTGCGAAGAAATCATGAAATTTCTCAAGGAGGTGAGTTTGTGGTTGTTTTGAGGAGTAACACATGCATTTTGGTTTATTGTAATTCAGTTGTAGTAAGGTTTATACTAGCTGAAAGTAGTGTACGGCAAGCGACAAACGGTAAAAGATGTCACACAACAATGGTAATAGGAATAAGGAGCAAGAATCCCCTCTTGAAAGGTACTCAACACATGGTTTTGAGTCTCCAAATGCTGAAAATACCTTAGGACAACAAGCAACAAATGTGATCAGAAGGCATGCATCTTAATCACATGTAATTCCACAAGTCCAAGGTGCTCAAGAACCAAATGCAATGTTTATGGCACAATTAACAAGCATTGTTATGAAATTGCAATAGTTAATTTAGTAACCTCAATTTGCTGAATTTATGCAATAAATTCTTGATGTTAAAGGGAAAAAGGTTGCTTTGCATTCTAAACAAACAAGTAAGGCTCATGGGCAAACCATTAGCCAAAGGTATTGCATACACCAGCACCTATAATGCCAATTGTGCAAGGAACTCCAACTCAATAACATGATCATCTATTAGGGAATAATGTGCAGAACATTCCTCCTGGATAGTAAACAATTCCCCCACCATCTATGCATCCAGGTTATTTTGGGGGTAGATCTAATTTTTAGGCTATGGATTCTACTACACTCACCAATGTAAGCATACAAAATGCAAGTGTTTTCAGCCACCTATGCTAGGTGTTCAAGGGAACTATCATGGGTCAATGGAGCCCCAAATGCACACTAGCATGCATGGCATGTAGCCAGGTATGTAAAGTGGAATGTTTGGTCACTTGGGAGGTACCATTAGGCATATGTCAAATGCAGTTGCAGCTATGGCATCACCAAGACCACCATTTTTGCAGCCACCCTTGTATGATAACTCCTTTGGGTAAAGTTAAAGACTACAAACAAGTTGGGGCAACATTGAAATTTAAAACCTTTAATGGTATGCAAGATAAACTAAAGGCTTTGACCTTCATTCAACAATTTGATGCAGCCTATTCTGGGTACAATTTTTCCAAACCTTGCAAAGTGCACAAGGTAGCCACTTTTTAAAAAGGAAATGCAATGTAGTGGTGGACAACCCTTTTGATGCAAGGCAAGGCACCAACAACTTGGGTGCAATTCAAACAATTTTTCTCTTCTCAATGGCTCACAAACACTTTTGAAATGGATGTGACAATAGCTTGGCACAAATTGGATGCAATTCATTGTATTGATTTGGGACAGTACATAAACAAATTCTAGGCAGCTTTGTTGTCAGTTAACTCTTTTCATGAGGTCGTGATGGTTGAGTAAATAGAGACCTACTGTTGTGGTCTACCCAAAGAAATACGTGACTATTATACCAAGAAAAAAGTGACCAACACGGTATAATTGGCTAAAAATGCAAATACAATAGGAAATAATGAGTCAGGTTAATGAGCTATTGGAAAAAGGGTTGATTCAACCCAATTCATCGCCCTTTTGGTAACCTGTACTCCTGGTACTATAGAAAAAGGATGGTTCATGGTGAATTTGTATCCATTACTACACCTTGAATAAAAACACCATTAAAAATAGATTCACTATATCGAGGATTGATGATATCCTTGAACTGTTAGAGAGAAGTGCAATATTTAGCAAAATAGATCTTAAAAATGGGTATCATCAAATACATATAAGGCTAGAAGATGTGCACAAGATATCTTTTAGGACCACTTTTGGATTATATGAGTTCTTGATCATGCCATTTGGGCTTACAAATGAACCTGCAGCCTTTAATTGCATGATCATTGGATCAAAATTTTCAACCCCACAAGTCTTTCATTGGCACATTCTTTGATGATATCATAGTCTTTTCAAAGAATGAGGCAAAACATCGAATGCATTTGACTATTTTGTTTAGGGAACTTAGAAAACACAAGTTGGTTATTAATGCAAAAAAGGGTGAATTCTTCATGTCAAAGATTCACTTCTTAGGGAATATTTGTCAAGATTGTGGGAGAGAAGGAAGGAGTCTCACTTGTAGCTTTCTTGCTTGCACAATGGGGGAATACACATACAGGTGGAGGCTGAAAACAGTTTTCCTCTTCTTAGTTGTGTAAGCCAAAAAGAACTCTCATACAAAGAAATAGAAGAACCCTATATATGGGTCTCAAACCAAACTCAAATAACTAAGGTGGCATACTAACTGAACCACGAACTAGAGTAGATAAGGATAGCTGTCATCTAGCTATTATTCATGGGCGGTGTACCAACCGCATCTGCAACTAACAAGTCGGTGACATAAATGCACAACGGTCATCCTGGCATATCACGAGTGGAGCTCGATATCTCAACACTTCCCCTCGAGGTCAATCCCAATTCCTGCATACCAAGCAGGTCTCTGAACTTGCACAGCTTCTCTATGCCCAATGCCTTCATGAATATGTCAGCTACCTGATCCTCTGTGCTGACATAAACTAGATCAATAAGACCTAGTAAAACCCTCTCCCGCACATAGTGATAATGCACCTCAATGTGCTTTGTTCTAGCATGATAGATTGGGTTATTTGCCAAGTGTATACTGCTCATGTTGTCACAATAAATGACAACTGGCCCATCTGTAGGCTGATGCATATCATAAAGTAGCTTATGCAACCAAGCTACCTCACATGCAGCCATTGCTGCACCCCTGTACTCAGCCTCTGTGCTCGACAAGGCAACTGTAGGCTGTTTCTTACTGCTCCAAGTGACTGTAGTACTTCCAAAAGAGAACACATATCCACTAGTAGAACGTCTATCAGAAATACTACCAACCCAATCAGCATCAGTGTATCCATGTAACTGTATCTGAACCCTAGTCTCATAAAATAGTCCATACTGCAATGTGGACTTCACATACCTGAGTATGCGTCTAGCTGCATCCAAATGCGGTTTCCTTGGAGCTTGCATAAACAGACTTACCAATCCAACAGCATAGCTCAAATCTGGCCTGGTAATAGTCATATAAATCAAACTTCCTACTATGCATCTGTACATAGTAGGGTCTTCGAGAAGCTCACCTGCATCTACGCTCAACTTCACATTCTGCTCCAAAGGAACTGAAATAGGCTTACAGCCTGCCATCCCATATTTGGACAGCATGTCCAATCCATACTGCCTCTGCAAGAGCCGTATCCCACTTGGTGATCTAACCACCTCAATGTCCAAAAAAAAAAACGTAGCTCTCCCAAATCCTTCATCTCAAACTTCTGCTTCAATAGCATTTTCACATGAATGATATCTTCATCACTGTCACCTCTCATAATCAAATCATCAACATAAATGACAAGTAGCATAATACCTTTCTCTGTTTTTCTCACATAAAGTGAGAAATCTGCCTTGGAAATCTGAAAGCCAATAGTGACAAGATACTGTCCTATCTTGTCAGACCATGCTCTAGGTGCTTGCTTCAAGCCATACAAGGCTTTCTTCAACCTGCAAACAAACTCAGGATGAACAACATGCACATAACCTGGTGGCTGCTCCATATATACCTCTTCTTGCAAATCACCATGCAAGAAGGCATTCTTTACATCCATCTGATGTAAAGACCATTCCTTTGATGCAACCATAGCAATGACTGCTCTTACGGTTGCCATCCTTGCAACTGGACTGAATGTTTCTTCATAATCAATGCCATATGTTTGTGCATACCCCTTGACTACTAATCTTGCCTTGTATCTGTTCACAGAACCATCTGCATTGTGCTTCACCTTATAAACCCACTTACAACCAATTGCATTCTTATCTTTAGGCAAAGGTACCAATTCCCATGAAGTATTTGCTTCCAAGGCATCCATTTCTTCATCCATGGCTTTCTCCCATTTTTCTTTTCCCATGGCTTGCTCAAAAGAAGTGGGTTCTGGTTCTTGTATCACTTTGACCATATAGGCATAGTGAATGGCTGTAAATCCATCATATTTCAGCCTATCCACAGGATACCTAGCTCTGGTAGACCTGCACAAAGTAGGTTCACTCCCACGTTCTCTCAAAACATCCCTGGTCTTCCTTACTCCAGGTGTAACAATAGAAGGAATACCCAACTCATCATCAATGCTCTGTTCTGAGCCACTAGATTCACCATCCACATAAGAGTGACCTGCATTCACATCAAACATGGGCTGATCTACCTTCTCTTTTCCTTTTTGTGAAACCTGCATACCACTATCTGCATTGTTTTGAGGAGATTCTCCTAATCTTAATCTGCATGTCCATGGCGAAGAATGTGAACCACTGCTAGAGGACACTCCAGGTCCACTAATATTTTGTGACTGCTGCTGTGAATTCTGTGCAGCATTACCATTTTGTGCATCTACATCATCAATCACATTTACTGGTTTATACCAGCTACTCATCTCATAAAAAACAACATCTCTGCTCACTGTAAACTTACGAGTAGAAGGGTTATAGCATCTTTACCCTTTCTGCTCTGCAGAGAGTAACCAATAAAGATGCACTTCTCAGCTTTTGGATCCAACTTGGATCTCAACTCATCTGGCACATGAACATAGGCAATGCAACCAAAAATCTTCAAATGAGAAATATCTGGTTTCCTACCAGTATACCTCTCCTCTGGAGTCATCCCATGTATTGCTGCAGTGGGAGTCCTGTTCATTATGTAGACTGCTGTAGCAACTGCTTCAGCCCAGTAAAAATCTGGCAAGTCTTTTTCGTTAAGCATGGCACGAGATACCTCTCCAATATGCCTGTTTTTCCTTTCTGCAATTCCATTTTGTTGTGGGATATGTCTGCATGAATATTGCTGCTTTATGCCATGCTCCTGTAGGAACCTTGCAAACTCATTTGAGAGGTACTCTCCCCCTCCATCTGACCTTAGGCATTTTATTTGCAGGCCTGTTTCTTTTTCAACCATAGCTTTAAGAGTTTTGAAATGCCCAAAAACTTCACTTTTCTTTTTCATAAAATACACTCAAACTTTTCTGCTATAATCATCAATAAAAGTGACAAAATAATGACAGCCTCCAAGAGATGCAGCTTTAGTAGTCCACACATCAGAGTGGATTAATTCCAATGGCTTCTTACTCTCTTGAACATGTCTAGGAAATGGTTTCCTTGCCTGTTTTCCAAATTGACATGCTTCACATACCTTATGCATTTCTGCAACCTTGAATTTAGGCAATCCTGCAACAATATTTTGGGCTTGCATTGATTTAAGTCGCTGTACATTAACATGACCAATGCGTTTATGCCAGGTATCAATATCTGCAACTACACCAGTCCCATGTGCAAACATTGATGCACTCAATTCAGGCATGTCTGCATCCAACATAAACATTCTGCCCTTCTTCTTTCCTTTTGCTATCAAGCGACCTTTATTTTTCATATCCTCAACAAAGCATCCATGAGAATTAAATCTGACCTGCAAGCCCTGCTCAACCATTTGACCAACAAAAATCAGGTTCTTGGTGATATTCGGGACATGAAATACATCCGACATGTATTTCTTTTTCCCATCCTGCATAGACAAAGGAATATTTGTTGAGATATCGAGCTCCACTCGTGATACGCCAGGGTGACCATTGTGTATTTATGTCACCGACTTGTCAGTTGCAGATGCGGTTGGTACACCGCCCCTGAATAATAGCTACATGATAGCTATTTTTTCTACTCTAGTTCGTGGCTCAGTTAGTATGCCACCTTAGTTAGTTGAGTTTGGTTTGAGACCCATATCTAGGGTTCTTCTATTTCTTTGTACTTGAGTTCTTTTGGCTTCCACAACTAAGAAGAGGAAAACTGTTTTTCAGCCTCCACCCTTGTGTGTATTCCCCCATTGTGCAAGCAAGAAAGCTACAAGTGAGACTCCTTCCTTCTCTCCCACAATCTTGACATGGTATTAGAGCCTTGTTCGTGGTAAGGAGCTCAAGAAAGCAAGCCAAGCTCGCGGTGTTCTGGTAAGAGGAGCAGTGTTGCTTTCATTTTCTGTTTTGGGAGTAGATCTTTGCAGGTAGCACAGCCGGAAAGTGCAGGAGTGCATTGTCTCAGGTTGAGACGCCCTTCGCGGTGAAGCAAGAGGGCAGTATATGCTACGGGCAAGGGCTTTAGCCCTTGGCGACCTTGTTTTTTTTATTTGAGGCCATTTCGGGGCCTGTTTTGGAGGCGGAAGTTTTCTGCACACACTTAGGAAAAGGCCCAGTTTTATGCTGTGCAGCCACTGTTCTACAGGTCGGTGAATAGTTACTGTAAAAATTGCATTGTATGCTTGTGCGCAGAGACTTTGGGAGTTACAGAATCATCCCTGTTGCCTGTTGATGCAAAATCGTCACTAGGAAGTGACTGTGTGGTCAAATACCACTTTCGCCAGTTTTGCAGATTTTCCCTTGTGAGGGTGAAGCTGTGGTTTTTGCAGTGACAGAATTTTTTCCAATCTTCTATAATGGCATCTGATTCTCTTTCACAGATTGTCCCTGAAAAGCTTGACAAGAACAACTTCCAAGCATGGAAGTTTAGAATGACGAATTTCCTTATGGGAAAAGGATATTGGGAATTTGTTGCAGGAAATGAAGAAGAACCAGTTCTTCCTGATGTTCCCAATCAACAGCAAATGCAGGCATTTAAAGCATGGCATGAGAGAGCCAGGAAAGTTATGTACTGGCTGTCTATCAGCATTTCAGACTCTATGATTGTGCACATTCAGGATGCAAGTACGCCAAAGGAGGCATGGGATACTCTGTCAAAGATGTATAGCACAAATACGCAAGCCAGGAAAATGCAGCTCAAGCAAGAGTTGCACAATGTGCAAAGAGAAAATATGAGCATCAACGACTACCATATGAAGGTGAAGAAGATTGCAGATGCACTTGCTTCCATTGGGTCACCAGTGGAAGATGATGATTTTGTTTCTGTGACCTTGAATGGTCTAGGAAAGGATTATGCACAGTTTCGGACATCCATTTCAGTTCATGAAAGATTTCCTGATTTTGAGGAGTTGATTGCTCTTCTAATTTTTGAGGAACAGAGAAATGGTGGTGCATCTTCTTCAGGAGGAACTTCAAAAGAAGCTGTCTTCTACTCAAATGCTGGAAGAGGTAGAGGCAGAGGTAGAGGAGGCCGATTTGGAGGCCGTGGTAGAAATCAGAATATGCAGCAAACTCAAGAAAACCAGTCCTATGGAGGAGGACGTGGTAACTCTAGAGGCAGGGGGAGCCAAAGAGGTCATGGTGGATGGCAAAGAGGTCAAAATACAAACAGTAATATTGAATGCTACTACTGTGGTAAAATGGGTCATATGGCTAAAGACTGCTATAAAAAGCAGAATGACATCATGAATGGAAAACTGCAACAAGGGAATTATGCATCTTCTAGCAGACAGGGTGATGACAGAAATGAGCATTTGTTCATGGTGCAGCACATGAACAATTCTGTGACAAGTGCAGAAGAAAGCAATGATGTATGGTATGTTGACTCAGGTGCATCAAACCACATGACAGGTCATGCAGAATGGATGGAGGATGCAAGGAAAATGGAAAAACCAGGATTTGTGGAGACTGGTGATGATACTACACATCCTATTGTGCAGATTGGAAAAATTCCCTTGTCTATGCAGGATGGGAAAAAGAAATACCTGTCCGATGTATTTCATGTCCCGAATATCACCAAGAATCTGGTTTCTGTTGGTCAAATGGTTGAGCAGGGCTTGCAGGTCAGATTTAATCCTCATGGATGCTTTGTTGAGGATATGAAAAATAAAGGTCGCTTGATAGCAAAAGAAAAGAAGAAGGGCAGAATGTTTACATTGGATGCAGACATGTCTGAATTGAGTGCAGCAATGTTTGCACATGGGACCGGTGTAGTTGCAGATATTGATATCTGGCATAAACGCATTGGTCATGTTAATGTACAGCGACTTAAATCAATGCAGGCCCAAAATATTGTTGCAGGATTGCCTAGATTCAAGGTTGCAGAAATGCATAAGGTATGTGAAGCCTGTCAGTTTGGAAAACAGGCAAGGAAACCATTTCCTAGACATGTTCAAGAGAGTGAGAAGCCATTGGAATTAATCCACTCTGATGTGTGGACTACTAAAGCTGCATCTCTTGGAGGCTGTCATTATTTTGTCACCTTTATTGATGACTATAGCAGAAAAGTTTGGGTGTATTTTATGAAAAAGAAAAGTGAAGTTTTTGGGCATTTTAAAACTCTTAAAGCTATGGTTGAAAAAGAAACAGGTTTGCAAATAAAATGCCTAAGGTCAGATGGAGGGGGAGAGTACCTCTCAAATGAGTTTGCAAGGTTCCTGCAGGAGCATGGCATAAAGCAGCAATATTCATGCAGTCATACACCACAGCAAAATGGAATTGCAGAAAGAAAAAACAGGCATATTGGAGAGGTATCTTGTGCCATGCTCAATGAGAAAGACCTGCCAGATTTTTATTGGGCTGAAGCAGTTGCTACAACAGTCTACATAATGAACATGACTCCCACTGCAGCAATACATGGGATGACTCCAGAGGAGAGGTATACTGGTAGGAAACCAGATATTTCTCATTTGAAAATTTTTGGTTGCATTGCCTATGCACATGTGCCAGATGAGTTGAGATCCAAGTTGGATCCAAAAGCTGAGAAGTGCATCTTTATTGGTTACTCTCTGCAGCAAAAAGGGTATAGATGCTATAACCCTTCTACTCGTAAGTTTACAGTGAGCAGAGATGTTGTTTTTGATGAGATGAGTAGCTGGTATAAACCAGTAAATGTGATTGATGATGTAGATGCACAAAATGGTAATGCTGCACAGAATTCACAGCAGCAGTCACAAAATATTAGTGGACCTGGAGCATCCTCTAGCAGTGGTTCACATTCTTCGCCATGGACAGGCAGATTGAGATCAGGAGAATATTCTCAAAGTAATACAGATAGTGGTATGCAGGTATCACGAAAAGGAAAAGAGAAGGTTGATCAGCCCATGTTTGATGTGAATTCAGGTCACTCTTATGTGGATGGTGAATCCAGTGGCTCAGAACAAAGCATTGATGATGAGTTGGGTATTCCTTCTATTGTTACACCTGGAGTAAGGAATACCAGGGATGTTTTGAGAGCACCTGGGAGTGAACCCACTTTGCGCAGGTCTACCAGAGTTAGGTATCCTGTGGATAGACTGAAATATGATGGATTTACAGCCATTCACTTAAAAGCAGTCATTGCTATGGCTGCATCAAAGGGATGGTCTTTACATCAGATGGATGTAAAGAATGCCTTCTTGCATGGTGATTTGCAAGAAGAGGTCTATATGGAGCAGCCACCAGGTTATGTGCATGCTGTTCATCCTGAGTTTGTTTGCAGGTTGAAGAAAGCCTTGTATGGCTTGAAGCAAGCACCTAGAGCATGGTCTGACAAGATAGGACAGTATCTTGTCACTATTGGCTTTCAGATTTTCAAGGCAGATTTCTCACTTCATGTGAGAAAAACAGAGAAAGGTATTATGCTACTTGTCATTTATGTTGATGATTTGATTATGACAGGTGACAGTGATGAAGATATCCTTCATGTGAAAATGCTATTGAAGCAGAAGTTTGAGATGAAGGATTTGGGAGAGCTGCGTTATTTCTTGGGCATTGAGGTGATTAGATCACCAAGTGGGATACAGCTCTTGCAGAGGCAGTATGGATTGGACATGCTGTCCAAATATGGGATGACAAGCTGTAAGCCTATTTCAGTTCCTTTGGAGCAGAATATGAAGCTGAGCGCAGATGCAGGTGAGCTTCTGGAAGACCCTACTATGTACAGACGCATAGTAGGAAGCTTGATTTATATGACTATTACCAGGCCAGATTTGAGCTATGCTGTTGGATTGGTAAGTCAGTTTATGCAAGCTCCAAGGAAACCGCATTTGGATGCAGCTAGACGCATACTCAGGTATGTGAAGTCCACATTGCAGTATGGACTATTTTATGAGACTAGGGTTCAGATACAGTTACATGGATACACTGATGCTGATTGGGCTGGTAGTATTTTTGATAGACGATCTACCAGTGGATATGTGTTCTCTTTTGGGAGTGCTGCAGTCACTTGGAGCAGCAAGAAACAGCCTACAGTTGCCTTGTCGAGCACAGAGGCTGAGTACAGGGGTTCAGCAATGGCTGCATGTGAGGTAGCTTGGTTGCATAAGCTACTTTATGATATGCATCAGTCTACAGAAGGGCCAGTTGTCATTTATTGTGACAACATGAGTAGTATACACTTGGCAAATAACCCAGTCTATCATGCTAGAACAAAGCACATTGAGGTGCATTATCACTATGTGCGAGAGAGGATTTTACTAGGTCTTATTGATCTAGTTTATGTCAGCACAGAGGATCAGGTAGTTGACATATTCACGAAGGCATTGGGCGCAGAGAAGCTGCGCAAGTTCAGAGACCTGCTTGGTGTGCAGGAATTGGGATTGAGCTCGAGGGGGAGTGTTGAGATATCGAGCTCCACTCGTGATAGGCCAGGGTGACCATTGTGTATTTATGTCACCGACTTGTCAGTTGCAGATGCGGTTGGTACACCGCCCCTGAATAATAGCTACATGATAGCTATCCTTATCTACTCTAGTTCGTGGCTCAGTTAGTATGCCACCTTAGTTAGTTGAGTTTGGTTTGAGACCCATATCTAGGGTTCTTCTATTTCTTTGTACTTGAGTTCTTTTGGCTTCCACAACTAAGAAGAGGAAAACTGTTTTTCAGCCTCCACCCTTGTGTGTATTCCCCCATTGTGCAAGCAAGAAAGCTACAAGTGAGACTCCTTCCTTCTCTCCCACAATCTTGACAATATTTCCAATCTGCACAATAGGATGTGCAGTATCATCATTAGTCTCCACAAATCCTGGTTTTTCCATTTTCCTTGCATTCTGCATCCATTCTGCATGGCCTGTCATGTGGTTTGATGCACCTGAGTCAACATACCACACATCGTTGCTTTCTTTTGCACTTGTCACAGAATTGGTCATGTGCTGTACCATAAACAAATGCTCATTTCTATCATCACCCTGTCTACTAGAAGATGCATAATTCCCTTGTTGCAATTTTCCATTCATGATGTCATTCTGCTTTTTATAGCAATCTCTAGCCATATGACCCATTTTACCACAATAGTAGCATTCAACATTGTTGTTTGCATTTTGGCCTCTTTGCCATCCACCACGACCTCTTTGGCTCCCCCTGCCTCTAGAGTTACCACGTCCTCCTCCATAGGACTGGTTTTCTTGAGTTTTCTGCATATTCTGATTTCTACCACGGCCTCCAGATCGGCCTCCTCTACCTCTGCCTCTACCTCTTCCAGCATTTGAGTAGAAGACTGCTTCTTTTGAAGTTTCTCCTGAAGAAGATGCACCACCATTTCTCTACTCCTCAGAAATTAGAAGAGCAATCAACTCCTCAAAATCAGGAAATCTTTCACGGACGGAAATGGATGTTCGAAACTGTGCATAATCCATTCCTAGACCATTCAAGGTCACAGAAACTAAATCATCATCTTCCACTGGCGACCCAATGGAAGAAAGTGCATCTGCAATCTTCTTCACCTTCATGTGGTAGTCATTGATGCTCATACTTTCTCTTTGCACATTGTGCAACTCTTGCTTGAGCTGCATTTTCCTGGCTTGCGTATTTGTGCTATACATTTTTGACAGAGTATCCCATGCCTCCTTTGGCGTACTTGCATCCTGAATATGCACAATCATAGAGTCTGAAATACTGATAGACAGCCAGTACATAACTTTTCTGGCTCTCTCATGCCATCCTTTAAATGCCTGCATTTGCTGTTGATTGGGAACATCAGGAAGAACTGGTTCTTCTTCATTTCCTGCAACGAATTTCCAATATCCTTTTCCCATAAGGAAATTCGTCATTCTAAACTTTCATGCTTGGAAGTTGTTCTTGTCAAGCTTTTTAGTGACAATCTGTGAAAGAGAATCAAATGCCATTATAGAACACTGCAAAAAAATTTGTCATTGCAAAAAAACACAGCTTCAGTCTCACAAGGGCAAATCTGCAAAACTGACGAAAGTGGTATTTGACCACACAATCACTTCCTAGTGACGATTTTTCATCAACAGGCAACAAGGATGATTCTATAACTCCCAATGTCTCTACGTACAGGCATACGATGCAATTTCTACAGTAACTTTTCACCGACCTGTAGAACAGTGGTTGCACAGCAAAAATAGGGCCTTCTCCTGAGTGCGTGCGGAAAACTTCCATCTCCAAAACAGGCACCGAAATGGCCTCAAATAAAAAAAATAGGGCAACCAAGGGCTAAAGCCCAGTCCCGCAGCATATATTGCCCTCTTGCTACACCACAAAGGGTCTCTCAATCTGAGACAATGCACTCTTGCACTTTCCGGCCGTGCTACCTGCAGAGACTTGCTCCCAAAAAATAGAAAAATGAAAGCAACACTAATCCTCTTACCAGAACACCACGAACTTGGTTTGCTTTCTTGAGCTCCTTACCACGAACAAGGCTCTGATACCATGTCAAGATTGTGGGAGAGAAGGAAGGAGTCTCACTTGTAGCTTTCTTGCTTGCACAATGGGGGAATACACATACAGGTGGAGGCTAAAAACAGTTTTCCTCTTCTTAGTTGGTAAGCCAAAAAGAACTCTCATACAAAGAAATAGAAGAACCCTATATATGGGTCTCAAACCAAACTCAAATAACTAAGGTGGCATACTAACTGAACCACGAACTAGAGTAGATAAGGATAGCTGTCATCTAGCTATTATTCATGGACGGTGTACCAACCGCATCTGCAACTAACAAGTCAGTGGCATAAATGCACAACGGTCACCCTGGCATATCACGAGTGGAGCTCGATATCTCAATAATATTGTCTCAAAATATGGTGTTAGAATGGATCATGCAAAAGTGGAAGCAATATACAACTAGCCTAATTTGAGAACCTTGCATAATGTACGGAGCTTTTTGGGGTTGTGTTCATACTATAGAAGGTTCACCCCTTCATGCATTGCAGAAGAAGGGAGTTCCATTTACATGGGCTGATAAGGAAATTGCAGCATTCAATAAGCTGAAAGAAAAGCTTATTTTGGATACAGTTTTGATCTTGCCAGATCTCCAAAGAACTTTTGTTGTTCAGTGTGATGCATGTGGGAACAACACTGGTGCAATTCTAATGCAAGAAGGCCATGTTGTTGCATATGAGAGTAGAATTTTACAAGGTGCTGAGAAAAATTTGCAGGTTTATGAGAAAGAGTTGCTGTAATTCATGCTCTTTCCACTCGAAAACACTATCTATTAGGAGCTGATTTTGTTGTACAAACAAATCATCAAACTTTGCGATATTTTCTCACTCAGACTAAGTTGTTTGAGAAGCATATGCGATGGATAAACTTTTTATCCATGTTTCACTTTCAAATAGTACACGTGGAGGGTAAAAGAATGTTGAGGCCTATACATTGTCTAGGAAACCACAAGTTTTAGCAATGTCTATAGCATATCATGAGTTAGATGAGATCAAGACACAGTATCTAGAGGATGAGGACTTTGCTAAAGTCTATGATCTGTTATCAAATGGTCAGCACCATGAGCACTTTACTCTTAGAGAGGACTTTCTTATGATGCATGGTTAATTATGTGTTACAAAGCAATTGAGGGCCAAGGTTATGATTGAAAGGCATGCACCTCCATATGCAAGGCATTGTGGCATTGATGCTACAATAAAATCAATTGAGACTTTCTTTTATTGGCCAACTTTGAAATGTCATGTAGATCACTTTGTGTGCACATGAATTTTATGTGAAAAGTTCAAGTTTGACTGACAAAAGGCACTGGGTTTGTTGTAACCCTTGCCTATTTTTGATAGATCGTGGAACAACATAGCCATGGATCTTATCTTTGATCTTCCTAGGACACCTACAAGGAATGATGGCATATGGACCATTATTTGCAAGTGTAGCAAAGATGCTCATTTCATTCCAGTGAGAAAAAAGATGATTGTGGATCACATGGCAAGATTATTCATACAAATCATCTTTAAATATCATGGCATGCCACAGTCTATTGCGAGTGATAGGGATCCTAGTATGACGAGTCTCTTTTGAAGAGATATTTTTGAGAATATAGGTACCACCGTTCTCATATTCTTTTCATTCACAAACAAATGAGGAGTCTGAAGAAGCAAATGCTACTATTCTAGATCTTTTAAAATGCTATGTGTCTAAGCATAAAATGAAATGGAATGGATTGCATTTTCTTCTACCACTTCCTTGATCCAAGCTTTTTAGCCAAGCCTCATCATAATGCTCCTCATGAAGTGAACATTTTCTAAGTTTCTTCCAAGGTTCGCAATATTGGCTCTCTCGCCAAGTCCCTGCACTATTGTCATTGATGAGCTTGTAATCTTATAAGCTCCGTCTAACACGCCACTGCCCCCGCCCCCACCCCCACCATCGCAACTGTCAAACCCCCCTCCCCCACGAACTAACGTTGCGTGCCCCCCCCCCGCGCCTCTCGCCTGATGCCGCCGCCATCGCGCTACTCCCCCTCCCTCTCGCCACCTCATTGTTCCCCATCCTTTGTGCCACCACGCTGGGCCTGCGCCCCATCATCCTTGCCTATACACTACCCCCCCTTCCCGCCACTTGTCTGCCTCCTTTGCATCGTCTCCTATGCCCCCCCGCCGCCTACAACCTATTTGCAGGGTGGCCCCTGCCCACTTGCATCCATCCACGCTGCCCCCTTTCCTCCCTGCCTTGGGTTTCTTCTCCCTGGCCGCCCCACGTGGATGTTCCAACCCCTCCACATTCAGCAACGCCACTCTGACCCCCATGCAGGAATTGGCCTTCACCCTGTGGCTCCAGGCCCCCCAACCATGTGGCTCCAGCCCGCGGCTCCAACCCTAATGCAATCACCCTTGGTGCCGATGCCTCCACCACTAGCAAAATAGAACCCCTCCAACCTCACCATCACACCCTCCCCCATTTCTCCCTCCACTTGTAGCAACAACACCCCCTCCTCCTGCATTATAGTAGTGTGTTTGGTAGGTTCTTAGAAGGGACGTGCAATTTAAACCTCTAGTCAGACACCCGTGCATTCTACGAGTGCCCCCCAGTCAAACACCTTGCACGTAGTCCTCTGTGAGGAATAGCTCTTAGCAGTTCGTCCCACAAAGAGCTCAAGCTAAAAGAAACAATGATCTTTAGTCAGGTCGTAGGACACTCCTGTAGCTTCGGGACTGGCTTCACTCCACACAATGCATTGGCACGATGTAGATTGTGTAGGTGATTCTCATGGGGCAAGGGATCTTCATGGTACGACTCACCTCAATAGACACAATCCAGGAGTTAGTGGCTAGTTCACCCTATGCATCCACGAAGGGGGTCATTTACATAGTCCCTTGGTACAATGGTTTTACAGAGTGGTTTGGAGGCATTCGCGCTCCTAAATAGTTTCCTTAGACACTCGGTCACCCTATTCTTCCTCGGACTGGCGATCGAGTATCTTCAGCTTGTTGAAGACTTTGGATGACTCTTCGGCACTGTCCTTTCTGCCTCTTTTACGGACGCAATGATAGCTGCAAGAGTCCCAAAGATACATGTGGAAGTGAAAGGGACAAACAATATACCACAATTTTTAGAGATTGAGATAGGTGCACACTCCTTTAGGCAACATGTTATTGTGATGGGGCAGCCCGTGTAGTGCCTGAGTTGCCATGATTTTGGGCATTTGGTAGCAAAGTGCACGTGCTTTGGAGCCAAGGAAGCTTCGCCGATAGGCCCACAAGTGGACATGGACGGCTTCACTTGGGACTAGAGACGATAAGAGGGAGATGATAGGGGGGTTGCAACCATCCCCTCAAACACAGCCATGGCAGCAAGGAGCAGGAGGGCAAGCATCGCCCCCCTAGTGCAGAACACCACGCTGCCCCCTCCTCACCCCACCCGGTAGGACCACATGCCTACACATCTAGCTCCCATAGAGACATCACAGGTGACCTCACCCAAGGGCCCACATCCCCCAGCCCCTCACCCTCCTCCCCACGGGCCCCCTCCCGACCCTAGTCCATAGCCCCCACTCTCCACAGCTACCGGCCCTCCCCCACACCTGCCATGTCCGACCATCTCACCACCCCTCGATCCTCCTCCCACAAACCAGTACCCCTGATCCCCATCCAGCACATGTCACCCCCCCTCACCCATCCCCCCCCCCTCTCAAGAGGTGAGGACATCCATACACCGACATCCTCCACTCACCGGCAATCTAGCCCCCCCTCCCTCCCCACACAACCACCAACTCATATGTTGCCCATCACACATTTCGGAGACAGGTGCAGTTGCTACCACAAGAGTTTTTTCGCAGTGGGCCATGGTCTTACATGAGAGTTGCGGAGTGCGGAGAGTTCCCACTACCCCTAAAGGTGGAAATCTTCGTGGTATGCAAGTCAAGGAGCGGCAAGGTCCATCTATTGGCACCATTGAATGGACCAAACTACTCTTTTCTCCTTTAGATGTCTCACACAAGAGATTGGATGTCAACCCAAATAGAGGAGGAGGTGAAGAGCTAGGTGGCAGATCACATTTCCCAGTGGATGGGAGAAGGTGGATTGGCACTCTTCTCCCAGCAGTGGCTAGGTTGCACGATGGACATTAACTGGTGGGCTAGGGCTGAGTCCCACATCTAAGCATTATCTTTCGAGCCCCTCCATAGTGCAGGGCCCTAATGGCTAGGTTGCACGATGGACATTAACTGGTGGGCTAGGGCTGAGTCCCACATCTAAGCATTATCTTTCAAGCCCCTCCATAGTGCAGGGCCCTAATGGATGTGATCAAGTGGCCTCTGGCATAGGGGGCATGTTTCTACCAGTGCATAGAGTCTCGTCTCTCAGCTTGGCTGATAGATGCCTTGGTGGTACCACCATCAGGCACATTCATCACTCCCATGGTCCCGCCCGAGGGTTACCATAGGGGAAAGGGGATCATCGTCCACGCCGGCAGTGAAGCGTATACGCATGCCTCATAGCTCCTCTTCCTCATCAACAGCTTCCACACCGAACAGATGCCTGTTTGGTCAGTCATAGGTATCCCTATGAGTTTACATCTTGCATCCTGGAATGTGAACAGGCTCCACTTTAGTGGAGCACGTGGTTCAGGAAGTTGATTGTTTGGCAAGAGATGCAACCTACCCTTGCCGTATGGATCAACATCTTACTTATACAGGAGCACAAGCTCACTCATGCCCAGCCCAGTGGGTAGGGAAGGTACTCTCGGGGCAGCTCACACACTTACTGGGAGCACGCCATTGGTGCCCATGGTAGGAGTGGAGGTGTATGCACCTTTAGTGGAGCACGTGGTTCAGGAAGTTGATTTTTTGGCAAGAGCTGCAACCTACCCTTGCCATATGGATCAACATCTTACTTATACAGGAGCACAAGCTCACTCATGCCCAGCCCAGCGGGTAGGGAAGGTACTCTCGGGGCAGCTCACACACTTATTGGGAGCACGCCATCGGTGCCCATGGCAGGAGTTGATTGTTTGGCAAGAGCACATGGTTCAGGAAGTTGATTGTTTGGCAAGAGTTGCAACATACCCTTGCCATATGGATCAACATCTTACTTATACAGGAGCACAAGCTCACTCATGCCTAGCCCAGCGGGTAGGGAAGGTACTCTCGGGGCAGCTCACACACTTACTGGGAGCAGGCCATCGGTGCCCATGGCAGTAGTGGAGGCGTATGCACCTCTATTGGCCTGAATCTCACCGCATGTGTACGAGACCATGAGATGATCGTGGCATGGAGGCTTCTATGGATCAAATTGGAATTGGGGACTCATGCCTCGGAGTCCTCAATGTCTATGCCCCTATTGAGGTTGGGGCACACAACAAGTTCTGGGTGGAGATTGTAGCAGGACTCCCAGAGGTGGACTCTTAGATCGTTGAAGGAGACTTCAACAACATAGAGGCCTTAGAGGACTAGCAGGGTAGATGTAGAAACTATCAAAGCACGGCTGGGGAGGAGCAAGAGGCATGGGTGGTCTTCCTATTGACAACAGGAGTATGCAATGCTTGGAGAGACTCGTCTTTCCATAGGAGGGAGAGATTGTTGGATTTCTCTTGGGGATACAGGCGACTAGACGAAGTCTTGTTGGAGCGGATGGATAAGTTCTATGTGGTAGAGTGGGGATGCTCTCATGGAGGCCAGGTAGGGCAGTTGTTGGCAGGCACCACTTTGTCCACGATAACTGCCTGATTCTCCTGACACTTGACCCCCCACCATCTGCCCTAGACAGTGATCATGTCGGATCCCTAACTCAAACTATAGGAGGGAGGAGGTGAAGAGACAAATTGAGCAAATCTTGACTAGGGAGTGGGGTAGGAGGGACCAAATCATAGAAGAAGTTGCAGAGGTCCTAGCCGAGTCGAGCAATATCTGCTAAAAGACAGCCTTACAAGCTAGGTAGCAAAGTTGGAACTAGGAGAGAGCACTCCCACAGGACCTAGCAGTAATGCAGAGATTACTACAGGAGGCGCTAGGGGATCCCATCCTACATGCAGAGGAGGTGCACACACGAGCAGCCATTGCCGTAGCCTAGAGGACTGGCACTCAGAGTTCTCATTTCATACCTCAACAGCCTTTTGGGAGCAGAAAGGAGACACGATGTGCACGGAATTTTTCCAAGTGCATCAACGCCACACTTTAGGAGAGCAAATACGCAGTCTTCGGGATCAGTATGGGAGGACTCATTCTAGCCCAAGACAAGGTGATGGAGATTGCCACCGACTACTATAGGCGCCTTTTCCAGCAGCATGAGACAGCTTTAGCTAGAGGACATCAATGTAGATAGCAGGTCTAGGATCACATTGCGTCCCTCATCATAAAGGAGATGGGACGCTCCCTCCTAGCCCCCTTCACATAGAAGGAACTAGAGGAGGCTTTCCATACACAGGACGGGTAGAAATGTCGGGTAGAGGATGGCCTCTCTAAGGCCTTTTTCACTACCTACTGGGAGGTGGTGAAGGACCCCTTACTACTGGCCTTCCAAGAGATTTTGACTTCTGGACGGATGCAAGGGAGTCTTTCGACAGTCTTATCAGTCTCCTCCCCAAAGGGGGAGACCGGTTGGAGCTATCCTAGTGGAGGCAGATCACCTTGTTTTTAGTAGCCTATAAGGCACTAGAAAAGATGATTGGTAGGTGACTCTGCCCTATGCTTCCAAACATCATTCATAACACACAAACATGCTTTGTCTAGGATACAAGCATCCTTGACAATGTCTTCACTTTCTTTGAGGCAACAGAGTGGGCCCAACACAAGATTTCAAGAAGGCCTATGACAGGGTGGACTGGGACTTCTTGGAGGGGGCTATGGTGAGGTTGGGCTTTCCCCAAGCATGGATCCGTGGGGTGTCACACTTTACAGATCGGCCACCAACAGGGTTCTTATAGGTGGCAGGCAAGGGGAGGAGTTTCAACAGGAGAGATTGATTTGGATAGGCTGCCCCTTGGCCCTGTACCTATTCCTACTCTTTGCAGAGGCGATTTTTCACTTCCTTAGGTCACATGTGAGCAGGTTACGTGCTCTCCAACTTCTAGTGAGAGAGGAGACGGAGCTGTTAGACTCAGAGTATGCAGATGATACATCACTCTATGTAGAGGACGATGAGTTGATGTTGGGGAGAGTGAGACTAGCTCTCAAGGTGTTTTGTACTACTGTAGTGGGAACGAAAATCAACTGGAAAAATTTGGTTGGTTTCCTTATAGACCCAGACTCTAGAACAGAGTGGGGCATTCACTTGGGATATTTAGATGGGTGTGCAAAGGGCAGACCGTCTGTTACTTAGGGTTCCATGTGGGACTCGACATCATTCCCGCCCAGCAATTTCTTCCAGTCCTTGACTCTATTCGGAGGAAGCTAACCTACTGGAGTACCGCTCACCTTTCCCTAGCAGGCCAAGCCCTGGTGCTTAACCAGGGCCTCCTAGCGATGGCTTGGTACATCACCTTGTGTTGGTGCTTCGCCTCATCCTATGTAATACAACTTCGCCGCCTAGTGCGGAACTTCCTCTGGGCTGGGTCAGATGGCTCCAGGGATTTTTGGGTGGTGTGGGCGACCATCATCCAACATCGGTCAAAGGGACAGCTGGGGATCATAAATCCAGAGTATCAAAGTATGGCCCTCTTGGGCAAGCTAGTAGTTCACGGCCTCACATCAAGAGGGCAGACCTCGAAGGTCCTATTGTTGTAGGAGGGTCTCTAGGAGTGTAGATCGAGGCTCGGTGGTGAGTGGAGACCATCCTTAGGATGAATCTTCACGACAGCCGAGATCACCCCCCAAATACACCTTCCTACACTACTACGCAATTTGCTTCGTGTGTGGAAAGCCTCTATAAGGCCCTAATTCAAAGCCCCCCAGGCTATCAGGAGGAGATAGACCGCCAGTTGGTGATCTGGAACCTCAAGGTCAAAGATTGGGAGGAGGTATAGATTGATGAGTGCCCCCACATCCAGTGGGCTAGGTGGGAGGCCTGGCTTGTACCATCAAGATATGGCATGAGGTGTATAGAATGATGGACGAAGGGTTGTTGCAGCGGGCGTCAGGTTGCGAGAGAGGAGTGGAGTTGAGGAGAAGGGAGATAGACATAGCTATACCTCAAGAATGGCTCCCCTCCCCCGAGACGAGAGCCAATAGAACCTGAGGAGGTTTGGGCCGCCAGGTTCTCAACAGGTATCCCCCTACTATAGGTGGTAGGTAGAGTGGGAGGCGCCCCACATGGGACTTTCTTCACCATACAAGAGAGGGGGCGTCTGGCCCTTGACAGAGGGCAGCAGGATGAGGGGATAGTTGTCCTTCCATGGAGGAGGATTTGAGTGGTTGGCCTTCAAGGGAAGACATGGCGGCTAGACCCTTATGTCTTCTAGGAGAAGCTCAAGGAGTGGCACCTCTGGATCTAGGAGGGCAAGCCACTTGATGAGCTAGAGTGGGATCCGAGAGAGTGGCTATGGCTAGCCACTGCGATCGCCAAGAAGCCACCGAGGTTCCTGGAGTACACAGTCAAAATTGGTAGACACGTACTAATGCGGGAGTACACGGATTGGCATTGTCACATAGTAGGCAGCACTGGGCAGAGCACAGCATCATGAAAGCTTTTCGACAGACCTTTTGGCACCATCTATGGGATAGCTGGAGGCTGAGGAGGGTATTGTATTTCTTATGGCTAGTGTAACATGCCATAGGAACCCCCTCCCCAGTAATTTCAAAAAGAGGAAAAAATTATTATCTTTAGTACAAAAATTTTTAACTCCCCCCTCTCTCCCTGCCAACAACACGTCGGGGGGGGGGGGGGGAGAGAGAGAGAGAGTGGGAGTGGTGGTGATGGGGGGGAGGCATGCAACCTCGAGGTGGGAGGGGTGGCCATGCCACCAACCTCCTCCCCTCCCCTATATAATGGGAGGCTTCTCCCCTCCCCCGGTAGAGTAGATAGAGGCTACGCTCCCCTTCCTTATGTCACCCCCCTCGTTAGCTTCTACTGCGTAGGGCCCTTGGGGCCTCCAACTAAAGGCTTCCCCCCTCCTCACTTGGTGGCAGATAGAGGCTACGCCCCCCTTCCTTACGTCGCCCCCCCATTAGCTGTTGCATAGGGCCCTTGGGGCCTCCGAATGAAGGCTTCCCCCCTCCTCACTTGGTGGCAAACAGAGGCTACGGCCCCCCTTCCTTACGTCACCCCCCCATCAGCAATTGCGCAGGGCCCTTTGGGCCTCCGACTGAAGGATTCCCCCCTCGTCGCTTGGCGGCATTGCACACCCCCCCTGGGACTTCCAATTGGAGCTCATAGGCACCCCCACCACCTGGATGTCAGACGTTGCACCACCCCCCTGGGGGCCTTCCGATCGAAGTCTCCCCCCCTGCAACCTGCTGCAACAGTAGCCTTTGGACCGACGTGCTAGCCAACTGCTCCACCACCCAAGCTGATGACTTAGCCCACTCCCCCCCTCGTGATAGCTGGTAGTGACACCCTCCTCTGCCGTGTTGTGCGGGGCCGATGTGTGAGGGAGAAAAAAATAGGTGAGGAAGTGGGAAGAGAAAGGAGGGAGAGAGAGAGTGAGGGAGAATGTGAAGAAGGGAAGTAGAGGGAGAGAAGTAGAAGAAGAGAAGGAGTAGGAGAGAGGTAGAGGAAGAAGAAGAAGAGGGAGAGAAGGAGAAGGAGAGAAGAAGGAGGAGTGAGGAAAGAAAAGAAGAGGGAGAGAAGGGGAAGGAGAGAAGGAGAAGGAGAGAAGAAGAAGCAGTGAGGAGAGAAAAGAAGAGGGAGAGAAGGGGAAGGAGAAGGAGAGAAGGAGTGAGAAAGAGAAGAGAAGAAGGGAAGAGAAGTAGAAGGAGAAGAAGAGAAGGAGAGAGAGAAGTAGAAGCAAGAGAAAAAAAGGGGGGTAGAAGAAGAGGAGTAGGAGAGAGAAGGGGAAGGAGAAGGAGAGAAGAAGAAGAAGTGAGAAAGAGAAGAGAAGAAGGGAAGAGAAGTAGAAGGAGAAGGAGAGAAGGAGAGAGAGAAGCAGAAGGAAGAGAAAAAAAAAGGGGTAGAAGAGAGGAGAGGAGAAGAAGAAGGGGAAGGAGAGAGGTAGAAGAAGAAGAAGAAGAAGTAGAGGGAGAGAGAAGAGGTAGAAGAAGAAGAAGAAGAGATAGAGGGAGAGAGGAGAGAAGTAGTAGAAGAAGAGAAGAAGAAGAGAAAGAGAGAGAAGGAGGAGAAAAGAAGTGGGAGAGGAAGAAGGAGAGAGAGAGAGAGTAGGAGAATAAGAGAGAAGGAGAAGAAGAGGAGAGAGAGAGAGAGAGAGTAGGAGAATAAGAGAAAAGAAGAAGAAAGAGAGAGAGAGAGAAAGAAAGAAGGAGAGGGAGTGGGAGTGGATAAGTAACCGCAACAAGCCACACCCAAACCACTCCCTCGGTGAAGGACCCCATCCAGCAGTCTTTCCTACCGAGCCTGTCAACCCAAAACCCGTTAAGGTCCGGACTGCCCAATCTCCGCTAGGCGAATGGCTCCCAAGAAGAAAGTCGCGGGAAGCGTAGGCACCCAAGCTACCGGTAATGCTGGAGAGGCGAGTAGAGTGACTAACGCAACAAATACGAATCAAACCCAGGTTCTAAGCTTTAAAATTAATTAGGTATTATTTCTTGTAGAAGAAATGAAATGGTTTGTGACGTGCATGGAACAAGAACGAGTCTTAGTGTTTTGTTTACTCTAAGTACTAAGTTGCATGCACAAAATGGTAGATTTTGGAATTCGCATAAGATTCTATGCATTAAATGATAGCTTTTACACACATAAAATGATAAGGTTATCGCCTTACTTCACATAAAATGATGGCTTTTTAACCAACTCAGTGCATGAATAGTCATTTAGAATTCACATTTCGCAATCATGGTTAAAAGAAACACATGAAATGTTAATTTCTGTTCATGAGATACACTTTCATCATTAGACAAAACCCTAGACTTTCATATACGCAAGTCACATGTGATCCGGTGCATTAGAAATAAGTACTCGTTGCCAGGAATAAAGAGAGATAAAGTCGTTTAGGAGGTACAACTATACTAAATGCACAATGTGCATGATGGTTAAGGTTGATTGGGAAATCCTGCATAGAACCACACTAAGAGAATTGGAAGGATCGCATGCATCTAGATAGCACCTTGAAGGTCTAAATGAAGAATCATGTGTTGCCATGTGTGTTAACTGAGCTTGGTTGGAATTAGAGATTAAAAGACCCTTGGTTGGGTTGCGAATAAGGCATGTCTGTTGCCTTGATTGACCAGCTAATGCTTGAGTTAGGGACTAAGATACCCTAAGGTAAAACCCAAGGGAAAAGGGCAAGTAAAAAATAAGTCAACTTACCAAAGACCATTTACTTGCGTAATCTTGTTTGAAATTATTGGGATCTCCCCAAGTCGCGAAAAGACCCAAGATCGAATGCTGGGAACATCTCGGAAAAAAGGAGTAACACCTTAGTAGTCGGTCGTACAAACGACATCCGAAATGTTCGTACTTGTACTTAGGTACATTATTTGATATCTTTGCTCAAGGAACTAATTCAAGGAAAACACTTAATGCTTCAGGTTGAAATCCTAGAGGGAGAGGCAGGAACAGTTACCTCCGACTGTCTACCTGGCCCTATCCAAGGGGGTTGTTAGCCGCACCGGGTATATGGACCTAACCCGCTGGAAGAGGTCTCTCCGTGGGTGCTGCTTGGAGCGGGAGGATGCTTGGGTGCCAAGGGAGGCTCTGGTTGTAAATCCCTTGCCTCCAGATCCCACACAAGAGGCCGACGTGACTTGAGATGGGATCTCGAGGTCCGTGTACTAGTCAACGGGCAGAACTTGGAGCAGCAATCCTGTAGATTGCTGGGATAGCCTTAGGGCGTGATATTGGATGTACTCCAGGATTTTGATAAATAAAGAGCAGTTATTGGAGAAAAAGGAACTTGGCATTATTTTTGTGTCAGTGCCTAAGTTACGTGAAGGAATCTGTGTTTAATTTGTTTAATTAAGAAATCTTATTTTGCATGTCAAAACGTAATGTGTTAGGTAATTAGATAACTAAAGCAAACTGAGGAAAGTGCGGTGGACGTGACTTAGGTCCGTCCTATGGAAGGTGGTCCCAGTTAGCTGGGAACTTTTCTCAAATGATGAGATAATAAGACAATGAAGACCTAGTGTTTGTAGATGTAGAATTTTCGGTTTATTCTATTTTAGGGGAAAGGAATGGGACTATGCCATATGGCAGAGAGGTTGACCTTCACATCCCTCTCGTTTCCCATTCTCCATTAACCAAGTGCAGCATGAATCCGCTTCGACTCTGTTGTTCCTACGCAAAGTGGTACATCTGGAGCCCGACGCTAGCTTCTTCCTAGAGACTTTGCTGATAGGAAATGAACCCTAACCTTAGGTCGATCCCAAGTAGGAACGGCTAGACACTTCCGCTTGGGGCAGACTTGAGAAGACCTAGATCGCAAACCCTATGTCATTCCCTACGAGTGCCAGACGGAGCCTTCTAGACACTCCTCCCGATGGGCTACTAGGACATGTCCCACAAGCAAACAAGCGGACACGTTACAGCTAGTGCCACATGGAGGTCTGACGGTGGGAAGTTGGCTAGCCGAGATGCAGAAGGAGGGAGGTTGTAAGCATTGCACAGAGTAGCCTCTGGAAACTCCAAGGCACTACCCTTTGGTCATGTGAGGTGGCGCAACTCATGTGGAGAGGAGCATGCCGCATCCTCTGCCATATAGCACCCAGCCTTGGATGTATCTCATAGGGAGCTTTCTACTGGCAGGCAATTAGCCAAGGCCATCACCTTCTGTATGAGACCGGGGTGCAGGACGACACGATATTCATTATTGAGGCAGGGTCGTGTGTAGTGGTCGGGTTGGAGGCTCTACCCATCCGTCAAGTAGTACTGGATTCCACAACTGGATTCCACAACAAACCGTTTGGAGGTATGTGATATCATAAGGAGTCTTGCTGGATGGCATATCTAGAAGGCATGGTGTCAGGAGGCTTTTGGTGGAGAGAGACTTTCAGCACAAGTGACCTTAGTAGAGCTTTGGACCTCTATCAACCACTCCCTCCGTGGCCGATGGGACTAGGTGTAGGGCGAGTCTAGAGCTGGTCAGGAGATCGGTTCTCATTTCATGTGCACCTGGGGCAGCTAGGACCTATTTTTCGTATTGCAAGCAAGCAGCCCCAGATGGCGATACACCCCCCCTCCATGGCTTCTTGCCTCCATCCCCCCTAGACCACCATGAGAGGCTTGTACATTTGATATATGTATGACTCTACATCAGCTCTAGCTAGTTTGTTGAGCAAGTGCATACTCAATTTTTACTGAAGTAATATAATTAGCCACACTTTATTTGCAAAAAGAAAACCTCTTGTGCAATATACTTACAACAACACAATGCAAGCATGGTGACCATTGCACTTGCAATGAAGGATTTGACACTAAGGCATGTGGTGGACAAGTGTGCAAACCATGTGGTATAGGGCCAAGGCTAAATGAGCAAGATGCAACATAAAACTAGCCAGTTCACGTTCAAACATACCCTGAATTTAGACAATGCCATCCTAGAAGAGCTGGCAGTGAAGGAGTTGGTGGATAAATGCAACCTCCGAAAGTATATGGAAAAAGTCGGACATGCTGTAGATTATAGCATGTGCGCTGACTTTTTAAAGAGCTTTGATGAAGGTAGGTAGGAGCTATGGCACGGTCACAGTAAGGATTGGTGACCAGGAAAGAAGGGTGCAAGTGCCCCTTAATGTAGCTATCATCAAGAAAGCCCTGGGGCTTGTGTCCAAGAAGGAGAGGCGCCCAAGAAGAGATGTATATACCATGGTGAGAGTCAAAAAAGATGATGTGCACACAGTGGATAGAATCAGTTTGGCTGATATTCCAAACCCCGCAACAAAGATGCAAGCTAAAATGGTCCACGCCCTTTTCTCAGGACAGAGATACAACGCTTTTATGAACAAAGTCGGGGTGCCATTAATAGAGAGCATCGCTGTAGGAGTTCCAGAGGAGGTGGATTGGAACGGTTTTGTGCAAAAAACTATCAAGAGTTCAGTCATGCTCCTAGATCCAGCCGCAGCACCAGCTAGTGGGGAGTCTCCTGCTTCTACTGCACAATCCACAAGGAAAAAGCCTGCCTCGAAAGCCTCCAAAATCAAATATGGTAGTGTCCTGATGGCAATCATCCATGAGGCTATCAAGGATGCTGGTGTAGATGAAGAGCAAGCTGTGCATCAAAGCTCACCTCACCACGAGGAAGAAGGCTCGAGTGAAAGGACAATAAGCGACAAAGGAGAGCCGGAGGTACCACCTACTCAAGTGGCTAAACCACGGGAGCAAAAGAATAGTGACAAGAGCCAGAAGGAGAAGAAAGATTGGTTAGCAATATTCCCCGCCACTTTCAAGGGCGCGGCGTTTCAGTGGTATGAGAGACAAGCAATAGGAACTTTTGGCATATGGGACGACCTGAAGTTGGCCTTCCTCACTAAATTCAAGCGTGAAGGTTTTGAAGAGCAGATGCGAGAGGAATTTATGAAATTAAGTCAGTCCTCTGGAGAAAGAGTAGAAGCTTATGTCTCACGAATGGAATCCATCCTGAAGAGATGGACTAACCATAATCTAGATGATGACATTCAGAAGGGGGTGTTTCTTAGAGGATTACAACCAGAAGTCCGTAAGTTTGTGGAGCTGCAAAGACCAGCCACACTGCAAGTTGCAACCGAAGGTGCAAGACTGTACGATGAAGTGGAAGCTAGATTGGCAATGAATCCAGGAAGAGGAGTCCTACCTCCTCTGATGCCAGGAATGATGTACCCACCAAATCCCTACCAACAGATGCCCCCAGTATCACAGTACAGTGCACCAAATCCACAGTGGCCACAATCCATGCCTCAAATGATGGTTCAACCACAATAACAATGGTCCCAACCAATTTCCTCAATGCCAAATCAGTAGCAACAGTGGAACCCTACCAACTGGATCCAACAGCCAACAGTTCAAACAGGAGCTCTGAATCAGAATCAGAACAGAGACCCCTCTGCGCCAGCCCAACCTGTTTATGCAGTGATTATAGAGACTCCTCAAAACCCTACTGCCAGTACCTCAGGAGGAGAAAGCTTGAAGGATTCCTTATCCAACTCAGTTGCAAATATAAAAAAGGAGTTGATGGATGTGATTACAGAGCAGCTACAGACGCTGAAAGTGAATACCGCTAGCATATCCAACGTTACAGGAGAAGGAAGAGATGTGATGCGGTCAAATATCTGGTGTGGTAAGTGTCATCAAGCAAGCCATTTAGCCACTGAATGTACACGAAAACCAACCATCCCTGGAGCCTTCTGTTCCTATTGTTTACGGAAGAACCATACAGAGGATATTTTCTCTCTGAAGGAGATGCATGATAGGAGAAGAAAGGAAGAAGACGCAAGATTCAACTTGTTAGAATCCAAAATGACAACACAGGATATTGGACCCAAGCCTAGAGAGTTTGGTCCTAATTTCGGTCCAAGGAGGTTTCCTTCTCAAAGTTACAGAGGAAGACAGTCTGGCGGTGGTCAGAGATCAGAAGTGGAGTGTTACAGATGCGAAGAAAAGGGACACATTTCACCAAATTGTCCAAATCCCAGAAGGTCAATGGATTATAAGCCCTTATGCAGTCGATGCAAAGGAAAAGGCCACACTGCAAAAGACTGTCCAAGCCCAGCCCCAGTGAAAAACAGTGCTACTGATAGTCCGGCCAAGGCCCAAGAGCCTACCTCCAATTTAGTGAAATTGGAAGTTACTGCCATCACGCGTGCAAAGAAGAAGGAACCACCTATCCAGAAAGAAAATAATCCTCCTGCCAGAACAGTGAAGTTCAATCTTCCACCAGAAGAACAGAGCCTGACAGTACCGTACAGAGCACTACAGTGCCACAAAGAGTCACAGAGACAGGACACCAGAGGTCCAGGAGATAGAAGAGGAGGAAGTGCCACAAGTGGCAGAAGAAGTCCCCATGATGCCCCTGTTGGAAGAAAGAAGGAAAATGAAAATGGGTGTTGCCCCATTCCCTAACCGGTTAGAGAAGCCAGTGGATCCTATTAAGGAATACGATCTGGTCAGAGATCTAGATACCTTTAAACCAAACCTCACATTTCGACAATTATTGATGTTGTCTCCCAGTTGCCGCAAAAGGTTCAAAAGTATACTGACAAGAAGACGTGGATTAAAGATTGCTCCCTCAACAGCAACAAAGTCCAACAAAGCTCCAGAACCTGTAAAAGAAGTGGACGTGGCTAACGCCTTCCTAAATCCGGGTACCCCAGAGACTGGCGTGTGGATAGAAGGCTGCTTCATTGCAAATACACTGATTGATGGAGGCTCATCAGTGAACATTATGACGGATGTGACCATGAAGGAACTCGGCCTACAAGGTGTGCAACCAACCCAATGGCTCATCAGATTGGCGGATCAGAGTAGAATCAAGCCTTTGGGCATTCTCCCATATGTGAAGACTACAGTGGCTGGAAAAGATTATTGGCTAACCTATCTGGTAGTGAAGCCAAACTCTTATGGTACATCCTACCCTCTGTTACTGGGCAGACCATGGCTTTTTGAAGCTAGAGCAATGACGGATTGGTTCAAAGGAACCTTGACCTTGGGTAGAGGACCCAACAAAGTGGTGCTGAAGCTATATAGTGCTCAAAAAGGGCATGGATCCACCTCCTTGGAGTTATCTTCTGACTCCCCTAATGAGGCTACAGATGGAACATCAGCAGATGAAGATGCTATCAAACAAATCCTTTCCAAGAAAATAGTGGTACGTTCCTTAACAGTGGAAACTGTAAGCCAACTCCCAAAAGATGCAAAGCCATTGTCAATGGGTGAATACTTCCTGTCTGAACCAGGAAATCACTTCTGACAGTGAGATAGAAGCATGGATGTACTGCTCTCCCTGTTACATGGCCATAGCAGAGCCAGAGATAGAGGTAGAAGATGAAACAGAGAACATGTTCTTCTCTTACAGAGCTCCTACAGAGACAGAGCCAGAGACAGAGACAGAGCCAGAGACAGAGACAGAGACAAAGCCAGAGACAGAGACAGAGACAGAGACAGAGACAGAGACAGAGACAAAGACAGAAGAGGAAGGAGATGATATGGAAGAAGAAGGTTATGAAAGTGAGATGGAAGAATCTATCCCACCTGAAGAGGTTATATATGAAGAAGAAGTTCCAGAAGCATCAGAAGCAGACGAGCTCATGCTGTGGGACAGAATGGCGATGGTACCATTTGGTCTGGTAAATGGATTTTCTCATATGCAAAATCTTTATAAGAAATGGATTAAGAAGAGCCGTCTTTCAGCAGTGGCTCCTGCCGTCCTCAACCACCTTTGCCAAGAAAAGATGATGATGATGATGCACTGTGCCAACAAGCACCAGTCTCATGAACCCAACCGAAATCAGAGGGTCCCTGTTATGTGACGTTCCTGGACGCGTCATCAGAAGATGAGTCTTCAAGCCAAGAGGTAACTAATCTTGAAACCAAACCCGAAACGGCTCTAATCCCATTTCAACATCTCAAGGAGCAACCTAAGTCTCCACCAAAAGAAGAAGTTGGTTCTAGTGGGACATCAGAAGAGGACACCACTCCCTTGAAGGAGTCGGATCTGTACCCAGAAGCAGTCCGCGGGATCTTCATCTGTGAAGTAGAAGGTGAAAGGCAGTTAACTTTTGTGGATGCAGATGGCACTGAACGCCACTTGAAGGTGGGTAGCAGCCTACCAAAAGAGGAGTTATCAACTTTGTATAACTTGTTGAATGAGAATTTGGACGTGTTTGCATGGTCCTACAAAGACCTAAAGGGAATTGATCCCACAATATGTCAGCATCATATTGATTTGGAGCCTGATGCCAAGCCAGTACGGCAACGACAGAGGCGAATGAATCCAAATTATTCCACATTAGTGAAAGCAGAGCTACTGAAGCTTCTGGAAGCCGAGTTCATCTATCCAGTGGCAAATAGTGAATGGGTTTCACCCATCGTGGTTGTACCCAAGAAGAATGGCAAGCTTCGTATATGTGTGAATTTCTGCAAGTTGAATTCGAAGATGAAGAAGGATCACTTCCCGATTCCTTTCATAGACCAATTGTTGGACACAGTGGCAGGACATGAGCTTTATTCTCTTCTAGATGGATTCAACAGATATAACCAAGTGCAGATAGCAGAAGAAGACCAATCCAAAACAAACTTCACCACAGAGTGGGGGACCTACGCTTACCGAGTGATGCCATTTGGGCTCAGCAATGCCCCTGCTACTTTCCAGCAAGTCATGATGGCCGCATTCCAAAATCATCTGCACGACTTTATTGAGGTATATTTGGATGACTTCTGTGTCCATAGTTTGATCCGGGAACACTGGGGACACCTGGAACAATGCTTTGACCGATGCCGGGAGTATGGGATTTTCCTCAACCCCGACAAATGCATCTTTGGGGTCTCTTCTGGAGTTCTGTTGGGCCACATTGTCTCTGCACAAGGGATATCAACAGACCCTGCAAAGATCGAAAAGATCGCAGCTCTGACAGCACCCACCAACCTCAAACAGTTGAGGGGATTCCTAGGCCATGTGGGTTACTATAGAAGGTTCATAGCTCATTTTGCAACAAAGGCAACCTCCTTGCACAAGCTTCTGAGGAAAGATGCAGAGTTTACTTGGACGGAAGAATGTGACAAAGCCTTCAACACTCTGAAGCAGTGTCTGATTGAGGCACCCATTCTCCAACCTCCTGACTGGACGAAGGAGTTTCATGTCCACACTGATGCATCCATTGAAGGTTTAGGCGCAGTTCTTTGCCAGAAGGGCTCCTTGAAGCTGGATCAACCCATCTATTATGCAAGCTGAAAAGTCACTGATAGGGAACGGAACTATACAGTGACAGAGCTAGAGTGCTTGGCAATGGTGTTTGCCCTAGAGAAGTTCCGCCACTACCTCCTATCCACTCACTTTAAATTTTATGTGGATCACGAGGCCCTATCCTTCTTGATGAACAAAGCGGATGTGAAAGGACAAATGATGAGATGGCTCCTTCTATTTCAAGAGTTTGACTTTGAGGTAATTACCAAACCTAGTCGTTCCCATGTTCTGGCTGATCATCTGTTGCGTATCCCACAGACTGCAGACAAGAAGCAGGATGATACAGACCTCCTTGATGCTTCCCTATTCTTGGTAGAAACTGTAACCCCCTAGTATGCAGACATTGCCAATCTGCTGGCAACCCAACAGTACCCTCCTGGTATTTCTAGTCGGGAAAGGAAGAAGCTTATGTTGGAATCAACCCCCTACACCCTATTAGGTGGCGCATTGTACAAGAAAGGCAAAGATAAAGTGCTCAGAAGATGTGTTGCAGGAGATGAGATTGGGATTGTTTTGAAGGCTTGCCATGACGAGCCATGTGGAGGCCACTTTGCAGGAGAAGCCACAGCCAGGAAGGCTCTGCTAGCAGGATACTGGTGGCCTACCATCCACAAGGATGCCTATGATTACTGTAAAAGATGTGATGCTTGTCAGAGAATGGGGAAACCTACCAAGACAAGTGCCATGCCACTGCAACCTATCCTTCCCTTGAAGCCGTTTGAGAAGTGGGGCATCGACTTTGTTGGCCCAATCGATCCTCCCACCAGAAGGAAACAGAACAGATACATCCTCGTATGTACGGATTATGTCACAAAGTGGTGTGAAGCTAAAGCCCTAAAGCGGGACGATGGTAACAGCGTGGCCCTGTTCATGTATGAGAATATCATCACCCGTTTTGGCAGTCCCTTAGAGCTGGTAAGTAATAGAGGCACGCATTTCATTAATAAAGTCATGGAAGAGTTGACAGAGCTATATAAGATCCGCCATCGCAAGTCCACTCCTTATTACCCCAGAGCCAACGGCCAAGTCGAAGTCACCAATCGCATCCTCTGCTCGATCCTGACAAGAACAATTGCCGCACATCATCATGACTGGGATGATCGACTTACAGAGGCCCTCTAGGTGTACAGAACCTCCCATAAAGCAACAACATGACAGACACCATTCCAGCTGGTGTATGGTACAGAAGCTGTTTTCCCTGTTGAACTGGAATTGCCCTCTTTGCGAGTGGCTATTAAAGAGCGTTTGCAGGACGATGATTCACTGCAACACTGTCTCCTGTACCTGGAATGTTTGGATGAAACTCGCAGGATGGCTCTACAGTGCATGGAAGCCACGCAAGCTCGACGTAAGGCTTACCATGACAGCTTCATCAAGCACAATGAGTTCAAAGAAGGTGATTTGGTCCTAGCCTATGATTCACGATTTGGCAAGTTTCCTAGCAAGCTTCAATAGCGGTGGATGGGCCCATATAAGGTACTTGCCGTCAACCCTAATGGCTCTGTCCAAGTGCAGACCGTTGATGCCTCTGATGATCCCTTTCTAATCAATGGATATCGCCTGAAGAAGTACTTCCCTCCTTGGGGATCTTGACAATCACGGTCACCTGATCCTTTCCCCTATTGGAGTGGCACTCTCACTCTTATTGTGCTACTTCTGATAGCCGTTCTTCAGCCACTCCTAATGAGGTGGACGCAACCCTCTGTCCCCTCAACCCCATCTTCCAGCTCTGATCTCTTATCCTCTATTTTCCACCAGCGGCAGTGGCGAGGTGGGTTCTGACAAGTGGTATTTCTACCACTCCCTTGCTTAATTCGAAAAAATAAGAAGAAAAAAATATACATATCGGTCATGGGAGAAAAGGACTTAGGTCCCTGTCATGCCATCCTATTCTTCGAGAAAAGGTGGAGACACCCTCGCGAATAGGGGAAAACAAGAAAAAAAAAGAGAAAGAAAAAAAAAGAAAAAAAGAAAACATGAAAAACAAATCTGTTATGGGAGAAAAGGAAGAAATTCCCTGTCATAGCAGGCCTCGCTCCAAGAAAAGGTGGCAAACACCCTTGGGCGGGAAGCTGGCTATGGAAAAGGTGGCAACACCCAGCAGTCTAGAAAGTGGATTCATCAATTGATATCCCCAGGATCCAGTTCCGAAGCTACCTCCCTTGGTACGCTATGTCCTGGGTCTCTCTGCAGAGTGTCTAACTGTCCTCTAGCAGACGGCATGTCCTATCCAACACAATGTTCAATTTGATGGCTATCTCCCTGGATACGCCTCTTCAACAACTGACGACGCGATCTTCATCGACAAACAATCGAGTGATGTGAGCTTTCATCCTAACCGGATGGGGAAGTGAGTATGGGTTGCCCTCTGTATCTATCAGAGTGTGAGACAGAGGGTGGGGCGAGTGACCAGTCTTTCCCTTCAACTCAAATGAGAGGTGAGAAGTGTGAATGAAGTGTTGCACGCACGGGACGGGTATCTCAATGCACAAAGCACAATTTGTTTTTGTGCACTGCACTATAAGGCTCCCTGGCCTTTCTTCTCGCACCGTATGCCGGCACAGGGCGGGATGCACAGTTGTACCATCAAATGCGCACAAGGTATACAACCTTTGCACAAGTGACCGTGAGGATTACATTAATGGGTTTCAGGACATGGTTGCCCTCCTATATCTATCAGCAGAGCGTGAGACAGAGGGTGGGCTGAGTGTGACTGGAGTTTCTTCAATCAATTACCGAGAGGTGCGATTGAGGGACGTTCCGACCTTTGGAGTCATGTATGTTCCCATTTCCCTATGCATCCACGAGATGGGTCTCTACCGTCAACACAGGACACATCAGTCTGTTCTATACACTGCACTGTAAGGCTCCCTTGCCTTCCTGCTTGCACCTATGCCAGACGGGATGAATGCACTAATGCACCATCAATTGTGCACCCTGGCATACTCCATCTGCACCATTCCCTGTCGATTTCTAAACCGGGTACGAGATATCGGTTTCAATCATTCTTCCTCGAGTGATATTATTCATGGGGCGAGTGACAGTTCTTTCATTCCATTTGAGTGACTGTGAGTTGAGTGTAATATCCCTCGCCATCGACGAATTTTCTGCGATTCCTTCAACCAGCTACCTCCGTGGGTGTTGTTGCGTGGTCCCTGCCATGACGGACGTGTGCTGAGAAGATGCCTTGGTACCTCCTGCAGCAGTCGACCACGACAGTGGACGTGCCATCGACAATCAACCTTGATTCTCTACAATATGGGCCAAGTTTTTCTAACCCTACACCTTCTGTTCTCAGTGACATTCATGTTTTAAGTGTGGGGATGTTAGCGGATGGTCTGTTATGTGGTCCTAGGTCCCTGTTGCTCGATTCACCCTATCCGTTAAGGTTTTAAATGTGGGAACACATCCCTGCGTGTCTACATTGCATACCCCTCTGCATATGCCTCAACCTGCTAATGCCTCTATGCCATGCCTTGCTTTTACCCTGCTGGGGTCCCTTCCCACCCACCCGTCCACTGTCACCCCTCCCTTGGGGCTGTTCCTCCTCCATTTCTCTTTTTCCCTTATTTTGCTGTGATTTTATGTGAACGCACCCTACGTTCAGCAGACTTCCAATCTGACTTTACAACCTATTCATCCCTTTGAACTGACCATTTTTTCTTTTTACCCACCCCTGTTCCGGTGCACGGTTTTCGAGTTATTCATTTTTGAAGCATTTTGCGCACATTAGTCGGTTTTCCATGTGAACGCGCTTTGCTTGCTTCGGAACCGTGATCTGACATCATAGGCCTGACAAACACTTTCTCCCTGACATTTTTTCTTTTTACTCTGTGTCATTTCGATGCACGGTTTGTCCAATATTAATTTTTGTGGTTTCTCGATACTTTTTCGTGCATCTTTTTGACATTTTTCTATGTGAACTTGCCCTGTTTCCATCGGAATTCCAATTTGATTTGCTAGCCATGTCCATCGCGCCTTCCTCCACCTTTTTCCTTTTTCCTCCACCCCTTTCGACTTCTGGATTTTTAATTATTAATTTTTAAATGTGTTTTCGGGTGTATTTTTGGTGTTTTTCGCATGTGAACCTCTCCTACTTCCGCCGGAACTGCGTTCTAACATGATCATCCTATACGCCCCCTTCCTGCGGACATTTTCCCTTTTTACTACATGTCATTCCGGCAAGCGGTTCGTCCAATATTAATTTCCGATTCCATTTTCGGGTCTGTTTTTTTGGGTTTTTCCCACGTGAACACGTCTTATCACAGTCAGAACTATGTTTTGATGTGATAGGATTGTCTGGCACGTCTTTCTGCACATTTTTTCTTTTTCCTGCACCTCGTTCCGATGCACGGATCTTTCGAAATTAATTTTTAATTGCGTTTTTGGACCCGTTTTTTGCATTTTTTGCATGTGAACGCCTTGTCTTTCCCTCGGAACCTCTGTTGCGCATTTTCCTTGTCTTCTCCCTGCCATCCTGCCTACTTTTTGTTTTTACGACATTTTGTTTTGACGTCCAGATTGGGAGATATTCCTTTTTCTTTATTTTTTTTTTATTTTCGCACGACTCGTCCCGCGCGTGAACGCGCCCGTTTTCGATTTTACGCGTCTCCACGCACCCCGATCGCTTCCGCGTGCCCCATACCGCCATCCTGGTGCTGTTTCGATCCCGTCACGGTAATTTTTTTTACCCGGCCCCGCACACGCGCGCGAGACGGGGGTATGACTTTCTTTTATGGCCCGCCCATCCCATTCTTCCCCATGGGCACCCCTATCCCCTACCCTTCCCCCCTATGGGCACCTCGCCCATTCCCACCCCTGGCCATTCCCCCCTATGGAACCCCGCCCATTCCCCTATGCCCACCCCCCTATAGGCACCCCCAACCCCCGGGCGCCCTTTCCACCCCACCCACCCCGGGCACCCTTTCATTTCCCCCCACCCCAACCCTTCTCTCTCCCCGCCCCTTTCCCCCCCAACTACCTCCCTTCCTCTCTCCCTCTCCCTTCTCCCTGCGTTTCTCCTCCCCCCCTCCATCTCCTTCACCTCCATCTCCTTCTCTCCCCTCCTCCTCCTCTTCTCCTTCTCTCCTCTCTCACGCCTACCGCCTGCCCTCTCCTCTCCTCCCTCCTCCACGCCTCTGACGGCCCGCCTGAGCCTGCCCCCTTCCTCGTCCGCCTCCCTCCTCCACGTCTGTGGCCGCCGCCATCGTGCCGCCCCTCTGGCCCGCTGCTCCCGCCGCCCTGTGGCCCCGTGCAGTCTGTGGACGCCGCCATTGCGTCGCCTGCCCGACATCGCCTCTGGTGCCCGCCGTGACGCCGTCGCCCTCCCTGCTGGCCGCCGCGCCGCCTTGGACGCCGCCTCGTTGACCTCCCCACCTCGGCGCCTGCACCCTGCCCCGCGCCGTCATCGCCCTCGTGCGCCCTGCCCGCCGTGGCTCCTCCACGTGCATACCACACCACACACACCCAACCCCCCACCCAAGCCCCCAGTCCCACCATCAAACCCCTTACCCCCACACAAGTCCCCCTTCCCCCCCCCCCCCCCCCCCCCCAAGGCCCAAACACACACCAAACCCCCCCTACCCCCACACAGGCCCCCCTTCCCCCCCACAGGCACACCAGCAGAACCTCACCCCCTCCATAAGCCCCTGTCACACCCGCAAACCCACAGAAACCCACCAGCAGCAAACCACCCCTTTCCAAGCCCATGTTCCCCCCCGCAGACAACCGCTGACACCTGAGACAAACGCAGACACCCGTGACAACCGCAGAAAACCCCTCATAAGCCCCCTTGTCACCCACCGACACACGCAGAAACCCGCAGCTACCATTTTTAGTCCACGATCACCCGCAAAGGTGTGAGTACGCGCACGTGGTTGTTCATGCGAGTTTGATTGTTCGTGTTCGTGTGCAGGAGTCTGTTAGCGGATGTTCACGCGCGGGGACGCGTGTTAGCTGGTCCGTGAGGTGTGTGCAGCTGGTTGTTCACACGCAGCTGACACACAGTCTCTTCCTGGGTATATTCCCGGATTTTTAATTCCAATAACCGAAAACCTTTAAAATACATTGAAAATTAAAAAAAATCATTAAAAAACACTTAAAATTCACAAAAATTTACAAAAAAATCTTGAAAAATTCCCAATATTTCTGCAGTAAATTGCCATATTTTTCTAAGCTGAACATTTCAAAAAAAAAAATCAGACCATTTTAAAATTAAAAATTCTTTTAAAAATACCCAAAAAATAAAAAAAATCATTACAAATGGTAAAACATTCTAATTTAATTGCAAAAAAATTCCTAAAAATTTCATTAATATTTTTACTTATTTTTGGAATATTTTCTAAGCTGTAAAGATACTTCATTAAATCCTAAATTCATTAAAAATCCTCTTTAATTCAAATTACAAACTGAAAAATCTAGAAAAACATCCAGATACCTTGGTTCTTTTTGGATTGCTGACCTCCATTTGGGATTGAGAAGAGTGCATTCATTGCATTCACATACATCCATTACCAGGCATTTTTTCCTTTTTTTATTTTTATTTTTGCTATCCCAAAAATTCACGGTTTAATTTTTCAAATGAACCCTAAACACCACCATGGCACACGCGCTCGCGCTAAATACACCATTTTATAATAAAAATTAACATGTCGTTCACTTAGCACGCGCTAAGTGCGCTTAAGAGGCACTTTAATGTTTTTAATTAAAATGAACCAGCCGTCACAAAAGCACGCGCTGGCAAAAAAGCGCTCCACATCACCTTAATTTTTAATAAATGAATTTGCATTTAGAAACCCAGTCTGGGTATCGAAGTCTGGGATTCGGATTAAAGCACCGCTCCAGCCTAATAATTGGTAATTAAAATTTTAAGAAGGAACCGCCGTTTTCTTGATAAGGTTTATCACTTAATAAAACTTCACACATTTCTTAATAATTTATTAAAATGAACCTTTCATTAAATTAATTCCCTCTCACTGCACTTATTTCCCCTTTTTAATGAACTCATTTCGTGGGATGGATACGCGAAGTCTTCGGAGTTGTCTCCATGGTCAAACCTGATTATCAAAGTTGTGGTCTTGATATGTGTGGGTTGTTGTTATGTTTTGGTTCAGTTTCTTTGTTACGGTTAAGGGTACGGTGTGTAGTTTTTTTTCTTTATTGCCTGATACAGGGATTTGGGTGTTTGCATGTTGCATAGCATGAAGCTTTCGGTCGCATATGTGTCGAGGTCATATCGAATTTTTTCTAGGCTGTGGTTTGCTTGGGGATAGTTGGTCGAGTCACGTTTTATCATATTGGTTGATATCTTATCCTTGGTTTTTGTCTGTTGCTTTGCAGGCATTCTCTTTGTTTGTCTATGTTGTGGTGTGTGTATAACCATCTGAATGGCGCCCTCTCGTACTCCTCCCCGATTCAGTATGTTCCTTTGGCTGTCCATGATTATTCTTTGTTACTGGATTCGGATGTTGTTGCTAAAGCGGCCTTGTCCAAGTTTGTAAGCCTATCTTTCCCACTGGTTCCAGATGATCCTTCCCTTTGACGAGTTTCTAACCTCTTACAGCAAGAGGTCTGGTCCAGTCCGTGGCACAACTGTTCTTCTGACACCGAAGAGTCTAGGCAAGGCTCTTGGTTTGCCATATCGTGGGGAATCTGTCCCTGCTGCCAGACAATTGTTTACCAATGATGATATTTTGAAGCTGTTGCAGAAGCAGACTCCAGATATTCTTGATCTGAAGAAGGTCATTACCACGTCAGGAGTGGGTGTTTCCATGATTTCCAATCCCTTATGGAAACAGATTTGCCAATTCCTTCAGGACAGGTTCATGCCTGCCAAATCCCCATCTCATTATCTTTCCAAGGAGTTGTTTACAGCTTCCCGAATGATTTTGAAAGGCATAACCATTGATTGGAGTACCTACCTCCTCTCCAAGATGGATCACCATTTTATTCGAGCTACTCGAGGAAATGTGACTAATGTTACATTTGGGTCCTTCCTCTATGTCTTCTTGCTACATGCTGCCCCAGCAAAGGAAGTTCCTTTACCTCCAGTTGATCCTCCAGAAGTTCCTCCTCTGCCTCATAATGAAGAAGATGAAGTGATAATTCAGGATGATGATTCTCCTCCTCCCCTGGTCATTCAGAGAAAACGCCTCAAGAGGGTGGCTGATTCAATGCCTGTTCCTCCAGTTCCACAGTGACGATTCCTGCCCAGTCTTGCAGCAGCTTGCCTGCATTCCTTCATACGCCAAACCTTTTCAGAGCCCATAGAGATGGGATGCTCAACCTTAATATTCCTTCTGTTTACCGCCTGGTAACAGGAGATGCTATTCCATTCCTGTGTAAGGATATCCAGAGTTCTATTGAACTTTCGATGACTGCTTGTATCCAGCAATTGTATTCTTCATTTTATGATGAAGTTCAGCAGTCTAAGGAGAAATTGAATAAGACCACTACTGAGTTAGCCTCTGCTCAGGAGAAATTCTCTGACCTTTGTATGCAAATGGAGCAGCAGACTAAGCTAGTAGATACTCAGAAAGCCGAAATTTCTAAGTTGAAAGCTGAGTTGGCAGAAGCTAGGTCTCAAGTGGTTGCTGTAACAGAGGAGATGGATAAGTTCCAGAAGGAGAGTCAAGAAATGAAGGAGGTGATAGCTGCCCAAGCAGAGAAGTTGAAATAGACCAGAGCAATGCTCAAATCCAGCAACTCAAAGATTAGTTGGCTCAGTCTTGGTCTAATACACAGAGTCCTGTGCAACCAGTTTCTCTTTTATCCCCTGCAGACTTGGCAGCTCTTCAGAGACAGGCTACCTTATGTCCCTTATTCCAGGCCAAGGTGGAAATATTGCAATCTCGTATGGATTTGTTATGGTTTTCTTTTGAGCAGTATCAGGAATATGTTCCACCAGATCATTCCTTTTTTGTCCATTATCAACAACAGAAGTTGGCCTTCTATATAAAGCTTTCCACGATGGATTTATCTATTCCAGAGGATGGATGGAGTGGAGCCTGGTCATCAGATTTGCTGATAGAGGTCGTGAGGATGGTTTTTGAAGACTCTGTCACTCCAGATACGATGCTTATGTCCTACATGTATTTGAGGGGTGATTTACTGATTCCAGATGAGGAAGATCTGGCTTGGTATGTCGGAGATGTGGTATTGCAAGCTTCTTTGTATGTCCAACATTTGGAGTTGAGGATTGATGAGATGTTCCAGGGATATTTTTCCTAGGTGGCTGAGTGTCCTGAGTTTTCATGGCACCCTATGGTTGATTCTGTCATTTTGAATCACCGTCAGGTCAAAGCTTCAGCTCATGCCCAGAACACTAACCAACTGAGGGTGGATCTTTTAGCCTATCTTTCCAACCAACCCCCATTTGATACTTCTTTCTTTGAAGCCTATCATCATAGATCAGCTTTAGGTCCATCCTTACCTTGCTTAACTCATTATCAACAAATGGCTCATAGGTATGATGCTTACATATCCCTTTTTCAATCTAACCCAAAAGTCATTTTACCCCTTCTTTTCCAACCTCAAGGATCTCCTCAAATTCCTATCTTTACGCATTGTTCTTTTATTGAAGATAGAGTTTTTCTACCTCCTGATCCTTGTCCTTCCCCATCCCCTGATATTCTATCAACTTTTTCTCCTTATCTTTTAACACCTTTCTTAACAGAATCTCCTCAATTTTCAGCCAATCCATCTTTAATCCATTCCTCATTTTATGATTTTGCCTATCCATCACTTCATCCTCTTTCATTAGTTCCCCTTCCGTCTCCTACTACTTCTATCCCTAATCCTCCTCAGTTGGTTAGTGGGTATCCAGGATTTGATCAGAAGATTCTTCGAAGAAGAGGCTGGAGTTCAAATGATTCCCTTACTGGACCTCAAATCAATTGGCCATTGATCCCAGGAGAATGGATAAGTGCTAGTCAGGCTTATCAGAATTATCTGCATTTTGCTTAGCAGTATTCTCAGTCTGCAGATCCTTCTGTGCGCTTAACTGCTCATTTTACTTGGTACCTGGTGTATATGCATAGGCATTCTCATAATGATTCAAAGCCTATTCCAAAGTTGTGCATGAATGTCAATGTGAGCATTGATTCCCAGCAACTAGATGTATTGTACTTTCATGCCCTCTGTTTGCCTAGCAGATACCTTGTCTTGTTGGAAAGGATGTGCTGCCTTCAGTTTTTTCAGAATCCTCCCAAGACATTTGTAGATGAATCTTTGTCTATGGATCGTTTCCGAAATCACCAATCTTTCAAGGGGGATCATCTTCATTGATACCTTTGCCATGTATGGTGGATGATTTTTAATGATAAATCTCTCTTTTTGGAGGAGTCATTCAGATGGTTGTGTTGTGTGTAGTGTTTGTGTTGTGGGTTAATTTATGTGATAAGATCGTGGTGGTTGCCTATTCGATTTGCTTTCGTGCGAGCTACATTTTTGGAGAATTGTGGTGATGGTGTTGCTGGTTGGATAGTTGAAGATGCTGATGCAGAAGAAGAAGAAAACTCTTATATCCTTTATAAGTTTGTTGTGATTTCCAGTTTAATAAGAAGTGTTAATGTATAAAGGGTTTTCCTTTCGTTGTATTTTTATATCAGATACAGGTTATAAGTTGGGGTCGTGGTTGGATGGACTGTTTTTGAAGATTTATTGAAGATCAAAGTTGAGCTTTTGAATGAACTTGTATTCCCTTTCTCCTGGGTCGCGAGGACGCTTCCTTATTAAGTGTGGGGATATGTTGAGTGTTGAAATGACCTATTTTTTGCCTGATTTTTATTGTTTTTGAGAGCTGAATGGTTGATTTTATGAGATGATTGATTGGTTTGGAAGTGGTTTGAGAGTGTTTTGGATAGGTTGGAATGGTTTTATTAAGCTCATGATATTTATTAGTAGAGATGTGAAGTTCTGATGATGTTCTGATATGTTCTAATTGGTTCTGTTGAGCTTTTGTTTTGTTCTGTTTTCTCTCTGTAAGGAGGGATGGGGTATTGATTGATAGGGTTTGAGATTGTTTGAAAGCTTATTGAATGATTTTTTATGGTTTGGAATGGTTTTGGTATGAGTTATGCGGTTCTGATGCTTTCTGTTGACCTTCTGTAACTCTCTGATGAGCTTTTGATGAGCTTCTGTAGACCTTCTGTATGCTTCTGTATGTGTTCTGATGGATGAGAGTGTAGCTTGGGAAAGTTTTCTAACCTTGGAAAGAGGTGAATACAAGTGCAAAAGAGCTAAAAGAAGTGAAAGAAGTAGCTGCTGAAGACTCAAGTAAAGACTGGAGTGAAGTGACAGTGGTGAGCAACGAAAGGACACTATAGTGGCTCTGGTGCCTCTTCGTATCAGACACACCTCTTGGGAGGGATATCCACAACCTAAGAAGGATTATTGAGAATTATTATTGAGAGATTGTAGTGAGGATATGATGTACTATTGATGGAGAGAGAGAGAGAGAGAGTCAGAGATAGCCAAATCTATTAAAACAGAGTGATTGCATATGAGAGATTGAGAGAGAAGACTATGAAGATATTGAAGATGAATACTATGTGATGTATTTCCATTCAAATATGGTGTATTCCTTTGCTTTATTTGTTCTATTGATGGAATTTGTGAAGATATTGAAGAATATGGTTGATTCTATCAAATCCGTGGGAGATCTACATGATGCTGCATGAAGATTTGTTGTGCCTGGTATTCTTTTCTTCATTGTGATCATATAAAACCTAATAAAAAAGCTTGTTGATATTACAAGATAGATTTTCTTGCAAGAGAATTCCCTTTTTCTTGGTGTTCCTCTTGGGGCTCTAGATGGTCTCTTCCTGCAGAAGAGCACTCTTTACATCAGGCAAGTTCAAAATAGTAGTAGGAGCACATAAGACAGTGCAGATTACATCCCATGACTCATTCATAGTCCTAAGCAAAAACAATGGAGTAACCTCATCATTAAAGGTAATGCCCTACAAAGTCAAGCTCTTGAGAATGGCATGGAACTGGCTCAAATGAGTAGACATTGTCATATTCTCCTTCATGCACAAGTCCATAAGCTGTTTCAACTAATACATTTGACTTGATGGACTTTTCTTGTCATAGAGGTTCTTACTTTTATCCCAAAGCTGCCAAGCACTCCGTGCTTCCTCAACCACATTATAATGCACCTGTTCAATGAGAGACAAGATGAGGGTGGACTTGCATAACTCATCAAGCTTATCCCATTCGTCATCAGTCATAGTTTCACGTTGCTCACCATGCATCCTTAGTGGCTTTGAGATTTGTGCACCAATACCTACCAAGCTTGGCTCTTTCAATAGGTATAATTCGTACCATCAAGCTTAGTGATGTTGAAGATAGCACTGTTAGTGGAAGAAGGTGCCATACTGCAGTCCAAAATGGTGCAGACACTTCAAAACTGCTTGCTGTTTTCTGATGTAAATAGCCAAAATACCACCAAAACCAAGACAAAATGACCACAAACTGATAATTAATGATGTTGCCCACCAAGTACCATCAAAATTATATAAAATCTGGATGATTCAACATGAAATTTCCACGTTAGTCCATGCATAACTACTTGCTGTAATAAATTATGGCTAGGTACAATGAGAGCAAACTGTAGGCGAAATGAATGCACCAAGTCAACCACTGACTGTCAAAGCATAACCGGCAGAGCAAGCAGGCATAAATCAATATGTGATAGTCATATAGACATCAAGAAAACACCCAACTATGTCAAATGAATCTGTCAATAAGCTGGCACACCCCCTCTGGAATAGGACAAAGTGTACACAACACTGGCAAGACCTGACACAAAGAGGTGTATGCTCAGGGAGTGCAAAGCCCAAATCTACCCAAGTATATCTGTGAGGACCACGGCATATCAACCATGCGACATCCAAGTGAAGATCCCAATCTCAGGTATCTGAATGCTCAAGTAGCATAAACCGTGCCTGCTCAATGTCTATCAAGCATCTAAAGACGCTCCCACTCACACAAAAGTTGTAAATGTCAAGCAAGAAATTTCGAACAAAGCATGTAAGAGATACCTGTGACAAGTTTCCAAGATCAAGCATCAATGAGATATCCCGAGCATATAGGCTCCATAGCATCCATACATAGCATCCATAGACATCAAGTACATCCAAATTGTAACTTTGGCAAGCCAAGAAATTGCCAAAGTAAGCTCCAAGCAATCAAATGTCAAGCCAAAGGCCTAGTAGCATCCAACTCCAGACAATGTAATGGGCATATAGTAGTCGCATAGGCCAAGCATGTCAAGAGTGGTCACACAAGTAAATTGCATGCCACAAGTACATCAAAGATGGAGATCCAAATGCTATGTGAAGTGAGCTCAAGCTGAATTAATGATCCTAGAGCAAATACAAGCTCTATGTCGATCCTCGAGAGTCACTACATCAATGTGTATCTCCATGTGTATCTCCAAAGCATGTCCCAATTCCAAGAGGTATAAGGAAACATGAAGTAATAGGCTTCAGCCCACTATTGTACAGTAGTGATTTACTATTTAAAAATGATATTTTTCAGCCCAAAAATCAATCCAAGATCATGGCAATACATATGTCTTGCATCTCCCAACAATCGGTCATCAATAGGTATCAAACCACTTAACTAGGAAGCACCAAACAAGCATATGCATCAACTGCTAGTGTAGTATTGACATTTAATGTTTGCAAGTTGCTATAAACTATTTCAAAAAATAGTGCTATAGGATCTCAGATCAATGTCCAAGGCTCAGGAGGTGTCAAAACATGTCAAACATCAATTCTAAGTGTGCCACAATGATCTAGGAGATGAGCTATCCAAGGAGCCTGTAGATCAAGCACAAATCATGCTGATCTGGTGATGGCTTCTACTACTATTGTTGTGTTGGTCAAGATAGTAAGGAAGCTCCAGGGGGTGCCAAAGAAGGCACACAACAAGCCTCAAGCAGCCTTAAGAGGTCTATACCAAGATATGGAGCACCGGAGCTTCAATAGTGCTGCCCCCTTTCTCTTCTCAGACCTATAAACCTATAACTAGCATAAAACCCTAAAGAAAATGAAGAAATATCTCTGATGCAATTCCCTAAGGGTACCCAAAGGGGCCGAGAATGTGCTTGGGAAGCTAGGGAGCGACAGGAGCTCAAGAGAGTCGGCTATGGCTATCGCGAAGGAGACCCAATGAGTGTAGGTAATCAATAGGAAGCTGAGGACTCCACGAACCAAGCTCGAGTAGTCATGAATCCATGCTTTGATACTAGTTGAAAGGAGAAAGGATTGAAGCTTTCTTGGAAGAGCTATGGCAGGATAGCAAGAGCAAGAAAGAGAGAGAGACCAAATGGGAACTCCAACAGTCACAATGTGTGACCAAGACTTCCTTTATTCAAATTGTCACCGAAAGAATAAAGAATAAAGTGACGATGATGGGCGCTTGCCACCTGCAGTGTGTAGTGGTGGGTATTGTCAATGTAGTAATACACGAGCGGCTAGGCGAAGGTGCCTTTACCCCCAACACTTCTTCTACTATTGGAGGTACTTCAACATCCTCTATCTCTTGGACCTTTGGTCCTATCTATGTAACAATCTCTATAGCTCTCAAAGGCACTACAGTGCTCTATACTACATTGTCCTACTCTGCACTATTCTGTTTCTCCTTGGGAAGGTTGAACTTCAATGTTTTGGTAGAGGGAATGTTCTCTTTTGGAACTGTGGATTCTCTTTTCTTGGCACATATTATTGTGGCAACTTCCAATTCCACCAAATTGGAGGTAGGTTCTTGGGTCTTCTGTTGGTAATCAGGAGTAGCTTTCACACGATCTGGACTTGGATAGTCTTTTGAGTGTGGCCTTCTCCTTGCATCGACTGTATAAGGGTTTTTAGTCCATGGACCTTTTAGGGTTTGGATAGTTTGGTAAGATATGTCCCTTTTCTGTACATCTGTAATACTCCATTTCTGATCCCTGGCCACCGCCAAACTGTTGTCCTCTCTATAACTTTGACAAGGAAACCTCCTTGGGCTGAAATTAGGACCGAACTCTCTAGGATTTGGTTCGATATCTTGACTTGTCATCTTGGATTCCAACAAATTGAATCTTACTTCTTCATCTTTCTTCCTTCATTCATGCATGTCTTTCAGAGAGAAAATATCCTCTGTATGGTTCTTCCTTAAACAGTATAAACAGAAGGCTCCAGGAATAGTTGATTTTCGGGTATACTCAATGGTTAGATGTCTCGCTTGATGGCACTTTCTCCACCATGTATCAAATGGCATCACATCTCTTCCACCTCTCATAGTCGACATTATTGCAGTGTACTTGTTTCTTGAATGTGCATCCTAGCAGCAATTCCTTACCAGTGGCCTTGGTGTTAGGCATCCTGCCACCAATTCCTCGCCCTCTTCCTCAATCTCACTGATGGTCGCTACTCTTACATTTGTAGGGAGTTCTAGCATTGGAGGTGTTTGTGGTAGATGCATTGGTGTTAATCTATTACCAGATTTCCTAGCTATCATGAAGAGTGGTACTGATGGCAAATTTTTGAAATAAAGGGCGGCTTTCGCCTAGGAAAATTGGCAAAAAGGTGAGTGATTCCACACTCAGTGCATCTGAGATTAGCCTTATCTCAATTTTCTTGCTTCCTCTCGGGGCATCATGAGGAGATGTGTCTTGGGTGACCACAACTCCAACAAGAAATCTGTTATTGGGTCTGCCCTCATAAACCTTTGCCTCTCCTCCTTCCTAATGCCATCACATCGTCGATAGTCCATGAGGACTGGATTGCCCTCTTCATCATATGAGACATAAGGGTTCACAGAGGCCTCCTCATCATTAGGCTCCTCAACATAGTGGACGGGAGCATCACTCAATGGATGGGTTATGTAGGGTCCATGAAACCTAGATATGCGTGTGGGATTGATTCATATCTTAGGGATGGTTGCCTTTGTATCATTAGGTGCTGGGAGGGCCAATGAGGCTCCTCTTTCAAAGAGATTTGGAGGCCTATTCCCTAGATAAGGCTGGTTATAAGGCTATGAATATGGAAGTCTCCACTGTAGTCCTACAGTGCATAGTGTCATGGTCAAGCCTACTGCAGTTGGTGCAAGGTCAGGATCTTGGGTCCTGACACTTAGCTGGAAGGTAGTTTCCACCACAATACACACATTGGACATGGGACCACATGTTGAGATATCGAGCTCCACTCATGATATGCCAAGGTGACCGTTGTGCATTTATGTCACCGACTTGGTAGCTGCAGATGCGGTTGGTACACCGCCCATGAATAATAGCTAGATGACAGCTATCCTTATCTACTCTAGTTTGTGGCTCAGTTAGTATGCCACCTTAGTTATTTGAGTTTGGTTTGAGACCCATATATAGGGTTCTTCTATTTCTTTGTACTAGAGTTCTTTTTGGCTTACACAAACTAAGAAGAGGAAAACTGTTTTCAGCCTCCACCTTAGTGTGTATTCCCCCATTGTGCAAGCAAGAAAGCTACAAGTGAGACTCCTTCCTTCTCTCCCACAATCTTGACATGGTATCAGAGCCTTGTTCGTGGTAAGGAGCTCAAGAAAGCAAACCAAGTTCGCGGTGTTCTGGTAAGAGGACCAGTGTTGCTTTTATTTTTCGGTTTTGGGAGCAAGTCTCTGCAGGTAGCACAGCCGGAAAGTGCAAGAGTGCATTGTCTCAGATTGAGACATCCTTCGCGGTGTAGCAAGAGGGCAATATAGCAAGAGGGCAGTTTTTTTGATTTGAGGCCATTTCGGGGCCTGTTTTGGAGGCGGAAGTTTTCCACATGCACTTAGGAAAAGGCCCAATTTTTTGCTGTGCGACCACTGTTCTACAGGTCGGTGAAAAGTTACCATAGAAATTGCATCGTATGCCTGTGCGCAGAGACATTGGGAGTTAAGAATCATCCTTGTTGCCTGTTGATGCAAAATCGTCACTAGGAAGTGATTGTGTGGTCAAATACCACTTTCGTCAGTTTTGCAGATTTGCCCTTGTGAGGCTGAAGCTGTGTTTTTTGCAGTGACAGAATTTTTTGCAGTGTTCTGTAATGGCGTCTGATTCTCTTTCACAGATTGTCACTGAAAAGCTTGACAAGAACAACTTCCAAGCATGGAAGTTTAGAATGACGAATTTCCTTATGGGAAAAGGATATTGGGAATTCGTTGCAGGAAACGAAGAAGAACCAGTTCTTCCTTATGTTCCCAATCAACAACAAATGCAGGCATTTAAAGGATGGGCCAGAAAAGTTATGTACTGGCTGTCTATCAGTATTTCAGACTCTATGATTGTGCATATTCAGGATGCAAGTACGCCAAAGGAGGCATGGGATACTTTGTCAAAAATGTATAGCACAAATACGCAAGCCAGGAAAATGCAGCTCAAGCAAGAGTTGCACAATGTGCAAAGAGAAAGTATGAGCATCAATGACTACCACATGAAGGTGAAGAAGATTGCAGATGCACTTGCTTCCATTGGGTCGCCAGTGGAAGATGATGATTTAGTTTCTGTGACCTTGAATGATCTAGGAAAGGATTATGCACAGTTCCGAACATCCATTTCCATCCGTGAAAGACTTCCTGATTTTGAGGAATTGATTGCTCTTCTAATTTCTGAGGAGCAGAGAAATGGTGGTGCATCTTCTTCAGGAGGAACTTCAAAAGAAGCTGTCTTCTACTCAAATACTGGAAGAGGTAGAGGCAGAGGTAGAGGAGGCCGATCTGGAGGCCGTGGTAGAAATTAGAATATGCAGCAAAGTCAAGAAAACCAGTCCTATGGAGGAGGACGTGGTAACTCCAGAGGCAGGGGGAGCCAAAGAGGTCGTGGTGGATAGCAAAGAGGCCAAAATGCAAACAGCAATGTTGAATGCTACTACTGTAGTAAAATGGGTCATATGGCTAAAGACTGCTATAAAAAGCAGAATGACATCATGAATGGAAAATTGCAACAAGAGAATTATGCATCTTCTAGTAGATAGGGTGATGACAAAAATGAGCATTTGTTTATAGTGCAGCACATGACCAATTCTATGACAAGTGCAGAAGAAAGTAAGGATGTGTGGTATGTTGACTCAGGTGCATCAAACCACATGACAGGTCATGCAGAATGGATGCAGGATGCAAGGAAAATGAAAAAACCAAGATTTGTGGAGACTGGTGATGATACTGCACATCCTATTGTGCAGATTGGAAATATTCCTTTGTCTATGCAGGATGGGGAAAAGAAATACCTGTCCGATGTATTTCATGTCCCAAATATCACCAAGAACCTGGTTTCTGTTGGTCAAATGGTTGAGCAGAGCTTGCAAGTCAGATTTAATTCTCATGGATGCTTTATTGAGGATATGAAAAATAAAGGTCGCTTGATAGCAAAAGGAAAGAAGAAGGACAGAATGTTTACGTTGGATGCAGACATGCCTGAATTGAGTGTAGCAATGTTTGCACATGGGACCGGTATAGTTGCAGATATTGATATCTGGCATAAACGCATTGGTCATGTTAATGTACATCGACTTAAATCAATGCAAGACGCAGGATTGCCTAAATTCAAGGTTGCAGAAATGCATAAGGTATGTGAAGCCTGTCAATTTGGAAAACAGGCAAGGAAACCATTTCCTAGACATGTTCAAGAGAGTAAGAAGCCATTGGAATTAATCCACTCTGATGTGTGGACTACTAAAGCTGCATCTCTTGGAGGCTGTCATTATTTTGTCACTTTTATTGATGACTATAGCAGAAAAGTTTGGGTGTATTTTATGAAAAAGAAAAGTGAAGTTTTTGGGTATTTCAAAACTCTTAAAGCTATGGTTGAAAAAGAAACAAGCCTGCAAATAAAATGCCTAAGGTCAGATGGAGGGGGAGAGTACCTCTCAAATGAGTTTGCAAGGTTCCTGCAGGAGCATGGCATAAAGCAGCAATATTCATGCAGTCATACCCCACAACAAAATGGAATTACAGAAAGGAAAAACATGCATATTGGAGAGGTATCTCGTGTCATGCTCAACGAAAAAGACTTGCCAGATTTTTACTGGGCTGAAGCAGTTGCTACAGCAGTCTACATAATGAACAGGACTCCCACTGCAGCAATACATGGGATGACTCCAGAGGAGAGGTATACTGATAGGAAACCAGATATTTCTCATTTGAAGATTTTGGGTTGCATTGCCTATGTTCATGTGCTAGATGAGTTGAGATCCAAGTTGGATCCAAAAGTTGAGAAGTGCATCTTTATTGGTTACTCTCTGCAGAGCAGAAAGCGTATAGATGCTATAACCCTTCTACTCGTAAGTTTACAGTGAGCAGAGATGTTGTTTTTTTATGAGATGAGTAGCTGGTATAAACCAGTAAATGTGATTGATGATGTAGATGCACAAAATGGTAATACTGCACAGAATTCACAGCAGCAGTCACAAAATATTAGTGGACTTGGAGTGTCCTCTAACAGTGGTTCACAATCTTCTCCATGGACAAGCAGATTGAGATCAGGAGAATCCTCTCAAAGCAATGCAGATAGTGGTATACAGGTATCATGAAAAGAAAAAGAGAAGGTAGATCAGCCCATGTTTGATGTGAATGCAGGTCACTCTTATGTGGATGGTGAATCTAGTGGCTCAGGACAGAGCATTGATAATGAGTTGGGTATTCCTTCTATTGTTACACCTGGAGTAAGGAAGACCAGGGATGTTTTGAGAGCACCTGGGAGTGAACCTACTTTGCGCAGGTCTACCAGAGCTAGGTATCCTGTGGATAGGCTGAAATATGATGGATTTATAGCCATTCACTATGCATATATGGTCAAAGTGATACAGGAACCAGAACCCACTACTTTTGAGCAAGCCATGGAAAAAGAAAAATGGAAGAAAGCCATGGATGAAGAAATGGATGCCTTGGAAGCAAATGCTACATGGGAATTGGTACCTTTGCCTAAAGATAAGAATGCAATTGGTTGTAAGTGGGTTTATAAGGTGAAACACAATGCAAATGGTTCTGTGAATAGATACAAGGCAAGATTAGTAGTCAAGGGGTATGCACAAACATATGACATTGATTATGAAGAAACATTCAGTCCGGTTGCAAGGATGGCAACCGTAAGAGCAGTCATTGCTATGGCTGCATCAAAGGGATGGTCTTTACATCAGATGGATGTAAAGAATGCCTTCTTGCATGGTGATTTGCAAGAAGAGGTCTATATGGAGCAGCCACTAGGTTATGTGCATGTTGTTCATCCTGAGTTTGTTTGTTGCAGGTTGAAGAAAGCCTTGTATGGCTTGAACCAAGCACCTAGAGCATGGTCTGACAAGATAGGATAGTATCTTGTCACTATTGGCTTTCAGATTTCCAAGGCAGATTTTTCACTTTATGTGAGAAAAACAGAGAAATGTATTATGCTACTTGTCATTTATGTTGATGATTTGATTATGACAGGTGACAGTGATGAAGATATCCTTCATGTGAAAATACTATTGAAGCAGAAGTTTGAGATGAAGGATTTGGAAGAGCTGTGTTATTTCTTGGGCATTGAGGTGATTAGATCACCAAGTGGGATACGACTCTTGCAGAGGCAGTATAGATTGGACATGCTGTCCAAATATGGGATGACAGGCTGTAAGCCTATTTCAGTTCCTTTGGAGCAGAATGTGAAGCTGAGTGCAGATGCAAGTGAGCTTCTGGAAGACCCTACTATGTACAGACGCATAATAGGAAGTTTGATTTATATGACTATTACCAGGTTAGATTTTAGCGATGCTATTGGATTGGTAAGTCAGTTTATGCAGGCTCCAAGGAAACCGCATTTGGATGCGGCTAGACGCATACTCAAGTATGTGAAGTCCACATTGCAGTATGGACTACTTTATGAGACTGGGGTTCAGATACAATTACATGGATACACTGATGCTGATTAGGCTGGTAGTATTTCTGATAGACGATCTACCAGTGGATATGTGTTCTCTTTTGGGAGTGCTGCAGTCACTTGGAGCAGCAAGAAATAGCCTACAGTTGCCTTGTCGAGCACAGAGGCTGAGTACAGGGGCGCAGCAATGGCTGCATGTGAGGTAGCTTGGTTGCATAAGCTACTTTATGATATGCATCAGCTTACAGATGGGCTAGTTGTCATTTATTGTGACAACATGAGTAGTATACACTTGGCAAATAACCCAGTCTATCATGCTAGAACAAAGCACATTGAGGTGCATTATCACTATGTGCAGGAGAGGGTTTTACTAGGTCTTATTGATCTAGTTTATGTCAGCACAGAGGATCAGGTAGCTGACATATTTACGAAGGCATTGGGCACAGAGAAGCTACGCAAGTTCAGAGACCTGCTTGGTGTGCAGGAATTGGGATTGAGCTCAAGGGGGAGTGTTGAGATATCGAGCTCCACTCGTGATATGCCAGGGTGACCGTTGTGCATTTATGTCACCGACTTGTTAGCTGCAGATGCGGTTGGTACACCATCCATGAATAATAGCTAGATGACAGCTATCCTTATCTACTCTAGTTCGTGGCTCAGTTAGTATGCCACCTTAGTTAGTTGAGTTTGGTTTGAGACCCATATATAGGGTTCTTCTATTTCTTTGTACTAGAGTTCTTTTTGGCTTACACAAACTAAGAAGAGGAAAACTATTTTCAGCCTCCACCTTTGTGTGTATTCCCCCATTGTGCAAGCAAGAAAGCTACAAGTGAGACTCATTCCTTCTCTCCCACAATCTTGACACCACATACACCTTCTCATCATCTCCTGCATCTTAGCCAACTCTAGCTTCATGTCTGCCAACTCCTGGATCTGATCAACATTCTTTCCTTTGTCTTGTGTACCTTGGTTGGATCCATTACTAGTGATTAGAGTTCTTCCTCAGGTTCTAGGAGCAGTGATGTCTTAAGTTATGGGTCTTGAGCTCCTCTCTTTAAGCAGATCATCCACTCGTATGGATTCTTCGAAGACCCTAGCTAGCATGTCCCTTTGTAGGGTTGAGTTACTCGCCAAGGCCTTGTACAGCTCTTCACTTCATATTCCACTTATGAACACAATGGAGACCGCTCGCTTGCTAGGTCTCTCTACGGTTGGAATTCTCTTGAAAAGACTCCGCACATGGGTGACATAGTCTCGGATATCCTCCTTGTCCTTCTACTTGACATTCATCAATCTAACTATGAGGTTCTCAGAGTATCCCGCCTCAGAGAACCTCTTGATGAAGAGACTCTTGAAGGGTGTTAAAGTCATTGCGTTCAGCATTGTCCAAACTGGTGTACCACATCCTTCCTTTATTTCCTAAGCATAGGCCGAAATCTTGTGAGCACTAGGCAAGATCCATGAGGTTGTTAGTATCACAGACATGCTCAAACTGATCTACAAATCTATGCAGGTCGTTGCTCGGCTAGTACTTATTTAGTTGTTTTGTAACTACAGGGATTCTTGATTGGCTCTTGGAGCCCTAGTTAAATCCTAATCCTACCAGCAACAATGCTGTTAGTGCTGCAGTGCTTTGCTTTGCCGACATATTGTATATCGGTCACTTTGTGAGAAGTCCACTTAGCATTAAGTCTGTCTCTAGCTCTCTCTCCTTTTCTGTATTTAATCCTATTTAGTTTCTATGGACCTCTCACATTTCTATTTACTAGGGCTCTCGCATTTCTATGTCATGTCGCAATCTCCTAGCCTACTATTGTTGGTTGTATACTACGATGCCTTGCAAGACTTTCTGTGCCAGCTTTCTTTCCTCTTCAAGTTTCTATGAACCTCTTGCATTTCTATTTACTAGGGCTGAACCTTTGGCATTTCTATGTCCTGCTACAATCTCCTAGCCTACTATTGTTGGTTGTATACTACTATGCCTTGCAAGACTTTTTGTGCCAGTTTTCTTTCCTCTTCAAGGTCCATTATGATGTCTTTTGATGGCTTGTTGCCATGGTGGTCTACCCAAGTTTGTTCATCATCATATGCATTCACCATCTGCTGGATTTCAATCGAGAAATCTCCTAGGTCGAGCTCTTCGTGTTCGTGGCTTACATAAGACTCTGCCATGTCTGTGGTCTCTTTCTCCACTAGATTTTGAGTGAGATTGATCAAGTCGGGCAGCATTGCGCTCCCAATGGTGTTACTCCCTTGATGTGTTTGGCCTTTTGTGTTGTGTCAGTCAATTGGCCCTACCAATCGAGGTTGCTTGATCCCTGGTCTAGGTTTGACTATTGCTGCCTATTGGTGGGTTCGTTCTATTAATTAGGTTTGAGTGTGTTCCTTTTTATTGACAATCAATCCTCAATTTTAGTTCACTTAGTTTGTGTGTTTTGCTTTTTTCCATGCACTGTGCGCAATCAGGCTTTCAGTTTTTCCAAGTACACTTCAACTGTCGAAAATAATGTGGGTGTGAACATAGGATAATAAGTGTAGCTTTCGTACTCTGGTCTAAGTTCCCGATCGAATAGGGCTTTACACTTAGCCCTAGTTGCTCTCTCTAGTCTCTAGGTTCAGTGCTACATTGTTTAGGTTGATTAGGGTCAAATGGGGGTCTGGGATCTGTTTCACGGTTCTAATAGGGACTAAAAACTGATGTGACTATTAGTGGTCATCTCTAGCCATTCAACTACAATTTCTAAGCTCAATTTGGTCTATAAAGCTTTCGAAGCCTTCCTCAATTGTTGCGGAAGGTGTGTTTAGTCTTGCTGGGATGCACTAGATTTATCAATCTCTCCTATCAAAATTTCGATCCGATTTGACAGTGTTTGATTTTACAGTGTTCCATGTTACAGTATCCGATTCTCAGAGTCAGATGTCCAATTTTAGCTGTTCGATTTTAGAGTATCCAATTCTAGCGTGTCCAAGTGCCAAGCATCTGATTTTCTTCTATTCAAGTGGCCAATGTGGCTGAGTGTCCAAGTCTAATTCTAATGAGTCCAATCATCCCAATCGAACAAGGTGAATGTCCAATCAGACACATGCGAGGGATAGTTTGATTTTCACGATCGAATGAACAATGTTCGATCAGGAAAATCAAGTTAGTCTGTGTAATGTGTTCGCTTGAATACTTGTGGAACACGTCTTAGCATCCCATCGGGAGGGGAGTCTAGAAAGTGCCACCTGGCACTCGCAAGGAATGTCACAAAGTTTGCGATCTAGGTCTTCTTGAGTCTGCCCCGAAGCGGAAGTATCCGATTATTCCCACTTAGGACCGACCTGAAGTCAGGGTTTCTTTCCTATCAATCAAGTCTCTAGGAAGTAGCTAGTGTCAAGCTCCAAATGACCCACTTTGAGTAGGAACAATAGAGTCGAAGCAGATTTATGCTGCACTTGGTTCATAGAGAATGGGAAACAAGAGGGATGCACCGCTCAACCTCTCTACCTGCAGGGCATAGTCCCATTCCGGTCCCCTAAAACGCCATGAATCGGGTTCTAGCTTAACAATACCTAAAGTCATCCGACGGTAAATCCTTGTGAGAAGCCTCGTAGTTCTCTGGGACCACCCAGCCATAGGACGGACCCATCAGGGGATTCCGTCCACCCGCTTCCCTTGATAGCTTTAGTTGTCTAATTAGGTCCTACCACATTTATGTGGGACATTTAAAATCAGCTTTAGGGCACAGAGTTCGTTCACGTAATTTACAACACATGCATAAAAACAAAAAAGCAGTCCTTAGTACCCGGTCCAAATCACATGGCACCGAAATTTCCATCCTTTATCTAGAATAGGATCTTCCAACGTCCCAGACATTGGGCTCACGGGGATCTCCAACTCCATTCTGGACAGGCAAGGGGTGTCCAGAGCTCCACCTAACCCACAAGAGGTCTAGGAGTGAGATGCCATTTCCGTGGTTGGCCTTTTCACCACTCAACCATCGGCCTGTGAATCGAGCAATGCCCTCTCGAGATAATCCACAATGTGATCTTGGAGATGATCCATGCATGCAAAATATTCTTCCTTAATTAATCCAATTAAAATTCAAGCACAATCAAAGCAATCGTCCCTAATATCATATTCTAGAAAAATGTTCATTTATTCCCATGGCAACTTGTCATTACAGACCCCTGCCATGCATTTTCCATCAACACAAGCCTTGGAATATTTATCCAAATCACAATGCAACAATCCCTTGATTGAAAGAAAAACATTTAGGGTGTTGTTCAATCAACCAACAAAACTAATTTTATTTTTTCCAAATAATACAATAATAGATGCGACAATAATTCCATCGCATATTCACTCTCCCCCTTGGGGCCAAAGAGTAGAATTTACTTAGTATTCCCTTCTTTAGCCTAAGGCATATGCTCTCTCCCCCTTGGGGCAAAAGAGTAGAATTTACTTAATATTCCCTCCTTTAGCCTAAGGCATATCCTAAAGGTTCCAATACTATACATGACGTAAGTCCTATCATTCTAATGCAAATTAATCAATCTAGCAAGAGCATTTATGCCTCTTCTCTAAGTGACAATTATCTTTTAGCATTTTCCTACTATGCAACATTTTTTTCTTGGCTTTATCTTCCTTTCTCCTAAGGCAAGGAGTCGCATGTCATCAATGTAAAGTTTACATAATCTCTCCCATATATGTACCGTGTATATGCATTGGCAAACTTTAAACAATATTATCCTCGGTAAAGATTAATCAAAGACTCATCGATGCTCAATACTTTAGTGTCCCATATGTTGCTGATGCTATGCATTGATTCATCACATAGCAACTAGATGCAATTTAACTCCCTTTGATACAAGCACTTCACAAACTTCATCTTTGAATATTTGAGATGTGATTTATCATTTTCAATGACCTATTCTAGCACCACAAGGTACGGAGCCTAATGTATCTCTTGTGAGCATTAAAACAAGCATCTATCAATTTGAAAATACATTACTTGCGACCGGTACCGCAATTGGATTGACAGTGATGCCTTTGCCCGAAGCTTTGTTGTTGCTGGTTGTAGGATTTTCATCTGCACGCGACATTCTTTGCTTGGAGGCCATCGTCCACAAGTAGACTCAAGAGATTAAGAAGGTGGCATAGATTGGAGATGGGAGAGCGAAAGAGAAGATGGTTAAATTGAGGATCGAGATAAAGGGAAATTGTGCAACCTCTCGGGGTAACTCTTCTCTCTCTCTCTCAAGCTCTCTTTCACAATCTCTTGGAGGGGTATACTCTCTCTCTCCCTCTCTCTTGCAACCTTTCGGGGTCTCCTTATGCTCCCTTGTGCCTCCCCATGCCTCATATTTATAATGAATTAGAGAGGAGGGGATAAGTCTGAGAACAAGACTGGAGGGGCTCTTAGAAGACTCAGTGATCTGATGCTCAGATCATAAATATGATGGTTGCATTGGCTCCAAAAGGGGGGGTAAAACCCCAAGACACTTGATTAGAAAGCTCTTAATTCACTCATTCTTCTTTTCTCTATTCGAAGCACTGTCTACTGCTTGTAGACTGTGATTGCGGCGCGCGCAATTTTGCCAGTCACTTTTCTTTATTTCTCTTTTTATAAATTCTCCAAAACTAACTAAAATATCACTTGTCTTTTCTTTTAGATGACTTTTATTTTTATCTTTTTAGGATAATATTTAAAATATAATATATATTTTTTCCCAAGAATCTAATATTTTTGGACCATTCAAACTATACACATTAATACTAGTGATTAATATGGCTCATAAGTCCCGTTCACATTGTACTTTTCATGAAGGGTGGCTACGGTCCTTATCAATCCAAGAAAAATGTTAGATTTATGACTCTCAATTTTTAAATATATTTTTAATTGATTAAAAATTATTAGCTATTAATGTTAGTCAGTTTTTACCTTAGTTAGTCTTTAGTTAGTAATCTTACTAACTTATTAATTGACTAACTAACTTTCGAACTAACCAACTAACTTTTATTGCGTGGAAATATTACAGTCCGAATGTTTGAATTCTAGGCATCAGATGTCCGAGTGTCCGATTCTGGGAATCAGGCCCTCATGGACCGTGTCTAATTCTACCAAAACGCAGACAATGACAACAAAAATTCTAATTGTGGCCACGCCCACAAGCAAGGCACTCCAAAATGCAATAATGCATACACAAGGAGGGTTCTATGTACCTAATACGCACGGAAAAATCCTATGGCAGCTAATCAATTCGCCTTAAGCTCTAAGTCTCTCTCAAGTTCTCTCTCTCTCTCTCTCTCTCTCTCTCTCTCTCTCTCTCTCTCTCTCTCTCTCTCTCTCTCTCTACTGTAGAAACTGAAAATGAGCCTTCCACCCCCTACCTTGGGTCTTAAGCCCTTGTCCTAATGCCCAAGTGCTGTCCTGTTAATGCTCAAGTCTTATCAATGGAGTGCAAGCTCGTTTTTCCCTTGATTTTCCCTTGTTTTGGCCTATTTTACAACAGTAACCCTAAAACTTTTTTCTTCGATTCCTTGCTCTTATCCTACTCTAAATGCAACAAAAATCAAAACACAATTACCAAAATGATTCCTCCTACTTATGTACTCATAAAAAATCCAAAAATAATTACTTGTTTTGAAGATTTAAAAGCCCAAATCTCCTACCTATCTCAAGCACTAGTTCGGGGATGCAACCCTACTTCGATACTCGATTTGAGGTGCACAAATGCTCAAACTTGAATCTGTTGGTCTAGAAAACAGAACCAAAATATAGTGGGAGTTCATGCTCGACCGCCAAGACCCATAGACTGCTTATTTCTTCAAGCATTTCAAGGGAGCACAAATAGCTATCTCTCACCTAGCCGACATGCCTTCGATCTCCTACAGGGGTGTAGTGAGCTTACCTTGATGCCCAAATGAATAGCCTCCTCCCTCAAGCAAGCCAGTACCTCCACAATTTGAGATGCAAGCTCAAGCAATCTCAAACCTCCTCCTTTGAGCTCCATCCTCCATAGCCGCACACAAGACAAGAGAAGGAAAGAGAAGAGAGGAGATGATGGAGAGCTTCTTCTCCACGATCCCTCACCCTCACACACTCACTCCCTCACTCCCTCTCTCAAGCACACACAAGTAAGCAAGAAGGAGAGAAGAACAGAAGAAGAAGAGATCACTTTTACCACACACCAAAGAATGAGTTTTTCATTCACTATTTGAGTTTATATATACAAAACCCTAAATCCCTTGGACACCTATCCCCTTTTTTACATGATCAGGCATCTTGCCAAGGTCCTCTTTCTCCATTCCCTTCTAGTTGCCTTATCCCTTCACCCATGTCTGTTTAGACCTTACAACTTGTATAGGAGGGAGCTTGGCACTCTTATAAAATAAATTACATTCCGCCCCTCCCACAGTTTCCTTGCGAGGTATTCACCCATTGACAACAACTTTGCTTCTTTCAACAATTGGTTTGCAGTGCCCATGGTTAGGGACCATACCTTTGTTTTCTTGGGAAAGATCTGTTTGACAGCTTCTTCATCTCTTGGTGTGCCATCTATTACTTGATTGGAAGAGTCTGTTAAGACTTCAATGGAAGTGGATCCATTACCTTTTTGTGATCCATACAACTTCAACACCAATTTGTTAGGTAGTTTGCCTAGGGTTAGGGTTCCTTTGAACCAATCCGTCCATGCCCGTGCTTTAAAAAGCCATGGTCCTCCTAGCAATAAAGGGTATGAGATCTCGTAGGAATTTGGTTTGACCACCAGATAGGTCAGCCAATAATCTCTTCTTGTGAGGGTCATCTTCACGTAGGGAAGAATGCCCAAAGGCTTAATTTTGCTTTGATCTGCCAGTCTAATAAGCCATTGCGTAGGTTGATACCTTGCAAGCCTAGATAAATCATTGTCACATCCATCATTATGTTCAGTGATGAACCTCTATCAATCAATGCATCTGCAATAAATCATCCTTCAATCCACATGCCAATCTCTAGGGTTCCAAGATCCAAGAAAGCATTAGTCACATCCACCTCTTTCACTGGCTCTCGCCCTTGCTAAACTTGGTTTCCGGTGAGATGGTTCAACCACAACAATAGTGGCCTCAAACAGTGGTTGCAGACGGCAGTATCTCAAACGATGGTTCAACCACAATAATAGTGGCCTCAAACAGTTCCCCCAATGGAAAGCCAACAACAATAATGAAACCCTACCAACTTGAACCAATAGCCTCCAATCTCAATAGGAGCTTTGAATCAAAATTAGAATAGAGGATCCTCTGGATCAACCCAACTAGTCTATGCAGTAATTAGAAAGGCATCCCAAAACCCTACGCAAGTACTCCAAAAGGAGAGAATCTGAAGAACTACCTGTCCAATTCAGTTGTAAGCATCAAGAAGGAGTTGATGGATGTGATTACAGAACAGCTACAGACGCTAAAGGTGAATACCACCAACATATCCAGTCCTCACACCAAAAGCACATAAAAGATCTGGAAAAGATTATGGCCTCGGAGCTTGAAGACCAACAACACTTGGAAATAGAAATTGAGGAACATGAGAGGAGGCTAAGGGTGTTAGCCTACAAGCATAACGAAAGCCTAGAAGAAATGAAGAAAAAAGCAGATGAATGGGTGGACAAGAGCGAAGGAAGGGTGAGAGACTTAGTGTGCGGGCTAGCCCTTGCTAAAGGTGACATGGTGTTAGCCGAGAGAAAGGAAGAGGTTGCAAAAGTGACTTTGGAAGCCCAAAAAAGCACCTTACTCAACACTCTCTTAGATGCCATGCAATCTAAGGAGGAGGAGGCTGTTGAATCATTTAGGAGAAAGCTGGAGATCACTTGCAAGGCTCTAAGACATGGGCTGCACGTCCAATCACAAACTATAGGGCCCAAAGAAGCAGAGCCACCAAAGCATAGGGGAGAAGAGAGGCAAAGACAGATTGAAAACAAATGGCCAAGTTTTGAAAGGGGGTAGCAAGATGCAACTCCTTAATAGAAGTTTATTAAGACAACCCTACTTTGCAAGAATACTGCCTTTCGCAACTCTTTTTTTATCTCAATATCGACAAAAATAGATGTGCAATAGCTAGGTCAATGATGTGTGTGGCCCTCTTACCATCCTTTTTGCAAGGCCCTCTTTAAAAAAAAGGAATAAGAGATCACAAGAAGAAAATCACAAGGAAAGCAACCCAACGATCTTGCTCCATGTAGGCCATAGTCACTGTATCTAGGGGTCCTCAAGTTAGAGACGTCTGGTGGCTTCGGTCGGCCAGCTCCATCCCTAACCCCCTAGCCCATTTTGATTTCCCACATCACGTTTAGAGCACATTCAGGGTAGGACATACCTAGGGAGGTCACCCTCGCCTATGGTTAGACCTATCTCCTTAAGCCACATTTACTGCACCACCCTTATGCACGAACTGGGTCCTCAAGTGTGGGACAAAACCCATGCTTGTTGGACCCAACTCCTAGTTCCACTAGCACGAGCCCAAGGCACCACACGAAAAGATAGACACACCCCTAGTAGGCAGTGCACCTTCCTTTCTTTACAGATAACTCTAAACAATCCAAGCCACCAACTTTAGAGGCCCCATCATCATTGATGCACACGATCACCTATCAACTCACCGAATCTTTCTCAGTTTAAACCCACAAGTGCCATGGGATTGGCACTCGTCTAGGAGGGTGTAATGTTACAATGTTACAAGACATGTCACGGACAAGGATCACATAGCCAAAAGGAAGTACAAAAAGATTGAGGAAGCCCAAGTCAAAAAGTTAATGAAGAAGCTCATTCTGCCTAGGCAAAAGGAAAAGTAGAGGAGAAGGCAAGCTTAGAAAAAACATGGGAGACCATTGAACATTCTAGCAAGGTGCTCTCAAGGATGAAGGAAAGCACTGAAGATTCTAGCAAGGTACTCTCAAGGACGAAGGAGAGCACCAAATATTCTAGAAAGGTGCTTAGAAAGAATGTGGGAAAGCACTAAATATTCTAGCAAGGCTCTCTCAAGGATGAAGGACGTCCTGTCAAGGATTAAGGAGGTCCTCTCAAAGATGAAGGATGCTCTCTCAAGGATGAGTGAGAACCTCAAAGGGCTCTCACAAGAAAAGTGTGGGGCACAATGTAATTCATTTTATAAGAGCGCCAAGCTCTCTCCTGTACAAGTTGTAAGGTCTAAACGGGCATGGGTGAAGGGATAAGGCAACTAGAAGGGAATGGAGAAAGAGGACCTGGGCAAGATACCTAATCATGTAAAAAAGGGGATGGGTGCCCAAGGGATTTAGGGTTTTGTATATAAACTCAAAAAGTGAATGAAAAGCTCATTCTTTCGTGTGTGGCAAAAGTGATCTCTTCTTATTCTTTTCTTCTCTCCTTCTTGCTTGTTTGTGTGTGCTTGATAGAGGGAGTGTAAGGGAGTGAGTGTGTGAGGGTGAGGGATCGTGAAGAAGAAGCTCTCCATCATCTCCTCTCTTATTCTTCCCTTCTCTTGTTTTGCATGCGGCTATGGAGGATGGAGCTCAAAGGAGGAGGCTTGACGTTGCTTGAGCTTGCATCTTGAATCTCGAGATACAGGCTTGCTTGAGGAGCGAGGCTACTCATTCGGGCATCAAGGTAAGCTCAGTACACCCCCGTAGGATTGAAGGCACGTCGGCCAGGTAAGAAATAGCCATTTGTGCTCATGTGAAATGCTTGAAGCAATAAGCAATCTGTGGGTCTTGGTGGTTGAGCGTGAGCTCCCACTAGAGATGTACTATTCTCCCTATTACATGGCCATAGCAAAGACAGAGATAGAAGCACGATTAGAGATAGAGATAGAGACAGAGAAAAACCAAAGGCAAAAGTAGAGATAGAGCCAGAGACAGAGACAGACGTAGAAGCAAAGCCAAAATATACAACAGAGGATTTGTTCTTTCTTATAGAGCCCCCATAGAGGTAGAAATAGAGTCTAAAGAGGACGAAGAGGACATTACAGAAGAAGACTATGAAGTCAAGTTGGAAGAATCTATTCTACTCACAGTAGGCATATATGAGAAAGAAGTTCCAAAGGCTACAGATGTTCCAAAGGCTATAGAAGTCGAAGACCCCATGCTATCAAACATAATGATTTTGGTACCTTTTGGATTAGTAAATGCATCATAGTATATGAAAAATATCCACAAGAAATGGATGAAGTAGAATAAGCCTTCATTCAACATTGGCTCTTGCCACCCTAATTTACCCTTTAAAAGAGAGGATAATGATGATGTACCGTGTGCCAACAACCACTAGTCCAGAAGCCTAAACTGAACTCCAAATGTTCATGTTGTGTGACGTTCCTAGAGGCATCCTCAGATGATGAGTCCTTAAGCCAAGAAGTTACTACTCTCCAAACCAAACCTGAAACAGCCTTGATACCCTTTCAGCATCTTAAGGAGTCAATCCAATCCTCATTGTAAGATGAAGTCAACTCCAATGGAACATCAAAAGAGAAGACCACTACCTTAAAGGAGTCAGATCTCTACCTAGAGGCAATCCGAGAAACCTTCATCAGTGAAGTGGAAGGTGAGAAGCAATATAAACGTTCATGGATGATGATGGTACTGAACGTCACTTGAAGGTGGAAATCAGTCTTCCAGAAGAAGAACTATCGGTCTTATATGACCTTCTGAAAGAGAACTTGGATGTGTTTGCATGGTCGTTTAAAGATCTGAAGGGGATTGATCCTATGGTGTGTCAACACCACATCGACCTAGAGCCTGATGCCAAGCTCATGAGAGGCAAAGACAGAGGTGCATGAATCCAAATTACCCTACTCTCGTGATAACCAAATTACTGAAGCTCCTTGAAGCCAAGTTTATCTATCTAGTGGCCAACAATGAATGGGTTTCGCCCATCGTGGTAGTACCCAAGAAGAATGGAAAGATGTGAATATGTGTGGACTTTTGAAAGCTGAATTCCAAGAGTAAGAATGATCATTTTCCTATCCCTTTCACATACCAACTGTTGGACACAATGGCAAGCCATGAGCTTTATTCCCTCTTGGATGGATTCAATGGATACAACCAAGTCTAGATCGTAGAAGAGGATCAATCCAAAACAACCTTCACAACATAATGGGAAACTTATGCTTATAGAGTGATGTCGTTTGGGCTCCGTAACACGCTTGCTACCTTCCAATGAGTGATGATGGCTACATTCCAAAACCACAGAAAAAACCCAATTTGACAAAAATGAAAATGAAAGACAACCAGAAAATTTCACATACTATAAACTAGGGAAAAAGGTAACAATTATTCAATGCCCATCCATGGGAGTTTATTTATTTGTTTTAAAAAAAGGACCATGCCAGCCATAAAACCACACAAACAACCAAAACACACATAGTAAAACCAAATTCAACATCTCTCATGGACATAATTGAATGAAAATATGACATAAAAAACACATCATAATTTATTGAAAAATATTCTCTATGGTGTTTGGTGTGTTTAACTTATATTGGCAAAATTTTCCAACTCGTTGGATTTTATTTTTGGATTCTATTGTGGTTGCATCACATCAGTTATTGATTGTACATTCAGAATTCATTTGCATACATACCCTTCTCCAGGTACCCCGTTCATCCTTATTTTCCTTTCTTGCACCAAACATCACGATTAATTATCAAAAGGGAACCTGGAAATTACCCAACCAACTCCCTCACTAGGTATATTACTTCCACCACTCTTATATCTCCAAGGATTCTTCGGCCTCCTTACATTTGTGTCTCCATTTATTATCTAAATTCCACTCCTATCTCAATTCTATTAGTCGGTCCTTGTTTTCCATTGTCTCTATCTACTCAAAATTGTCACCTTCTTAGGCACATAATCACATCCAAATCCTTTAAAATATACTTCAGTTGTATGTCTATATCTCTTGATCTCATCCAACTCCACACTTTCTTGGCTCCATCGTGCACATTCAGCTATCTTACTATGTTCTCAAGTTCACATCAAGGTCCTTGCTACTTCAATTCCTCATTTCCTTATCATTACTTTTTAATGTCCACTCCTAACTCCTTGCACATGACTTTATCCTACCACCACATTACATTCCATTATCTTTGTCTATCTGGTATCACTTAGAACCCTTCATATTATCATTTCTTTCTATTTTTCCTTATCCAAAACTCACAGATTCACTCAACCATCCTCTTCCCCTAATTCTATACCTAATCTTCACTTACACATTACCTTATCTATTGCAAACAACTTTACTTCAACTCATATGTATTGTCTCTCTCAGTCATCTCTCGATCTCACTCTAAAATGGTTTATCTCCTATCCTATTTAAATATCTCTCTACAAAATGTACTCTTTAGTGCCTTCTTAAATCAACCAACTCTCTTGGCCTCCCTAAGGGGGATGAGAAAATAAAGCATGAGCACATTTGCACAAACTTATCTAGATTGCTAAAAGAGTACAATGACACTATTGACATAGATTGTAAATATGTTATTCCCAACTCTTAGGATTCTCTCAAAGATAATATGTTTCAAATACCTTCTCAATCACTAGCTATATTTTCATACTCATTAGTCACCATTCCATGATGAGTCTATCTCCTATCAACTTCATCATCATGTATCATCCAACACATCTTATCTTGCAAGTTATGGTCATCAACTCTTCATTAAGGTACCCATCAACCAAAGCCCAAATAGATTCACCATTGACTTACATCCTTTATAGCATTCCAACTAAAGACATTTATATGTTCTACAACAAGAACAAGATCGCATACTATACTCCTCATTGTAATCTTACTTCTCTTGTAGCCAAGATGATTGGCAAAGAGTCTTTGCACTGAAAAAAAGAAATCCTCTCTTGATAAGGGAAAATGAATGTTACTAGGATATTGTTATCCCTTGCTAGAGAGAGGAAATGTTGGAATCATGTGGTGTACTCGCATGTAATTAAAGAATAACTAGAAAGACATTATCTACATTTTTGGGAAAACTAGATAAAATAGACCTAGAACATGTGGAGCATACTTTAGTAGGAAAACCTACCACATCCACAATTTCTTGTGTGTGTGTGTGTGTGTGTGTGTGTGTGTGTGTGTGTGTGTGTGTGTGTGTGCGTGCTCTTGATTATCAAAGCATAAGTGATTCATTATCTCACTCTTACTCTATGTGTGTGTGTGTGTGTGTGTGTGTGTGTGTGTGTGTGTTCTTGAATATCAAAGCATAAGTGATTTGTTCTCTCTCTCTCTCTCTCTCTCTCTCTCTCTCTCTCTCTCTCTCTCTCTCTCTCTCTCTCTCTCTCTCTCTCTCTCATTGTTTAGGTCTCCTCCTGTATGAACATGGTGTCTCCCTTGACAGAGTGACACTGCTCTATCCAAGGAGACATCCCTTGAAAATGAAGCTCCTCTACAACATATTCTTAGTGATGTCTTTCAAAAGTAGTGGCCAATATTGTACTTAACTATGTGAGTGAAAAGTTGATATTAGCCCTCATCTGGGGTGGACTAGGTTATGGGGGCCTACTATCTCATACAATATCTACTTTGGATCTTTGAAGCTCCAAAAAACCACCTTTGATTCTCAAATTGCATGAATTGTCAAAAACGATTTTAAAATAGTCAATGATGCTCCTCTATATTTGACTCTCTATTATAAAGTTGGCACATGTAGTCCCTCTATCTCCACACCCTCCTATCTACTTGCCTTAATTCTCAAGTGATGTACCAAGATACGAATCTATCTAATAGCTATGCATATCCCATGTGGGAGCTAGATATCCATATAAGGCAACCAAGTGATGAAAACATCCTCAAAGCAATTAAGGAAATGACTCTCAAAGTAAAAAATCCTCCAACCTAGGGACAAGGGGTCTAATCCAAGTCCTCTATGTATCTAGTCTTAGTATGTCTGCTCTAATAACATGATTTAGCTCTAACCCAACTCAGCTTGAGTGTGGGGAATCAAAGCTATAATCCAAGGGAGATAAATTGTGTAGAAATTACACTACACAACAGACAAAATCTATGCAAGGAGTAGAGAGCACACATCACATATGAGAAGAACACAAATTTTTTTAATTTCAAACAAACTAATACAAAGATGGCTCTATCCACCCATGCGCTTCCACTATGAAGCTTAGATGGTGATCCAAACAAATGATAGGCAAAGAGCCTAGGGTAGTTGGAAGAATTCTAACTAGGTGAAAGATATATTGATGATAGCTTTAGAGAGGTCTTCCTTTTATAGCCCAAGAAGGTAGTCTGGTTGACATGTCCAACCATATTATGAACCTTCCCTAGTCGGTGGGAATATTTCAAAGAATATTTTCTTTTCCATCGAGTCGGCGTGTTTCCCTCTGATCCCAAAATAGGGGCCCTTGATAACTCCCACACCCTGCAACTCGATGCATTGTGCATCGAGTTTCTACCAACATAACTTCTCTATCTAACCCAAAGATTATATCCACACAGGTCACCTTTTTGCCATCCGATCACATAGACCTCATCTAACATACAAGTTAGGACCCACTCAATGTTCGTGCTCACACATGGATTCTCTTCAAAATGAGGGCCTTACAACTTAGAGTACCATGGATCATTGGTGGCACCTTATGAGGGTGGGGCATTGAGCATATCTAGCACCCCCCCCTCAATGTCCACCCACAAGTGAACTACATTCTCGGCCCAATGCTGAGTCTCTGAAGATGAATTCGAAGGAGATCCTTTGTAAGAGCTTTGGTGAAGTCACAAACATAGTGATACTAGATCTCAATGTGTTTGGTGCATGCATGAAAAACTAGATTTTTGGCAATGGCCATGCAACTCTGATTATCACATCTTAGCACTATTGGAATCCTATACTCCCATATGCCATAGGATCCTTCTTAACTATACTACTTCACATGTAGGAAAGCAAGCTACCTTGCATCTACTTTGGTAGAAGACAATGCCACAATTAGTTGCTTCTTACCGATCCAAGAGAAGGTTCCTAAACCTAAAGAGAAACAATATCGAGAAACTAATTTCTTGGAATCATGATGCCAGAAGGCATATTTCACGGTGGATTCCGTGCCACAGTGGATTCCGTGAGGTTTTACGGTGGATTCCGTAAACTTTGATGACCGGGGCTCATACACAAAGTGGATTCTTTGTGCGAGAAGTTGATGGGGACACCTGTCCTTTTCGGGCGTTTCATTAATTTAGTGTGTACATGGGTGATTCCATAGCGGGTGATTCCGCAAAATGCATATTAAATTAATAAACGTTTATGAGTTTAGAGTGCGCACTCGTAATAAATTAAGGTTAGGATTTATTTCTAACCAGTTGATTTATTTATGTAGCTGAAGACTGCTAGGTATTCACTTTTGTCGGTTTAATTGTATTATTTTACTAACGATTGTGAATGCTTCAGTTGATGTGTAGAGATAGCAGCGGTGGCGGAGGAAAGCATTGGAGGATAGCGAGTATTCGATTTATGGATTATATTCCGATAGGCGCCACACATATATTTTGTCATGCCTATTTATTGAGGCATCGATTATTTATTATTATTTTGTATACGCATGGGTGCACGGTTATGTTATTTCTATTTGGACATTGTATTGGGCGTGCCAGACTCTTTGGGCACCGTCCATTAGCTTTATTTCTATTTTTGTGTTAAAGCAAACTCAAAAGCTAAAAGCTTGTTATATTTTTGTAAATTGGGCTATTATTGAGCATGAAGATAAAATATACATAAAATACATGCTTTGTGAAGCGCTCACACAAGGCATGGGGGGAGATTACACCCAATTGGTCTCTTGCTCTTGTCGTTCATGCTTTTTACCTTGTAATTTGTGCAAAAAGTAGAGTTCATTGTTTTTGGGGACCTTCCGGCATTCACTACGCGAGCATACAGCGTCCGATCTACGCACCAAATCATTGTCACCTACCCAATCTGAGTCACAATTCCCCACAAGAGCACTTCTTGAACTGTATATAATCCTATAGTTAAGATTTCCCTTCAAGTATTTGAACACCTATATCCTAGCTTTTGAATGACTCTCTTGTGGCTTGTTTGAGAACCTACTCAAAACACCAACAACAAAACTTACATATAGCATGGTGTTACACAAGTAGATGAGGCTGCCAAACAATCTCTTGTATCTCCTAATGTCTACTAGTGTTTATGTATCCTCAATGGATAACTTCACAATTGACATCCATATGTGTAGCTACCTCCTTGCACTCGGTCATGCCAAATGCTTTTAAGATCTCCCATGCATACTTCTTTTGAAAGATGAAGATTTTGCCAAACTTCAATCCCCAAACAATAGTGCAACAAGCCCAAGTTTGTCATTTCAAACTCAAAGCTCAAAGCCTTTCGAGTCTAATGGATGATATCTTCATAGTCACCTATAATAAGAAGGTCATCCACATAAAGGACAATTAGTACAAACTTTTCAATATCCCTGTAAACATACAAGTTAGCATTTGAGGCACATCTTTTGAAATTCAAACCTAGAAAGAATTTATCTATCCGATAGTGCCATGTTTTAGGGGATTTTTTCACTCCATACAATGCCTTCTTTAGCTTACAAACTTTGTTCTCAAAATGGGGAGCCTCAAACCTTAGTGCCTGAGCCATATACACCTCTTCTTTATTGAGTTCACTATTTCGGTAAACTAGCCACTTCTTATGAGCAACCACTGTAAGTATTGTGTGAATAGTGGTCATCCTAGCAATTGAAGAAAATGATTCTTAAAAATCAAATCCTTCAACCTATAAAAATATCTATGTAACTAATCTGGCTTTGTACTTTTCTAAGCTACCGTCAGCCTTGTACTTTACCTTCTAGACCCACTTGGTGCCAATAATCTTCCTCTTCTTTGGCTGATCCACTAGCTCCCAAGTATCATTCTTCATTATGTTGCAATACTCAGCTTGCATAGTTGCTCTCCATGCTGGATCGGTAAGTGCTTCTTCTAAGTTTGTGGGCTCCTTTACTTCTCTTACAATCTCAACCATCAAGGTCATATTGACTATGTGAGCAGAAGCCTTTCTTTGCTCCTCTATTATTAAAGACCTCCTTGGTCCATCTTCCTTATCTTCAACTGTAGTAGGCATAGGATTAATGCAATCCTAGAGATGCTTCACCCATCGCGGCAATGGCTTTTCTAGGGCCATGATTGCAAGTTGGTGAACTCTGTCCTTATCATCTAAAGACGATGTTTGCTCCTCCTTGAGAGTAGGGACAACTCTTGGGATAGGCTCATTGTGGACTACTTCACTAGATGATAAAGTGGAAGAGCTTATATTCTCCTCCTCCAATGTATGTGGTTGCTCCTTAAACACCACATCACTGGTCGCTATGATCTTCTTTTCCTCTTGAACATAAAATTTATAAGCCTTTTACTCATTACTATAACCCAAGAAGATACATTTTGTGTTTTTTGGATTTAACTTATTTATCTTATCCTTTGGAACATATGCATAACATTCACATCCAAAAGTTCAAAAATGTAAGATAGATGGTTTCTTACCAAAATAGGCCTCATGGGGAGTTTTTCTCTTCAAAGCCTTTGTATAACTCAGATTGAGAATGAAGAGTGTACCATTAATAGCTTCTGCCCAAAACTAGTTATGCAATCCCTTGCCCTTAAGCATACATGTTACCATTTCCACAATGGTTTGATTTCAGCATTCAACAACACCATTCTGCTGAGCTATATGAGGCATCATCAATTGATACTTAATCCCTTTGCCCTTGCAAAATTCTTCAAAGTCCTTTGAGTTAAACTCACCACTACCATATGTTCTAAACTTCTTCACACTTTTCCCTCTTTCATTCTCAACAAGTTTTAGCCATTCTTTAAACTTACCAAAATCTTGAGCCTTATCACAAAGAAGGTATACCCACATCTTATTGTAGTCATCAACGATCAACATAAAATAAGAAGATCCTCCCAAGGATTTTGTAGGTATTTTATTGCATAAGTCAGTATGCACTAACTCTAGAGGATCCTTCGCTCTATTCTTGCTTTCTTGTAGAAACGCCTTTCTATGTTTCTTTCCCATAATACAAGCTTAACATGGTTCCTTCATTTCAATTATTACACGTAGATGAGTAACCATACCTTGCTTATGCATCTCCTCTAGCACTGCAAAAATAATGTGACCAAATCTTTCATGTCAAACTTTACTTGTGCCCACACCAATAGTGGCCATAAGAGCACTTAGCTCATACAGGTTGTTCCTTCTTTCTCCTTTTGCTGACAACTTTACCAACACGGTCGATAATTTTTGCACCTATCCTAGTGAACCACACCTCATGGCGATCGGTTATAGAAGCAAATAATATCGGATTTTTCTTAATCACTGGAACATACAAAACATTTGAAAGATTCTTGATTTCACCATTTGCAATAACAAAGGAAATAGTTTTTGTTCCCTTAGCAAGGCATTTTACATCATTCCCAACCGTCACAATGATGGATTCTTGTAGAGGCTTTATAAAACTATATAGACATTTCTTGCTAGCAGGAGGTACCACTATTCAATACCCACAAATCAATGCTAGATATTTCTTGCACAAAAGGAACACACTTTCTCAAACAATGGTTGCCATGAATAACTCCAACTTTGCTTCAACCGTATTGACTGTCTCCTTTCCTTTAGTCTTTACAGCGCCATTCTTTTCATTCGCCTTCTTAACAGGATAATATGTAATTGCATGTGCTTTCTTCTTGTAGTAGAAGCACTCTCCTTGAAATTTTTTCTTACCACTCTTCTTCTTTTTGTCATCGTTGGTAGAGAAACCATCTTTGCCTTTAACATTGGTAGAGAATGCAACATCTCCACTGCTACTAGCTTCTTGAGCTTCAAGCCTCAACTTCTCCTCCATTACTAGTGCACAAAATCCCTCAAATATCAAAGCTTGAGGTCTCACCTAAGTGTATAGGGCAATTACCAATCCATCAAACGTTGATGGACAAATCCGAAGACACCTCTGAGCTAGCTCCTCATGAGCCTTTTGTAACCCAATGCGAGCCATCTGATCGCACAAATTCTTAATCCGAGTGATAAATGCTTCAGTTGTCTCTCCTTTAGCAAACTTCTCTACTCTTAGATTATTCTCCAAGTTTTAAATCCTTGTCTAATTTCACATTTCGTACTGACTTCTCAGTATGTTTCAAGTCTCTAATGCCTTGGTTGTACGATGAATCAAGGTCAAAGCACTATCAAAACAACTTATAACTAAGGCGCACAGTGCATCTGCATTTTTTCATTTTCAAGCTCATAGAAGATCTACATTTAGAGAAATCACAACACTCGAATTTGATGGATCAAGGGTGGGTTGTGGTTCGAGGTTAATCCCTAGCATCATATCCAAAAGCTCATAAGAATCAAGGATAGTTGTGATTTTAAACTTTCACAAAGTATAGTTTGTACCATCTAACTTGCCTCTGCTAAAGGTTGGTGGATGAATCCTAAGTGTCTAAATTTTCGGTAGCACCACCACCACCTAATGTGCCAGCATCGCTAATTGATGTAGCTGATGACATTTTTCCTCATTGTTGTTGAAGGACTTGCCTCTTGCATACTCGTCACTCCTCAAAGCCCCTTGGACTCTGATATCATGTAGAAATTACACATCACAAAATGAACAAAATCTGAGCAAGGAGTATAGAACACACAGCAAATATGAGATTAGCACAAACTGTTTTAATTTCAAATGAACTAATACAAAGATGGCTCTGTCTACCCATTCACTTTCCAACTGTGAAGCTTAGATGGTGATCCAGACAGATGATAAGAAAAGAGCTTAGGGTAGCTGGAAGAACTTTGACTCGATGAAAGATAGATTGATGATAGCTTTAGAGGGTGTCTTCCTTTTATAGCATGAGGATGGTGGTATGGTTGGCATATCTGACCATATTATGAACCTTCCCTAGTCGACCAAGGAATATTTCCTTTACCATCGAGCCAAGGGTGCTGCCCCTAGACCCCTATCAGGGGGTCTCCAAGGGCCGCTCTTCGCACCCCTCGGACCCTAAAATAGAGGCCCCTAATAACTCCCATACCACCCACAACTCGATGCATTGTGCCTCGAGTTGCTACCAGCATAACTTCTATATCTAACCCAAAGGCTAGATCCACAAAGACCACCTTTTTGCCATCCAATCACACAAAGCTCATCTGACATACAAGTCTCATGACCCACCCAATGGTCATGCTCACACATGGCTTCTCCTCATAATGGGAGCCCTACAACTTAGAGCACCATGGATCCATCTTCTCATTTGAGCACACCAAAAATATCTAGATTATATTGTTGCTAATTATTTAGAGAAAGACAATGTCTAGCTGTGGGTACCTATCTTGTGGGATGTAAACTTAATATCATCATAGGTTCCCAATACCCTATTGTATGCTCACAACTACTACGTTGGATGTAGATGGATTTAGCTAACCCCTAGTATTTGCACCAATTACACTTCCGTATTTAGCAAAAGTTGTATCTGATATTAATAGCCAAAAAGCTAAATATGAACCCAAGACCACACCATTGGCAAAGAATACTATGGAACTTAAAATGAAGCCTTAATAGGCCAATCCCAAGAAACCAACAACTTAAAATACTATGATTATATAGAAAGAACAAAGTTGAGTCAAGATACACAAGTATCCAAGGGAAGGGCAAAAAGCAAGTTTTTTGAGTGAGCTGGTTTTGGAAACCCCTCTATTCTTGTTCCACATAGTATACTTATTCCACTCTTAGATGTATCCACCTCCACTTTCACTTTCTCCACCAGCACCAGCACCAGCACCAGCACCACTACCTTCACCATCACCTTCACTCTCTCTCCCCCCCCTATAACTAGCTCATTCTCTTCATCTCTCGCTTTCTCTCCTCTCACAACACACACACACACACACTCTCTCTCTCTCTCTCTCTCTCTCTCTCTCTCTCTCTCTCTCTCTCTCTCTCTCTCTCTCTCTCTCTCTCTCTCTCTCTCTCTCTCTCTCTCTCTCTCTCTCTCTCTCAATACAAACTAATTTATGTAAGCAATCTAGATCTAGATTTTAGATCTAGATTTGTATTACATTGTCCTCTAACAAGTATACTATTGTTCCACAAACTAAGAGAGGCAATGATAGTAAAAGATTATCATGAATTTGATCATAGATAACCAACTGAGCTATGTTTGTATTTTCTCAACAAATTAAAATGCATTTGCGCTAAGAATTAGCATAGACTTTGTTTTATTAGTCACACTATGGGCGACGTTGGGAAAGTTCTTTACCTTTCAAATATGAGATACAAGTTCTCATCATTAAGCATGGTTTGTTGCATAAATATGTTTACATTTGTATCCATTCTAGACACTCACTAAACATTTTTCTTTATACATGGCTCTAGCAACCTCATTAAACATTGGTTAAAAAATAAAAACTCATTATTAGAGCTTACACATTGTGGATTATTTATTGTAGCGGCAAGAAGGGATATGCTTAATATAAGAGAGAGAGAGAGAGAGAGAGAGAGAGAGAGAGAGAGAGAGAGAGAGAGAGAGAGAGAGAGAGAGAGAGAGAGACGGTTATCTTGATCTCTCATTGTGCATATCTTTGCCAACTTGACATCATGTTGTTGTAATATTAACATTCATAGGCTATAAAATATCGTTATACTTCAACTAATCATATGTGTGTGCATGTGTGTGTGAGCATGTTAGGACTTTCAATATACACACACAACTATATGCACACACACACACACACACATACATGTGTGAGAGACAAGGTGAGAAAGAGAGATTTTTAGTGACAATAGTTTTTGAATAAGAGCAAGAGATATTTAAGTTCTTAATGAGACACAAACACGTGTGCATGCATACACACATACAAAGAGAACAATCAAGCTAGGTTTGTCTAGTGTATATTAAAGAACTTAAGGCATAGCTTTAAAGATTATTGCTCATAAAAACTCTAAATCCACCTTAACTAAGTAGTTCATCAATGGGTTGCCTAGTCTTTAAAATCAAAAATATACTCTAGACACTTTAAATGTAAGAAATTTCAATTAGAAAGGTAATAGGACTCAATGGAGAAGAGAGGGAGGAGAGAGATAAAAATAACTTTTGGATTAGAAATAGAGAGCGAGGAGATAAAAATAATTATTGAAGAGAGATATGAGAGGTGTATTTCTAAAAATCATTAAT